>NW_022196710.1:581692-1052683 GCF_008641045.1 Pistacia vera | reverse complement strand
TAAAATAACACTATAAAAGAAAAGGTTTTAGTTGGAAAATCAGAGAGAGACTTTTCATTCATTCATTCTTTCATTTAAAAGGAGAATACATAGCCCCAAAACACTCTTACTCTCATGCCAGTTTTGCTTTTGCAAAGAATCAAAGTTCTTCTTTGATTTTTCTTCTTGTTTCTTAAGGCTAAGGAGGATCCAGCAAATCCCTCCTTAGTTCCTTGCGATTGTCTTCGTGTGGACTTCGTTGGTTCAATCCTACACTTGGGTCGATAGCAAAATACGTTCAGAGACAACTTGGAGGTGCCTCCAAACGTGCGTAAGATTATTGAACCTTGAATCTGATTTTCTGCAGATTTAATTTATATACTGTATAAACCATGATATTATACTCGGATCCTGGTTCTAAGGAATGATTCATGTCATTTATGTTTTTGTTTTCTGCTGCGTAACTGGGTCATTCACTAACAAATCCATTGATAGTTCTACGAATTATCTTCATGTGGACGATGTCAGTGTGATTCTACTTTGAATTGGGAGTGAGATCAAATCAGAGACATTGAAGGAGCCTCCAACAAATATCTCTGACTTCACTAACGAACACTGTTCACGAGCTACTATTCATTGACACTAGTCACTAGATACGGCTCATCGAAATTGTTCATTGGATACTATTCACCGACACTGTTGGAGCCCATGGCTATTCATTATTAGAATAGGGTTTTAATTGTTTCACTATATAAGTGCAACTTAAATTAAAACAAAATATCATTATCCATTTCAATTAAAAACCCTGGCCACCCTCTCTCTCTCTCTCTCTCACGTTACGCTCTTGAGTAAAAAGAAGATTTTTTCTTGATTCTTGAAGCCCTTGACTATTCTAGCAAAATAATCAAGGGTTCTGCGGATTGTCTTCATGTGAGGATCTAGCAAATCCCTTGATAGTTCTACAGATTATCTTCGTGTGAGCGACATGAGTGCGATTCTACTTTGAATTGGGAGCGAGATCAAATTAGAGACATTGAAGGAGCCTCCAAACATTGGTAATGTATTCCAAATCCTTGTATGGGTTAGACTTTTTGATTTATCATATTTTTGTTTACACTGTTTTCATTTATAAAAATCAAGATGTTATAATTTTTGCTCGGATTTTTGGGTCTTTAATGTGATGATCAAGATGTTATAATCTTTGCTCGTATATTCTTGCTTTTTCTACTGAACGAATATGTTCACTCACTTACAATGGTATCAGAGCCTCAGGTAGCAGATTATAATGTTTAATCGATGATTGATAACATGTTGATACATAAATTTGTTTTTTTTTTTAAATCTATAAAATTATGTTAATTACATGATTTGAATGTGTAATTGAATTAATAATGTGTTGATTGAATGATGTATTGGTTGGTTGGTTGGTGTCCTGGTCGAATGGTTGTGCATTTGATTCGATTTGGATCTGTATCGTTACGTGAAAAATTGCAAAAAGCATCACTGTGTGATTCAAAGTTTAACGGCGTTTGCCGCAGTGAAATAAAACTTTGCCACATCGATAGGCCTGAAGTAAATCTTGTCACAGCGAAACACATCTTCGCCATGGCCTCATGCCAAAAAGTAGATCACGCCGCACAAAATAAATCTTCGCCGCGGCACAAGACTTTTTGCAACATTTTGTGTTTTTTGGAAGTTTACGGTGTTTGTCGCAGCGAAATAAAACTTCGCCGCAGCGACTATGTGTATGTAAACTTCATCGGTTCCCTTTTTGCTTTTTGTTTTTCGTACAAGGGCTAAATTACAGCTTTTAAACCTTTAAAACCAATATTCATTCTACAAATTTAAGAGGGTAACTTGATATTTCGACACACCCTATTCAAAAATTGATTGTTTTTTAATGTTTGCAATGTTCTTATTTGATAATTGAATGGTGCCTGGTGCATGAGCCTTAGACCTATTGTTTATTGTTTATTGGGTTTGTTTGTAATTTTATAAAGAAATAGGACCTGTGTGTCCTGCCTCTCTCTCTAATATCTCGATGTATTTCTTCTTGTCATCTCACTCCCCTCGTATGTAACGCGATGTTTCTATTTTATTGATGTAAATTAGAATAGGATTTTTGTAATAAAATTCTTTGTAATGATTGTGAAGAAGAAACGAAGGAGCTATGAAGAGGAATAACTTGAAGACCCAAGATTAACTTTTAAACCCTAGGTTGACCTACCGATTCCTCTAGGCTCGAGGAAATCGATTTTAGTGGGCCATGTACCGGCACGTTTAATTTTTTTGTTTAGAATGCATGCTAAGGTTGAATGTTCAATAACATGCCAAACAATGTCATTCTAACAAAGATAATAATCTGGTGAGACATTAAATAAAAACCGTCAACTTAAGTATATTAAGTCACATATGTTTTCCATGACCATGGTTTTAATCAAACCACTGTTCGTCGGAACCTTGTCACCAAAGCGAAGGGTACACTTCTACCAGTGGGAGGTTAAAATTCATTGGAGTTTTCCTTAATGGTGATGGGTTGACTGAAAATGACAGTTTTGCTTGTTCGCCAAAGCGAAGGTTGATAAACACGTCATAGGCATAGTAGAGTAGTACACATGTTTTGTGTACGTGGCAACATGTAGTGTCCACTCTACTGATACTGAGAATCACACTTGAGGACAATGGCTTCAGTCATCGTATTGTGTGATTGGCTTGTTGGCTTACTCCACATTTGGGGTTGGTAGTGGGAGCTATCAACTAGTGTAGATTAAGTTTGTTGGCTTACTTAATCAACCTATTTTGGCTTGTTCGCCAAAGTGAAGGTTTGAAATGGGATAGATGGGATCTCAATCCACTAGGAAAGCCAACGAGCTTTCCCGAGTTAATAGTAAGGGCTATTGGCTTGAGGAAAATAGCGGAAGCGATTATTTAATAAAAGGCCTTATTAAATAATGAAAATAAACATGATAATAACTTTACTTTTCTGTATTGTAGATTCATTTAATAATGAGCAACATCAACCTACGATCGATAATCGAGAAAGAAAACAGGCTAGATAGATCTAATTGCTCGGACTGGTATCGAAATCTTTACTGAAGTCCGAAAAGCAATTATATATCCTTGACAAGCCTTATTTGGCTGAGCCTGATCCTGATGCCACTCAAGAAGTAAAGGAAACTTACCAAAGGTTCTTTGACGATGCTGATACTGTTCAATGCCTTATGTTAGCATCGATGAACCTGAGCTGCAAAAGCAGCGTGAGAATATGGAAGCTGCTGCCATAATTCTGTAGCTCAAAGAGCTTTCAAAGGAAACGCTTGACATGAGAGGTACAAGGTGTCGAGCGCATTGTTTAGAAGTCGCATGATTGAGGGAGCCCAAGTTGGTCCTCATGTGCTCAAGATGATTGGGTACATAGAGAGGCTTGAGACTTTGGGATTTGGGTTAGATATAGAATTACAGGTGGATTTAATTCTACAATCCTTACCTGATACTTTTTCATTGTTCATAATGAACTTCAATATGAACACCATGATGAAACCTCTGTCAAAGCTTCTAAATATGCTGAGGACTGTAGAGTAGGACATGAAAAAGTCCAAGCCTGTTTTACTGGTTGCTGCTAATAAAGGAAAGGGTAAGGGCAAAGGAAAGGCCAAGGCCAATCTCGAGCCCATGCTGAAAGCACAAGATGTTCTCAAGCCTGAGAGCGACATTGGAAAAGGTGGGGAGGTAATCTGCTTCTATTCTGGCAAGCCTGGCCATTGGAAGAAACATTGCAAGGCTTTCCTCACAAACAAGAAGAAGTCAGACACTTTGACTTCAGGTATGTACATGATTGAGATTAACTTCTCTCCTTCAACATGTTGGGTCATTGACACAGGGTGTGGTACACACATTTGTACTGATGTGTAGGGACTAAGGTAGAGTAGATTGCTCGCCAAGGGAGAAGTGGACCTACGAGTTGGAAATGGAGCACATGTGGCTGCATTAGCTGTAGGGACTTACTGTTTATCTTTGCCTACGGGCTTGTTGTTGGAACTACATAACTATTATCACGTACCTTCTATTTCTAGAAATATTATTTCAGTATCCACTTTGGATAATATAAGGTATCATTTTGAGATATCTAATGGATTGTTATCCTTTAGTTTGAATGGTATTCTATTTGGAGTTGCAAGGTTATATAATGGGTTATATGTTCTTGATTTAAACAATAAAGATATTCTCAATGTTGAAACCAAGAAAGCTAAACATAGCGATCAAAACCAGACATATCTCTGGCATTGTAGATTGGGTCATGTAAATTAGACCCGCATTGCAAAACTTCAAAGGGATGGGGTTTTGGACCCTTTTGACTTCCAATCATTTGAGGTATGCGAGTCATGCCTTTAAAGCAAGATAACCAAGTCACCTTTCACAGGACAAAGTGAAAGGGCTATTGAACTATTACGGATCATCCATAGTGATGTATGTGGTCCACTAGCAGTTGAAGCCAAAGGTGGATATTCCTACTTCATCACATTTACTGATGATTTCAGTAAATATGGTTATGTCTACATCATGAGACATAAATTTGAAGCCTTTGATAAGTTCAAAGAATTTAGGAATGAAGTACGTAATATGTTGGGCAAAAGTATTAAGGCTCTTTAGTCGGATCGAGAAGATGAATACTTGAGCTCAGGGTTTTCTGAATACCTAAAGGAGTGTGAGATAGTATCACAACTCACTCCTCCATATACACCTCAGCACAATGCTGTGTCTGAAAGGAGGAATAGAACCTTACTTGACATGGTTAGGTCCATGATGAGTTTTTGTGATCTACCTGCATCATTCTAGGGTTATGACCTAGAGACTATGACTCATGTACTAAATCATGTGTCTTCAAAGTCTGTAGATAAGACTCCATATGAACTATGGAATGGGCGAAAGTCCAACTTATCTTATCTAAGGATTTGGGGTTGTGAAGCTTATGTCAAGAAATTGACTTCGAACAAGCTGGCCCAAAATCTGAGAGATGCATTTTTGTGGGGTATCCTAGGGAAACCAAAGGGTACTATTTCTACTACCTAGAAGAGTGCAAAATTTTTGTCGCTCGTACTAGTTTCTTCCTAGAAAACAAATTTTTCCTTAGAAGTACTAGTGGGAGAAAAATAGAACTCGATGAAGTTCTAGAACCGCAAGATATATTAGACCAAGGATAGGAAGGTGTGCCACAAGAGGTGGTTGAACATTGTAAGGAGGTTACTCCACAATCCATGGATCAAAGTGAACCACCTCAAGTAGCATAAGAGCTACGTAGATCTGGGAGAGTACGCCATAAGCTTGAGAGATACGGTTATCTTGTGACTCAACATGGTGACGTACTAGTTTACCAAGACGATGAACCCAGAACCTACGAAGACGCTATATCGGATCCAGATTCTGTTAAATGGCTTGAAGCCATGAAATCTGAGATGGACTCCATGTACCAGAACTAAGTATGGTATCTGGTGGAACCACCCAAAGGGGTAACACCCATAGGGTGCAAATAGGTCTTCAAGAAGAAAACTGACATGGATGGCAAGGTGCACACTTATAAGGCACGATTGGTTGCCAAAGTTTCAAACAAATTCATGGTATTGACTATGAAGAAACCTTTTTGTCGATTGCCATGATCAAATCCATCTGGATTATGGTTGCTATTGCTGTATATCATGACTATGAAATTTGGCAAATGGATGTCAAAGCAGCTTTCTTGAACGGAAACCTTGAAGAGGATATGTATATGACACAACCTGATGGTTTTGTTCTTGATAGTCAAGCTGATAAGGCATGCAAGTTGCAGAGGTCCATTTATGGACTCAAGAATGAGTTGATAAAGAGCTAGAACATTTGTTTCAATGAAGCTGTAAAAGAATTTGATTTTATCAAGAACAAAGATGAGCCATGTGTTTACAAGAAAGTGAGTGGGAGCATAATGGCATTCCTGTTGTTGTATGTCGATGACATACTTCTGATCGAGAATGATATACTAAACTTGCAGTCGATAAAGACTTGGTTATCCAGGTGCTTCTCCATGAAGGACTTAGGAGAAGCAGCCTACATCCTTGGAATAAAGATCTACCGAGATAGATCACATAGTTTGATTGCCCTAAGTCAGAGTACATACATTGACAAGGTACTAAAGAGATTTAGTATAGAAGAATCTAAGAAGGGATTTCTTCTGATGTCACATGATGTCTATCTCTCTAAGGATATGTGTCCTAAAACACACGATGAGAGAGATAGAATGAAGAGGATCCCATATGCGTCAATAATTGGATCCATCATGTATGCCATGTTGTGTACTTGGATTGATGTCTCATGTATGTTAAGCACTTGTAGTAGATATCAATCGAATCCAAGTAAGCGTCACTGGATAGATATCAAGAACTTCCTTAAGTATCTAAAGAGGACTAAGGACATGTTCTTGGTTTATGGAGGGGAAGATGAGCTCACTATAAGAGGATACAGTGATGTTAGTTTCCAAACGGATAAAAATGATTATTGATCGTAATCAGGGTTTGTATTTTGTCTCAATGGGGGTGCAGTGAGCTGGAAGAGCTCCAAGCAAAGCATTGTAGCGAACTCTACAATAAAGACTAGGTATATTGCATTATCCGATGCGACCAAAGAGGCAGTCTGGATTAAGAAGTTCGTCACTAAACTTGGTGTGGTCTCTACGATTATTGATCCAATAGATGTCTATTACGACAGCAATGGAGCAATAGCTCAAGTAAAGGAACCACAGTCTCACCAGAAGTCCAAACACATACTCAGGCATTTTCATCTCATCAGAGAAATGATTGAGAGGAAAGATGTACAGATCAGTAAAGTACATACTGATGACAATCTCGCCAGTCCATTGACAAAGCCTCTGTCACAGCAGAAACATGAAAAACACTTAAGGTCATTCGGTATTAAATACATGAATGATTGGCTATAGTGCAAGTGGGAGATTGTTAGAGTAGGTGCCCTAAAGCAAATCAATAATTCCAAAATTGACTCTATAATAAATGTTTATTTATCAATAAAAGGCATATTCTTCTATATCGTGTAAATCATAGTTATATGTATTGATATATGTCCTTAGAATGGTAGAACCGTGACGAGGGTATCAAGTGTTTCAAATCTTGATAGTGAGAACCCTATGATCACATATGGTGGCCATTCTAAAAACGTCTATAGCCCCAGTATTATTTTGACCAAGGACACAGATAATATGGTAAGGCTATCATAGTGTTGAATGACCCTATCGAAAGGCAGTGACTGATCCCACTTGTCAAGGTGCAACGCATAGGTGCTTGCTAGAGGCAAGTTCACTGGACAGACCCACCAGAGGATTCCATATGGATGGTAACCCCAGTGTCTATGGAATAAATCCTCTAACGGATGGTGGTGCATGTGATCCTTACACTTGAGATCACCGGAGCACCTTGTGCACTAATTGGTGTAGTTTGACACTAGCCTAATGTAGTTCTATTTAGAGTTATCAATATGGTAGTGATTGGATACATTAAGAAGTGTATCGAGACTATGATGGATTGACAAAGGATTCATCACTCCTAGGTATGGGAGAAGTTATCTCACTGGGTAATTCAGTAAATGGCAATGACACTAAATCGTTGGCCTCAATGGGATTAAGTTGTTGCTCAATCCAATTTATAATTACGGTTATTGGTCTAGTAATTGAATACAAACATATCGAGAATATCTGAGGTTGACACTATTTCTGTACCTCAGCCTCGATGAGATAACGGATGATGAAGGGAATTGATAGCACGATAACCATACTGTTGATAGGCTACGATTTCGCTAAATCCGAATCTATCGGGTGGCCATGATGCCTTGCTAGGGGCCAATCTTGGTCTGTGTGTAGTGAGACAATTAATTGGAGTTAATCGTAATACTACTCACTGCTGATATGATAAAGAGCCTACGAGCCACACATTTAGAAGATAATTTAAGAATCGTTTTTGTGAAAGGGGTATTTTCGTCTTTTATAACGAAAGGGTATTTTGGTAATCTCACAGTGCAATTTAATTTGCTGAGGTTGTTGCTTGTATTTAATTTTAATATTAAAATTAAAATTAGTGAGATTATAGTTAAATATATGTGCGCATGTATTTAAATAGATTATTATTAATAATTAAATGTTAATATAAGTGCATTATATAAGTGCAACTTAAATTAAAACAAAATATCAGTATTTAATAATTAAAACCCCAGCCACCCTTTTACTCTCTCTCTCACGCCCCACTCATTGATTGAAGAGAAATATTCTTTCTCTTTTTGACTCATTAAAAAAACCTTGATTCTTGAAGCCATCAAGAGGATCTAACAAATCCCTTGATAATTCTACGGATTATCTTCGTGTGGATGACGTGAGTGCGATTCTACTTTGAATCGGGAGCCATATCAAATCAGAGACATTGAAGGAGCCCCCAAACATTGGTAATGTATTCTGAATCGTTGTATATGTTAGACTTTTGATTTATAGATATTTTTGTTTACACTGTTTTCGTTTATAAAAATCAAGATGTTATAATTTTTGCCTGGAATTTTGGGTCTTTAATGTGATGATCAGATTCGTTTTGTTTTATATTCTTGCTTTTTCCACTGTGCAAATCTGTTCACTCACTTACATAAGGCTAGCCTGGCTGCAGGCAGATAATACAAAAATGAAACTAATAGACCAAGGCTTTTGTCCACTCCTTTGCATCAAATAAAAAATCTCTATACCTTCTTTAGCCTTTCCTGTTAGGAAACGATCAAGTCATGGCAGCGAAAATAAAAATTATAAACAACATGGATCGTTCCTTAGAACCAAGATCGGGGCACAAATTTAACAATTTATACATTAAATACAAATCTGCAGGAAATCAGTTTTAAAGTTAAGAAACCATGCGCATGTTTGGAGGCTCCTCCAACTTATCTCTGAATGGGTTTCGCTGCCGATCCAAGGGTAGGATTGAACCACCGTTAGTCCACACGAAGATAACTCCAAGGAACTAAAGAGGGATTTGCTAGATTCTCTTTAGCCTTAAGAACCAAGAACAAAATCAAAAATAAAATTTTGATTCAAGCATATGTGAAGTGGCGTGGAAGAGAGAAAATGGGGCTGGGGTTTTTATCAAAATGATTGAAATGAATTACTTAATTAATTTCACAAAGTGTTGCACTTATATAGTGCACACTTTGCCCTATTCCGTCATGGAATAGGCTTGGGCACCAATCCAAACAACCCCTATGTCCAAACAGCCCCATTTAGATATTTTAATTATTATTATTATATAAATTAAATTAAATTAATATATATTTATCATATATTAACATTTAACAATAATAATAATTCATTTAAATATATGCGAACACATATCTAAATATAATTTCACTTATTTAATTTTATTAACAAATTAAATAAAGGATGTGACCTCAGCAAATTTAATTGCACTGTGAAATTACCAAAATACCCTTTCACCTAAAAAGATAAAAACGCCCTTCTTATAAACTAGCTCTTAAATTATCTTCTATGTGTGTGACCCGTAGGCTCCTCATCATACCAGTAGTGTGTAGTATCGTGATTAACACCAATTAATCGTCTCATTACACACAGACCAAGATTGGCCAATAGCAAGGCATCATGGCCACCCGATAGATTCGGATTCAGCGAAGTAGCTACCTGTCAATGATATGGTTATTGTACAATCCAATCCTTTCATCATCCGTTATCTCAACGAGATCGGGGCATAGAAATAGTGTCAACCTCGGTTACTCTCGATATTATGTGTTCAGTTACTAGACCAATGGCCTAAATTATAAACTAGATAGAGCAACAACTCAATCCCACTGTGGCCATAGTTTTAGTGTCATTGCCATTTACTGAATTCACTGTGAGATAACTTCCCCCATACCCGGGAGTGATGAATCCTCTATCGATCCACCATAGTCTTGATACACTACTTGATGCAGCCAATCACTACCGTATTAATAGCTTTGAATAGAACTGCATTGGGCTAGTGTCAAACTACACTAATCGGTGCACAAGGCGCTCCAGTGATCTCAAGTCTAAGGATCACATGCACCACCATTCGTTAGAGGATTTGTTCCATAAACACTAGGGTTACCATCCATATGGAATCCTCTGGTGGGTCAATCCAGTGAACTTGCCTACAGCAAGCACCCATGTGTTGCACCAGGTTATCACCAAACAAACTTGACAAGTGAGATCAGTCACTACCTTTCGATAGGGTCGTTCTTCACTATGATAGCCTTACCATATTATATGTGCCCTTACTTCAAAATAATACTAGGGTTACAGACATTTCTAGAATGGCCACCATATGTGTTCATAGGGTTCTCACTATCAAGACTTGAAACACTTGATACCCTCGACACAGTTCTGCAATTCTAAGGACATATATCAATACATACAATGATGATTTACGCGATATAGAATAAAATGCCTTTTATTGATCAAAAGAGTCAATTCTATAATAATTGATTGGTTCTAGGGCACCTACTCTAACATTTCTAGCATAGCATATCCACTCATTATAGCGGTCCAACAAACCAAGGTTTTCGATGGCATCCTATCTAAACAAAGTCATGACATTTAAATCCTTCCACACTTTGCATACATATCAATTAGTGCCCCAGACACGTTCATAGCATTAGATATTCCTCTTTTGATAGAAAAGCAATAAGCCACCTTCTTGAGCAATAATGATGCAATACTTCCACAAGCTGATAGCAAACAAGTTATTGTAACATTGTCTGGCTTCATCCCCGCTATCTACGTCTCTCTAAAAAGTTCCAATGCCTCAATACCTTTCCCATTTTGTGAGCAACCATAAATCATTGACGTCTAAGACACAACATTTTGTTCCACTCCTCGGCTTTGGAATTGCCTAAAGACCTCCAGTGCTTTGTCAACAAGACCGTTCCTGTAGAGACCTGTAACGCCCACATCAAGGTACGTAGCTTTATTCATGCCCTAATATCCTTAGTTGAATTTTGTTAAAGTTATCTTGAACAAGTGTGAAGAATATTCTTTAAAATGTTATTAGGGGTAAAATGGTCATTTCACTCATATTTAGATGAAAGAGTGGGGAGTGAAAAGAAATAGAATAACATGGAGAAGATAATAAAAATGAGGGTATTCTTGTAATTGACTAAAGGACATAGATGGAATTTTTAGAAAGTGCAAGGGTAAAATGGGAAACTATATATACATTATTATGTAATAAGAGTTCAAGAGGAGAAACCCTAGCCACTCTACCCATCCAGTCATGACATTTCTCTACCCAAATTCTCTCAAATTTCTTCACTAAATTTCCAAGGAAATTCATAGGATTTTGGCTAGATTTTGATAGATTTTCAATCCTAAGCTTCCAAAGGTAAGATTATTGTGCCAAGAAGTGAGATTAAATTTTAAAGTTTTGAATTCTTATTATTGTATATGCTTAGGGTTTAAGAGGAAAGGGAATTCTACCAAAGAGAGATTATAGTGTTGGAGTTGCTTAAATTCAAGGTAAGTAAATCCAACTTTAGCCTTGATTTAATCCCAAGTTGTATAGAGAAATTTATTTTATGTTGTATGTGTGTTTCGATGATGAGGATTGTGGATTTAAATTGAGGTTGTTTGATATGTGAATCTCATGGCCAGGAGAAGTGAATTATTAATATGTGATGAGAATTGATTTATTCATGTGTGATGAGAATTGATGTATTTGTATGTGTTAAGTTAATGGAATTTTGGATGAAAAATGAAAGTATGGATGCGGAAAGGTGGAGGATGAATTTCAGCTAGGTTGATGGTTGGCTTTAGGGAGTTCTTACTCCTATTTTGGTGGCTTGAGAAAGATGTGGAAGTGTAGCCAACTTAGTATTTGCATGTGCATATGAATTGTTTGATGAAAATCCTAAGAGAAAACATGTTACCATGGTTGCCTTGTCAAATCCGTGGCATTCTGAGTGATTCTTGAGCATCTTACACATCGAACTGGTTTGAGACATAAACATAAAAGTTGTATCCATTTCTCTAAGCTTTAAAATGAGACCAAGATCATAGCAATCCAATGTGTATAACTCAAGATATGCCTCCTTGAATATGACCTATGCAGAATGACTACCTCAAAAGTGATTCCAATTTATTAGTTTATTTTTAGTCTAATAATCTATGATTGATTTCAAGTATGGGAATATTGTTGGTAGAGAATACTAGTTCCGTAATGATATCTTTATATGCCATAATGCATTCTCACATTCTCACATTTGCATTTAAAAAGAATAGCAAAGAATGAGCATATTTCCATGCACATACACATGTATGAGAACATTAAAGAATAAAGAGAAAGAAAGAAAAGAAATAAATTGTAGAATCATCTTCTAAAGAATATAATTAAAGAAGTTCAAATCTGAAATTTTATTTAAAGAAATGTAAAAAGATAAGAGAAGAGAAGGTTGTTGCGATGGGGAACCCGTGAGTGACCAAGAAGAAGAATAGCCCACATGCACGCCGCCTTTAGTGAACGGCCTTGGAATAAGAAAGAAGAATTTGTACAATCCGTTAGAAGTGCATGTGGATGAGGACTGTACCCAACATAGCATACCTACATGCACGCCTTCTTTAGTGAGCGGCCTCAAAATAAGAGAGAAGAATTTGTACAGTCTGGTAGAAGTGCATGTGGATGAGGACTGTACCCACTCACATGGCCAGGGTTTCGAATCCATGCCTGAACCGAGTCTGATCGGCAAACAAGAATAGAAAAGAAAGAAAGAATAGAAAAGCAAGAAAAACGAAAAAGAAATAAGAGAAACAGAAAAAGAAAGAAACGAAAAAAAAAGAAAGAAAACAGAGTAAGAAAATAGAAAAACAGAAAAGAAAAGAAAATGCATAGAAAAAGTTTGTGCATTTGTGCATATGCATCATGTCATTTCTACTATCTCGAGTTTCCCTATTTGTGCTTACATATCAGTAAATGAGAAACTAAAATCTTATAAAGGGCTGAGAAGAATTGAGAAGTTTGGTGTAAGGAACGAAAATCCAGGATCTGAGTAACGGAGAAAGAATAGAAGTATTGTGGGTTTACTTACTGAGCAATTAGTGCTCACCCTATTGATTTCACTATTTTTGTAGGTAGTAGATGAGATGCGGTTAGATCGAACATCAAGTAGCGGAGGAGAAAGGCAACACTGTCTGACTATATTTTGAGTTTATTTTTGTGACTATGGTACTTGATGTAGAGATTTGTATATAAAAATAATGATATTTTTAGGAACAATATCTTATACTTATGTACATATATGTTTTCTATAACATATTTAGTGATTTCATAATATATTTTCCCAAAGTATACTAGCTAGAGAGAGTTATTACAAGACTCGTAACAAAAGCATTGCAAGCACCGACATCCAAATTTTCCATCTCATGAAACACTTTGGACATATTCCATGAACGCGCACAATTTTCGTACATATCATTAAGTGAAGTGCTGACGCACTTGTTCTCCAATAAACCCTTCTTAATCACAAAACCATGATTCTAAATCCCAAGTTTGGGATTCTCCAAGTCATCCATAACAAAAAGAACACTAGAAACACTATGCTTCTCAAACGTAAATCCTTCAAAATGCATCCTTTGAAACAAAAGAACTGCCTCTTCATAATGTCCACTATGATTAAACCTTGCAATCATACCATTCCAAGACAACACATTGGATTCCACTCTTAAACGACCCATCTCTTTAAAGAGTTTTTTTTTTTTTTTTTTGCTATATCCACACACCCTTGTTGTGCGTAACCTGCAAGAAGAGCACTAAAAGTTTTCACATCTGGTTGGGCCAATCTTTCAAACACTTTGTGAGCATCCCTAATTCTCTGACATTTTATGTACATATGAATCAAAGAAGACTGAACAAACAAATCTAAATAAAACCCATATACAAACACCATTGCATAAACTTGTTTTCCAGTTTCCAGTGACAACAATCTAGTGCAAGCCTTAAGAATATTAGGCAATAACTAAGTATTAGTTGCCAGACCGTGAGAGAGCATTTGAGCAAATACACGTAGTGATTGAGTAAAAAGATTTTGTTTTGAGTAGGCGTAGATAAGAGTAGAGTAAGAAAAGGTTGTCGGCACAAGAGTCGAAGAAAGGATTTCATTTGCGTCATCAAAGTCTTGGTGATTTGTATATTAAGATAGAAGTTTTGTTACGAGATATTTGTCATTAGAGACGTTGGTTTTGAGAATGTGAGCATGCGTTTGTTGTGTCTGTGATAGAGATGATTTAAGTGAGTTGAGGTATGAATGATTGAAAGTTGAATGTTTTCGAATAGTGGAAGAGCTTTGTTAATCATGTTCATCATTCATTACAGCCTTTATTTTCAAGCGCATGGGAAGATTATATTAGAGGAGTTTGATTTATTCACGCAATGGTAAGTTAAGTTTGCCTCAAAAGGCAAGAAAATAGAAAAAGGTACCGTACAATTTAGTTAATTAAACAAATAAAAGCCAATGTTTATTTTAACTATAAATAAAACCTTCTTTCTCACCCACCATTCCAGCGAAGAGAAGTCAAGAGAAAAGAAAGGAAAAAGTATGTAGAAAGTAAATCGTGCAACTCTAATATTACAACAAGTTTTGGTGTTGTTTTTCTTTTTGAATAATTTACCTAAATGGAGCATTCAGGCCCAGTCACTGCTATCAACAGAGTACAATGGTTTTGTGTAAAAGAGTTGGCCAGTTGACTCTTCTTCTACCCGGTCTGTCCCGAAATGTGTGGCCATCTCTCAAACAAGCCATTGAACACTACGGCCCTCCCATTTCCTTTGTCGTCAGTATCTCTTTTCTTATTTCTTTATCTTTCTTTGTTATAAAATCTTTCAATTTCATGATGCCTTGTTGAATTTTCGTGGTTCGATCATGTAAACAAAAACCTTAGAATAATGCTTATTAGATCTTTCCCAATGTGAGGGTTTTGGCATTACAATTAGTTTTCTTTATGGAAATTTGTATATTTTTTTTATTGTTCTATGTGAACTTATATTGGTTTATATTTATGTTTTTTTAATATGTATTTATGTTGAATTAAAATTGCAATTATTTATATCTATGATAGTTGGAGATTAGAATTTTGGATGATGATTGTTGACACAGGTAACTTTTGATTCCAAGTCTAATATACAATTATTATTGATATAATTAATTAAGAAAATAAATGCAAGTTCCGAGCATTGAATAACATGCATTATCATATATGTAAATATATTTTTTTTGAAATGGAATATGCATCTAAGAACATTGTCGCCGAACTAAATAAAGGGAAAAAATTTAAAAGCGCAAATTATGAGATATGGAGCATGAAAATTCAATATGTCTGTAATATCTCTTTCTAGCTAGTATACTTTTGGAAAATATAATAAAAAATCACTAAATATGATATAAGAAACATATAAGTATAAGATAATGGGCCCAAAATTTTTCTTTATTTTCAATAAAAAATCCTCTACATAAGGTAAAAAGTTATATACATAAGCTCAAACTATAAATGGACAGTCATGCCATTCTCTCCTGCTTCTCGACGTTCCCTCCGACCGATTCTCACCTACTACCTACAAAAACAGTGAAATTAACGGAGTGAGCACTAATTGCTCAGTAAGTAAATCCCATATGCAGCTCTTCTGCCTCCGTTACTTGTATTCCAAATTTCTTTCCTTACATCAAACTTCTCTATTCTTTTTTGCACTTTCTAATATTCTTGTTTCTCACTTACTGATATAAGTACAAACAGAGAAACTAATTCTGAATAATAGATATGGGATAATGCATATGTACAAATGCATGAGAGATGCATTTTCTTTTCTGTTTTTCTATTTATTTATTCTGTTTTCTCTCTCTTTTTCTATGTTTCTTTCTTTCTTTCTGTTTCTCTTCTTTCTTTCTTTCTTTCTGTTCTTTCTTTTCTCTCTATTCTTTCTTTTCTTTCTTTTTCTGTTCTTTCTTCGCTTTGTTATTCTTTCTTCTTTTCTATTCTTTCTTTATTTTTCTATTCTTTTCTTTCTCTCTTCTTTTCTATTCTTTTCTTGTTTGCTGATCGGACTCGGTTAAGGCATGGATTCGAAACCCTGGCCATGTGAGTGAGTACAATCCTCATCTACATGCACTTCTTACGGACTGTACAAATTATTCTTTCTTCTTCTTAGGCCACTCACTGATGGCGGCGTGCATGTAGGTATGTTCTTCTGGGTACAGTCCTCATCCACATGCACTCTTACGGACTGTACAAATTCTCCTTTCTTATTCTTAGGCCGCTCACTGAAGGCGGCGTGCACTTCTTGTCACTCACGGGTTCCCCTTCGTAACAACCTTCTTTTCTCTTATCTTTCTTTTAGAAATTAGTATTCAATTTCTTTTCTTTTCTTTAGTAATTTTCTTTCTTTCCCTTTGTTCTTTAGTGTGCTTATATACATGTATGCATGTAGATGGGCTTTTTCTTGTTATTCTTCTAAATTCAAATGCAAGAATGCAATATGACATGTAAACATGTCATTCTCTACTTTCTTTACCATTCACAAACTCATCTGAAGATAATATGCTATCATAATCATACATGCACTTCACTTTGAAATTTCATCAAACAAGTGGTATGCACAAACAAGCACTAAATTAGCTACACTTCTATCTCTTTTTCTAGCTGCCAAAATTTGGAGCACAATTCTCTAAAAATCAACTTCAAACCTGGCCAGGAAATTCACACTTTAAAATTCTATTCCAACTCTTTCATAACTTCTTCAAACTTCCACCAATTCATCTCATACTAAACACTACTTCTCATGGTGGAATTCTAACCAACACTCAACATCAATTCCATCAACAATTCTCAACATTGAAGCACATAAATGTATATAAAAATTTCTCTACACAATTCTTGCTCAACTCATGACTAGGGTTGGATTTACTTACCTTGAACTTAAGTCGTTCAACACTAGAATCTCTCTCTTTGGTAGACTTCCTCTTCCTCTTAAACCCTAAGCATATAAATCATAAAAATTCAACACTTTAAAAATTTAATCTCACTTCTTGGTGTAAAAATCTTACCTTGGATGCTTAGGATTGAAATTCTACCAAAATCCTATGAATTCCTTGGAAATTGGTTGGAGAAAATTGAGAGAATTGGGGATGAAGATGGCAAGTGAGGAAGTAGAGAATGGTAGGGTTTCAATTCTTGAACCCTTAATATCACATAATATTACTTATACTTTCCCATTTTGCCCTTGTAATTTCTATGAAATTCCATCTTTGCCCTTTATTCAATTACAATAATACCCTCATCTCCGTTGTATTCTCCATGAAATTATATTACTTTTCACTCCCCACATTCTCAACTAATTATGGGTGGAATAACTATTTTGCCCTTGAGTAAGGCTTCTAGAATTTTCTCAAAAATTCCAACAAATTCTTTGCCCCGGCGAAAATTTTTCTTCGCCTCGGCAAGACATTCCAGAGCATACATTGCCATGGCGAACTTCTTTCCTTGCCGCGGCGAAGTCTGTAATTCTAATTTTTCAATCTTTCACCTTGAAATAAGTAAAACTAAGGGCATTAAAACATAAATAACGTACCTCAATGTGGGTGTTACAATGTCTTGGAAGAACAGGAGGTTCTTGAAGCTCTTAGTGTAGGTGCCCTAGAGCCAATCCAATTTTAGTAATTGACTCTTCGTAAAAACATGTTGATATTAATAAAAGGCAATTTATTTATATCATTGAGTTTATATTTATATATACATACTAATATATGTTTGTAGAATGGTGGAATCGTGACGAGGGTATCAAGTGTTTTAAATTTTGATTGTGAGGACTTTATGATCACATAAGATGGTCATTCTAGAATTGTTCATAGACTCAGTATATTCTGAAGTAAGGGCACATATAATACAATAAGACTATCATAGCGTTGAATGACCCTTGACAGACATACAAAGTTTAATCCTTCGCAAGTACAAAAGTCGCAATCATAGCATAGTGCACAAGTAAGGGTTGATCCCATAGAGACTAGAGATGCTCTTACTATCCTAGTAACTATGCCTTGATAAATCAAAACAACAAGAATTGAAATAAAGAAAACATATAATATACTTAAAGTAAATCTAAATCTAACTATCTACAAAGAATCCTAGGGCTCTAACTCCATCATAATTATCAGGCTATGTGTTCATCATCAAACTATCGTTCTCCCCACTCCATTCTAGGGTTCATACATCATCAAGTTCAACCTAGTACTTTCATCATTAAAACTAGCTAGTGGCGTGTAGCCTAGTCTAAACAATGAAGGAACCAATTCACATAGACACAAATCATCCATTCACAGAGCTAATCAAGATAGGCATGGCGTCTCTCATTTCTAAGGTATTACCGTGGCCATTCGGAATAACCTAGTGTTTCCACAAACTAAACTAGCTAGTGGCGTGTAGCCTAGTCTAGTAACGAAAACCCATTAAGCACAAGACGATCTTAAAGACAATAACCAATCTATACTCTAGCAGGGTTACAAATCAATCATTCCACACGCAATCTTGTCTCATACAAACAATTAACTAACATCAAGGTTGATCAAGCCCTAATATCAACTAAAGATTGAATTAAACACAATGAATGAATCTAGAACATAATAGAATGGATCAAACAAATAGATTAACAATAAAACACAAGCCTTCAATTAGATTACATCAAATCCCTATAAAACAAAATACAATATAAAGGAAAAGAAACAACAACACCTGGAACCATAATCATGAAGAACAAAGGAGGAGGAGATGTAGATAACCTCTTCTCCTCTCCAAGCTCCACCTTTCCAAGAAGCCCCAAATGAATTCTCTCCAAAATGTGTATCTCAAACCTAAAAACTTTCTGAAAATGGACTAAAGCTACCTTTATATAATTTTTAGACAAAATGGCAAACTTGTAAATACTGGTCACCGAAATTAGGGTTGGAAATGTGACATTTTTACATTCTACGCGTTTTGTGTCGCTACCTGGTTTAGTTGCACCACAGCTCAATTCAATTGCGCCCCAACGCGTTTATGTCGCGACTTAGTTTAAGTGAGCTACAACGCAATTTGGATTTCATCGACTTTATGCGGCAGCGTAGAAAAGTGTGTTGCAGCTCAAAATAAGTTTCATCGTCTTAAGGTCATGGCTTAGAAAAGTGTGTTGTGGCTCAAATGCGGAATTTCATTTTTTTTTTTTTGCTCGCCTTGATTTATCTGCACTCGACGGGTCCAGGATGTTCGAACACCAACACAAGTCATGAATAATCCATCTTTTTGCACCTAAATACCTGAAAATACAACAAAACCCGTGATTTTGAAAATAACACAAAACAATTAAGAAAACTCATCCTAAATAATGCGCTAAAACTTGAATTCCTTACAATTTCACCCCCAAATCACAAAATAAATCGTCATTTCCAACACTGTACACAACCCCCAACTAGCTTATTGCTAGTCCCTAGCAATGAAATCGATATAAAAATAAAATCTAACCTAACTAAACTAAACTATCCTAAACCACTTCCGTAGGTTATCACGATTGCATTTAGCAAATGCAATAAGTCTTTGAACCCCTAGGTCTCCCTAGTGGACGAGTTATAGTCTCGTGAGGGTTTTCAAAGTTGTTACCCACAAACACCCTACAAGTCCTAACACACATAATTAAAAAGAAAAACAAAACAAGGATTTCCCAGATTTATCAATAAATGTGTCTCATACAAAGCATACACATATAGCAATCCAGGAACACCCTAAACATCAGTTTGTCTTCATTCTCCACTCTCAACAACACAGTCATACCGCAAACTGTCAATCCTAGCCCTAGAGAAGGTACTATATGCAACTTCCAAAGATAAAAAAAAATTTTTATCCCATAATTATGAAAACTGTGAAAACACAACTCCATAGGCCTACTTTTTAGATCACTCTCCACTAATGTAGAACAAACGCACAACTTTAGATCATTAGGACTTCGTTAAGCTTATAACATTAGGCTAAGGTATTGGGTTATGAAAGAATGTAAAGGATTCAAGCAATTAAGAGGAATAATCTTACAATTCAAAGAACACAATCGCTCAAAACAACTTGCTCTCTCAAACTTGAAACCCTTTATTTTTTTTTTCTTTTTATTGCATCGCTCTCCCAACCACAATTGAATCAGTACCCTTTCCATGCTTCCTTATTGTTTTTTTATTCTTCTTTTTATTTTTATTTTTTTTCTTTTGGAATAAAAATAAAAAACATAACTTAGGAAGCAATGATATCACTAAATTTCCCCTTTTTCCCACACAATGACTCCCAACCAGTTTGCTTGCACATCTTCACAAAATTCAATAACAAAGCTCAAAACCTCACACATTTCACTTTCATCAATTCAGATTAAATCCTCTTAAAAGAACAACATAGGTAGGAAATGTGTTTAAGGGCTAAAGTAGGTAGGTTACTATTGGTTAAAAGAAAGAAATCAAGGCTAAATATATACAATAAGGCTCAATAGGTTGACTAAGGATAGCAACATATAAGGTTGGCTTGAAAAGCTCAAACAGTCCAAAGATGGCCTAAGTCATTTCTTTAATCATGCGTCATCTAGGATTTCACCTCAAGTGATCATCAAATATGTTCTAGAATTTTAGGGATCTCATAAAAATCGTAGGAAGTTTACACACAAAACATCTCTAAATGCTAAAACTAACCAACCAAACTATAATGACTGCTTTATACTCGGATATTCATAAAAATATCTAGTAGAATATATTGATATTAGTAAAAGTAAATGGGCCCAAAATTTTCTTTTATCACATATAAACATTATTTATACAAAATAGAGTATCATGTACAAAATGATATTAAAACAGTGGACAGTGTAGCTATTGCTCCTCGCTTGCTGACGCTCGTCCAACTGCGTTCTCACCTAGAACCTGCAACCACAAAGACAATAACGGGGTGAGCACAAAACAATGCTCAGTAAGTAAATCCTTTACTCGACTGTCCCCGTAACTCTTTCTCTTAATTCTTTCCTTACTCTTTTTTTTTCATCTCATTTATTCTCTCTTTCACACAGCTCTCTTTCTTAACTTCTACTATATGTCACGACCTCATCTTACCGGAGGCACGGCCGAGTGGAGTTCACACAGCACTATCCCACTGTTCGTGACTTTCGGGTGGAGATCACAAAGTGCCAACCCCTTACTTTTTATACCTATCGGGTGGAGATCACAAAGCACCAACCCGTCCTCATATCTATCGGGTGGAGATCACAAAGCACCAACCCGTCCTCATATCTATCGGGTGGAGATCACAAAGCACCAACCCATTTTTAGTGCTCTTCTTATTCCCTACTCTTAAAGTAGTTCATTCACATAGTTCTTTATTCTTTCTCAAGCTAGCATTCATAATGGAGCTTAATGCTTAGAGTAGTTTATTCACAAAGTTCTTTACTCTTTCTCAAGCTACTTCTCAAATGCACAATTAATGCATATGGATGGTTCATCTTTAATAATGCACTTAGGACATGCCAATATGAAACGTTGCAACAATTAAAGTTCACAACTCATGGTCATGCTTCTCTTAGACATTTCATCAAACAATTAGTGTGCATACCTACACTCCACTTTATTTATAAGTCTATCCTTCTCTTGAACCACCAAAATGGGAGAAAACTCCCTCACCAAGCAATAATTCCTGCTATAATATAACACTTCCAAAAATATTTCTCAATCTCCTCATATTTCATCACAAACACACTCCTCAATTGACGTGTATTTAACAACCACCATAATACATACTCATCTCAACCCAAGTTCTCACTAACACAACACAACATATATCATGCATAAATAAATCTCTACTCAAAAGATTCCACAAATATCAACTTGGATTGGGATTTACTTACCTTGAAATGGAGAGATCATACTAGTACTTCCTTTCCTTTACAAGACTTGTTTCTTCTCCACCCTTTAAACAATAAAACCATGAGACCTCAATACACAAATACATGCACAACTTCACATCTAAAGCAAGGATCCTTACCTTAGGATGCCTTAGATTGATTCTCTAGCAAAAACCAACTAAAAACCCTCAAAAATCCTTGAAAGCTTGAAGGAAGAATTGAGAGGGAATGGAGAATGAAAGAGGCGGTGGAGAAGAATGAATGAAGGGTTTATGAAGTTTATCCCCTTTTTAGCTCAAAATATATTCATTCATTCTCATCTTGCCCTTGCTCTTTCTTGGAAATTCCATCCATATCCTTTGATTCCTTACAATCACACCCCCATACTAACATATTCTCCATGAAATTTTCTTACATTTTACTCCCCACTGTTCCTGCTAATTAAGGGCAGAATGGTCATTGTGCCCCAAAGGAAGAAAATATCTAAAACTCAATAAGCTTTTTGGCCGTCCCGTCGCCACGGCGAAGACAATTCCGTCACCTCGGCAAAACACTCCAGCAGCTATTCCGTGGGCTGCAGCACCTCTTCGCCCCAGCGAAGCTTGTAATACAAAATTTCGCCAAGTCTTCATAAATTTCAGGGCAACCACTCAACCAAACCAATACATCCATTCAACCAATGACCAACCAAACCATATCAACAATATAACAACTCAAATAAGAGCAAAATAGTAAGTATTCATACAACATACAACATAATCTACTACGTACCTCAAGTGGGGCGTTACACAAACAGACCACATACTCGAGAGTTTCAAACTAAAACAAAACCAACATTCAGAATAGCTCTTCGACTACGGTAAAAATTGACCTCTTATATTCACTACATGTCATGCAATCATGTTATCCCATAGACATTTGACAACATCCAAGAAATACAAAGATTCCACAAACTCACAAAAAATTTACAGGCATGCATAAACATGAATACATAAACATAAATTTCATACTTTCCCACCCCCAAAAAAATTCTTACATTGTCTCTAATGTAGCCATCAACACAAAGTAGAGGTGAAATGGGAAAGAAACGAGTTACCCCCCTTGATTAAGAGATCGTAAAGCACTGGAAGTAACTCCATTGAATGTGCATCCTATAGTCAACATGAAATCTACCTACACAAAAGAAAGAATACATGTCGTCTTCGAATAGAATCCATGTTGTCGGTTAGTCATTAAAAAGTTTGCAGAAAATAAAACAAACACACAAATAAGAAAAATGAAATCAACATAAAAGTAAATAAAGTTTATTCAAATTGAAAACAAAATAAAAGAAAATAAACAATGATAAGAAACAGAACGGTAAATGAAAATAGCAAACATTAATTAAACACAAATAGCAAAAGATAAACAAAGCATACAAAAAGAAATAAAACATCAACATGCATAAAACAAAAATTAAACACACAAAACCAGCATAAATCAAGGCAAAGTCACTAGAAATCGCAGAGCAACTTAACGATCCCTGGCAACAGCTCAAAAAACTTGTTCGGTTAAAAACAACTTTATTTCCTCTACAAGTGCACAAGTTGCAATCACAGCATAGTGCATGAGTAAGGGTCGATCCCATAAAGATTGGAGATGCTCTTGCGATCCTAGTAACTATGCCTTGATGAATCAAAACAACAAGAATTGAAATAAAGAAAACATATAAATGACATTAAAGTAAATCTAAATCTAACTATCTACAAGGAATCCTAGGGCTCTAACTCCATCATAATTATTAGGCTACATGTTCATCATCAAACTATCGTTCTCCCCACTCCATTCTAGGGTTTGTACATCATTGGGTTCAACCTAGTATTTTCATCACTCAAACTAGCTAATGGCATGTAACCTAGTCTAAACAACCAAGGAACCAATTTGCATAGACATAAATCATCCATTCACATATTTAATCAAGATAAGCATGGCGTCTCTCGTTTCTAAGATATTACCGTGGCCATTTGGAATAACCTAGTGTTTCCATCAACTAAACTAGCTAGTGGCATGTAGCCTAATCAACCTTGATGTTAGTTAATGATTATATGAGACAAGGCTATTTGTGGAATGATTGATTTGTAGCCCTGGCCAGGCATAGATTGGTTATTGTCTTTAAGGTCATCTTGTGCTTAATGGGTTTTCTCCCTTCTACTATCTCTTCTCATGAGAAATTCCTTCTCAAGGAAAACCCCAACATAGGCAACACATACCTTTTGTTGTTCTGGGTGATAGAGGTAGTATCCTTTAGTTGCTTTAAGATGCCCCAAAGAGATACATTTATTAGACTTTGAACAAGATTATTCGAAGTCAATCTCTTGACATAAGCCTCACAGCTCCAAACTCTCAAATAAGATAACATGGGTTTTTGTCCATTCCATAACTCATATGGTGTCTTATTTAAAATTTCGACGGAACATGATTCATTGTGTGAGTCACTACTTCTAGGGCATAGCCATAAAACTATGTGAGTAAACTCATAAAGCTCATCATGGATCGAACCATAAGTAATGTTCGTTTTCTCCTTTTAGATACACCATTATGCCGAGGTGTTTAAGGAGGAATGACCTAAGATACTATCCACATTCCTTTAGGTATTCACCAAACTCTGAGATTAATTATTCTCCTCCTCAATCGGATATGAAAATCTTAATATTCTTGCCCAGTTGGTTATGTACTTCGTTTCTAAATTCTTTGAACTTATCAAAGCATTCAGACTTATGTCTCATTAAATATACATAACCATATCAACTATAATCATCAGTAAATGGGATGAAGTGCGAGTATCCTCCCCTCGCTTGCACTATTAATGGTCCACATACATCACTATGGATGATGCCTAACAGTTCCGTTGCCCTTTCACTATTTCCAATGAAAGGTGACTTTGTCATCTTCCCTAACAGGCATGACTAACATACCTCATACGACTGAAAGTCAAATGGGTCCAAGACTCCATCCTTATGGAGTCTTGCAATGTGAATCTGGTTCACATGACCAAGTCTGCAATGCCAAAAATAAGTTTGGTTTAAATCACCATGCTTGCCTTTCTTGTTTTCAATATTAAGAATTTCTTTATTATTTAAATCAAGAACATAAAGACCATTATGTAATCTAACAGTTCCATAATGAATACCATTCAAACTAAAAGACATCAATCCATTAGCAATCTCAAAATGATATTCATCTTCGTCCAAAGTGGACAAAGAAATAATATTTTTAGAAACAGTAGGAACATAATAACAGTTCTCCAATTCTATGATAAGGCCTGAAGGCAACGATAAATAATAAACTCCCACGGCTAATGTAGTAACTCTCAATCATTTCCAACACGTAGGTCCACCTCCTTTCGACCGAGCGCTCTACTTTACTGCAATCCTTGCATATTGGTAAAAATGTGAGAACCACATCTAGTGTCAATGACCCAAGATGTAACAGGAGATAAATTTATCTCAATCATAAACATACTTGATGAAAAAGATGCATTCTTCTTCTTTCTTGCTAGGAAGGCCTTGCAATGTTTCGTCTAGTGGCTAGACTTGGCACAGTAAAAGGAAACTACCTTGCCATCCTTATTGACACATCTAGCAGGCTTCAAAGCATCCTTAGGTTTGTGTTTAGGCTTGGGCTTAAACCTGCCCTTACCTTTACCTTTACCCTTTCCAGAGACAGTAGCTACCAGCAGCACTAGTTTGGATCTTTTCGTATCCTACTCAACTGTCTTAAGCATATTCAAGAGGTCGGTGAGGGATTTCTCCATAGAGTTCATATTGAAGTTCAATACATACCCAAAGTCTCCATCCTTTACAAAACCCAAAGTCTCGAGCGTTTGTATGTAACCAACCATCATGATTACATGCAGGCCAACTTTGGCACCCTCAACCAATTGACATCTAAACAATGCCTTTGATACCTCATACTTTTCGTGTCAAGCACGATCTTGAAAGAGCTCCTTGAGATGTAAGATGATAGATTGTGCATCCAACTTTTCATGTTACTCTTGCAGGTCAAATGTGTTAAGATTTAATCAAAGAAATAGGCAACAAAAAACAAAAATTTACAGATCAAAACCTACAGCCCCAAAATCCAAATATGAGATATATGTTGTTTACATGTTATAGAACATCAAAAACCCATTCAAGGTTTTAGATTCTTACCCACATTGATGGCTCCATCGCTTGATCATTGAAAAACGCTCACAGTTCAAGGATAGAAGTGAACCCACAATATCCACACAAGGGCAAGAATTAACACACAACCACTTTGCTAGTTTGAATTGTGATGGTTAAAGAAGAAGAGAGTTAAAAGACAAGAGAGAAAAATTCTCTAAACTTTTTCCCTTGGCTGGCAATGAATGGCTTCTTAGGGAAATTAGGAGAAAAAATGCTTTTTTTATCGGCACACCCTAATTTCCCTAATTAGAATATATTGCCAATATACGCCTACCGAATTAAATAATTAGATTCTTTGATTTTCGAAGAAAATCACTAACCAGGTATTAAGCCATTACTATTTTATTCATCTAATAATGATTTTTTAATATTTAAAGCATATATACACCAATATATATATATATATATATATTTTAAATAATGACATTTTATTTATTTATAATATACATATAACAATATATTTATTTAAATAAATAATCAGTTTTACATATTAAATCCAATGTGGGATTGGATCCAGGCAACAACCTTTCCAGAAAATTTAATTGTTCTGTAAGATTTACCAAGATACCCATTCGTTAGTGAATGACGTAAATGCCGCTCACTCATTATCTTCTTTAAATTTCCTTTTAAGTGTGTGACCCATAGGCTCCTCATCATGTCGGCAATGAGTAATATGGCAATCAACACCCTATCAATTGTCTCATTACACACAGACCAAGATTGGCATTTAGTAAGATATCATGGTCACTCGATAGATTTGGATTCAACGTATTTGCTACCTATCACAATATGTTTACCGTGCAATCAAATCCTTTCATCATCTATTATCTCATCAAGGTTTGAAGCATAGAAATAATGTTAGCTTCAAGTATAAACCACTTTAACATATTCAGATTCAGTGCTCGAACCAATCCACCAACTGAGCACCAACTCGATTCCACTGTGGCCATAGATTCAAGGTTGTTGTCGCTTACCGAATATCTCACTGAGATAATTTCTCTTGTACCCAAGATTGATGAATCTTTTGTTGATCAACCATAGCCATGATGTACTTCTCAATGCAGCCAATCACTACCATATTGATAACTATATTAGGCTATTGTCAAACTACACCAATATTTACACATGACGCTCTAGTGATCTCAAGTCTAAGGACCACATGAACCACCATCTGTTAAAAGATGTATTCCATGGAAATTGGGGTTCCCATCTATATGGAATCCTCTAATGGGCCAGTCTGGTGATCTCATGAATAACAAGCACCCATGCATCGCACCAAGTTGTCACCAAACAAGCTTGACGTGCAAGATTTGTCACTACCTTCCAGTAGGGTCATTCAAGGCTATGATAGTCTTACCATATTATATATGCCCTAAGTCAGGATAATACTAGGGCTGCAAACATTCCTAGAATGACCACCAAATGTGATCATAGGGATCTCACAATCAAGATTTATCACTGCTTGATTCCCTTGTCATGGTTCAACCACTCTAAGGGCATATATTAATACATACATATGGAATATGCTTTACATAATTGTAATACACTGTATAGCTAGTAATTCTTTGAAAAATATATGATAAAATTCACTAAATAACTTTTATAAACATATATACATAATGTGAAATCCGAAAATTCTAATTTTAATTCGTATAAATATATACACAAAATACTAATATACATTAGTAAGCACAAGGTAATCTTGAACAGTGCTGCCAAACTCCCGCCACTTCTTGACGTCCCACCCGATTGCAAATCATCTAGTACCTACAAAACAGTAAAATAACAGAGTGAGCACTAATTGCTCAGTAAGTAAACCAAACGGCACGACTGTTCTTCCTCCGTTACTCAAGTTCTGATTTTCCTTTTCTCACTTTATTCTTTGCTAATATTATTCATTCCTTTCTGTTATTCTGCATTCTTTTCTGATATTCTGCATTCTTTTCTGATACTCTGATTTGCTACTTACTAATGTGCAAAGACAATGAATAAAACTGTACATCATCGAGCACATAAAAATACTGAATCATGTAAGTAGCATAATATATATGCAGAATAATAAAACTTTTCTAAGAAAAGAACTTTCTTTTCTTTTCTGTTTCTGTTTCTCTTATGTTTTATCTCTTTCTTTTCTTTCTTCTTTCTAGTTTGCCGATCGGACTAGGTTGATGCATGGATTTGGAACCCTGGCCATGTGAGTGGGTACAGTCCTCATCTACGTGCACTACTCACGGACTATACAAGTATTGTATCTCTTTGATGTGGCCGCTCGCTCGTGGTGACGTGCATGTAGGTATACACTACTGGATACAGTCTTCATCCACATACACTACTCACGAACTGTACAAATACTATATCTCTCTGCTGATGCCACTCGCTCATGGCGGTGTGTTTGTGGGCATCTCTATCACTCATGGGTTCCCATCGCAAAAACCTTATATCATAGTATAGAATAGAAAGAGATACTATGCACATTTCAACATGAATTTCCAAGCTATGGAAACTCTACACTTGCATTCTTTAAAACATAAACTTCCATATATGAACATATCATTTCATCATGACCATTTTGTGGATGCATAATAAATTCATAGAAATATATCATCCATAGGCTTGTTTATACATGCACAAGCTCATACTTAGGTGATATATAACATATTACACATAGCCTCCATGGTCATTCATTACATCAAATATATATGTTCATACAATCATTAAATAATCATAAAGACCGCTCATTCAAACATGCTTCACAACCCTTTAAGCATCATTTTCATACTTGGAATCAATTATAGATTATTAGACTACAAATAAACTAATAAAGTCGAAGCACTTTTGAGATAGTCATTCTGCACACGTCATATTCAAGAAGGCATATCTTGAGTTATACACTCCGATTGCTATGATCTTGGTCTCATTTTAAAGCTTAGAGAAAGGGCTACAACTTTTATGTTTACGACTCAACCCAATTCGATAGCTAAGATGCCCAAAAATCACTCAGAAGGTCACGGATTTGACTGGGCAACCTTGGTAACATGCCTACTTTAAGGCTTTTCCATACCTATTTACCTCCACTTACTCCCTAACCTTTCCTAACCATTCTACCCTGTGAAAACAGGTTAAAAGATCAATAATATACATTCAAACTTCAAGTCTTGCCTTTCTCTAACCCTTTACTCATTAGGGTTTAGCCAACTCATGCATGCACTTTCTCTTTGGATTTTCATCAAACACTTCATATGCACATGCAACTACCTTGTTGGCTGCACTTCCACAACTCTCTAATTCAACCAAATTGTGAGCCAAAAACTCACTAATTATAGCATCAAACCTGTCCATTTTCAATAATTCTCTACACTTCAAAAATCTCAACACCAAATCTTCCACAACTTCACCAAATCTTCACATAACCATACACTACTTGTCATGGCTGGAATTAATACATCAATAAACATAAAAAACAGCCCACAATTCTCTTATACCATCACATATAAACATGCAAAAATTCATTCAACACAAGTTTTGCTCAAATTAAGGTTCAAATTAGGTTTACTCACCTTGAATATGTGAGATCATTTCCCTTTTGCTCTAAATCTCTTCCTCTTGAACCTAGATCATATAAAAACCATAAAAATTTAAAACTTTAAAGTTTAATCACATTCCTTTTGCTAGAATCTTACCTTAGGATGCTTTAGGATTGAAAATCTCCAAAAATCCAAACCAAATCCTATGATTTTCCTTTGAAATTTAGTGAAGGAAACTGAGAAAAAATGGGGTATAGGTGGTGTTAACAAGGGCTGAAGTATGTTAGGGTTTCTTCAAATAAAGCCTTATATCAAATAATATATGCATGTATTCCCATTTTGCCCTTGCACTTTTGCTAAAATTCCATCTATGTCCCTTAGTCAACTACCATAACACCCTCAGTTTTATTGCATTCTCTATGAAATTCTATCTCTTTTCACTCCCCACAATTTCAACTAATTTTGAGTGAAAAGACCATTTTACCCTTAATGAACTTTTAAGGAATTTTCTTCACATTTGTCTTAAGGTAACTTCAAAGAAATCCAATGAAAGGTATTAGGGCATAAGTAAAATTACGTACCTTGATGTGGGTGTTACAATAGTATAAACGATGCCTTTTATTAATGGAATAATCATGGTCCATAGAGTCAATATACAAACAATATGATTGGCTCTGGGGCACCTACTCTAACAATCTCCCGTTTGCACCTATAGCAAATCATTTACCTATTTAGTACCAAATGAAGCCAGGTTCATATCATGTTTCTACTATGACAGAGCTTTTCTAAGCAGGTCCGAGATGTTGTCATAGGTAGGTACTCTGCTTATTTGCACATCTCCACTCTGAACAATTTCCCTGATCAGGTGAAAACGTCTAAGTATGTGTTCGGATCTCTGATGAGACCGTGGTTCCTAGGCATGAGCAACGGCCCTATTGTTATCACAGAATATTTGTATTGGATCAACAATGCTTGGAACCATACCAAGTTTAGTAATGAACTTCCTGGTCCAAACCGCCTCTTTAGCTACATTTGATGATGCAATGTACTTATCCTCCATTGTAGAATCAACTATAGTACGCTGCTATGAGCTTTTTAGCTCACTGTAGCTCCATTGAGACAAAAGAAAAAATCTGATTGTGACCGAAAATCATCTCTGTCAGTTTGAAAACCAGCATCACTATATCTTCTTATAGTGAGTTCATCTTCTCCTCCATAAACCAAGAACATATCCTTAGTCCTATTCAGGTACTTAAGAATGTTCTTGACAGTTATCCAGTGATGCTCACTTAGATCCGATTGATATAATATGACACATCAATCCGAGTACATAACATGGCATACATATTGGATCCAATAGCGGATGCATATGGTATCCTGTTCATCATATCTCTCTCCTCGAATAAATTTGGATACATGTCCTTTGAGAGATAAACACCATGTGACATAGGAAGAAATCCCTTATTGGATTCTTCAATATTGAATCTCTTCACTACCTTGTCAATGTTGCTAGTGCTTTAATCAAAGATAAAGGCAATGTAAAATCAAAATTTACCAATTAAACACTATAAGCCCCAAAATTTAAATATGAGTACTGTTGAGTGTTGGAAATGCGGATTTATTTAGTGATTTGGGGGTGAAACTGTAAGGAATTTAAGGTTTATTGCATGATTTATGATGTGAATTCTTAAATGTTTTGTTATCTTTTAGAATCACGGGTGTTGTGTGTGTTTTCAGGTATTCAGTTGCAAAAGAATGGATTATTCATGCTTGTGCTGGTGTTCAGACATCTTGGACCCATCGAGTGCGGATAAATCAAGGCGAGAAGAAAAAAATAGTGAAATTCTGACTTTGTGTCGTAGCATGATTTCCTAAGCCGCAACGTGGTACGATTTTTGTTAAAGAAGAAATCACCTGAAACGCGTTGGGGCTCAATTAAACCACACAGCGTCTCAACTAAACTGTGTCAGGGCGTAAATCACGCAGAATGTAAAAATGTCGCATTTCCAACCCTAATTTCAAGAACCTATATTTACAAGTTTGCCATTTTGTCTAAAAACTATATAAAGGCTACTTTAGTCCATTTTTAGGAAGTTTTAGGTTTTACATACACATTTTGGAGAGAATACATTTAGGGCTTCTTGGAAAAGTGGGGCTTGGAGAGGAGAAGAGGTTTTTTTCCTCTCCTCCTCCTTTGTTCTTCACGATTATGGTTCCAGTGTTGTTGTTTCTTTTCCTTGATGTTGTATTTTGTTTTCTAGGGATTTGATGTAATCTAATTGAAGGCTTGTGTTTTATTGTTAATTTATTTGTTTGATTTATTCTATTATGTTCTAGATTCATTCATTGCATTTAATTCAATCTTTAGTTGATATTAGAGCCTGATTAACCTTGATGTTAGTTAATTGATTGTATGAGATAAGACTGGGTGTGGAATGACTAATTTGTAGCCCTGCCCGGGTATAGATTAGTTATTGTCTTTAAGATCATCTTGCGCTTAATAGGTTTTCGTTACTAGACTAGGCTATACACCATTAGCTAGTTTAGTTGATGGAAACACTAGGGTATTTCGTATGGCCGCAGTAATACCTTAGAAACAAGAGATGTCATGCCTATCTTGATTAGCTCTGTGAATTGATGATTTGTGTCTATGCAAATTGGTTCCTTTGTTGTTTAGACTAGGCTATATGCCACTAGCTAGTTGAATGATGAAAGTACTAGGTTGAACCCGATTATGTACAAACCATAAAATGGAGTGGAGAGAACGATAGTTTGATGATGAACATGTAGCTTGATTATAATGATGGAGTTAGAGCCCTAGGGTGTTAGGAAACGATCATACATGGTAGCGGAAACAAAAATTATTTAAACATCCTTAGAACCAAGATCAGGGTACAAATTTACAGTTTACTCAATAAATTATAATAGAATCTGCAAAAAAATCAGTTTAAAGTTTAGAAACCATACCCACGTTTAGAGGCTCCTCCAACTTGTCTCGGAATGGGTTTTGCTACTGACCCAAGCGTAGGATTGAACCAATGTAGTCTACACGAAGACAACCTCAAGGAACTAAAAAGGGATTTGCTAGATCCTCTTTAGCCTTTAAGAACCAAGAAGAAATTAAAGTGTATTTGATTTTTAGCAAAAAGCAAAACTAGCATGAGAAGAGAAAAGGGGCTGGAAAAATTTCTTTCAATGATTGAATGAGTAAATTGATTATTTCTCACAAAGTGTGCACTTATATAGTGCACACTATACCCTATTCCATCATGGAATGGGCTTGGGCTCCAACCCAAACACCCCTTGTATCCAAACATCCCCTTTAAGATATTTTTATTTTAATTTATCATTATCTTAATTAAATTCAATTAATATATATTTACAATATATATATTAACATTTAACAATAATGATAATTTATTTAAATATATGCGAACACATATTTAAACGTAATCTCACTTATTTAATTTTAATATCAAATTAAATAAAGGCTACAACCTCAGCAAATTGAATTGCACTGTGAAATTACCAAAATACCCTTTCGCCTAAAAAGACAAAAATGCCCTTCTTCTAAACTGGTTCTTAAATTATCTTCTATGTGTCTGAACCGTAGGCTCTTTATCATACCAATAGTGCGTAGTATCACGATTAACACCAATTAATCGTCTCACTACACACAGACCAAGATTGGCCCCTAACAAGGCATCATGACCACCCGATAGATTCAGATTCAGCGAAGCAGCTACCTGTCAACGATATGGTTATCATACAATCTGATCCTTTCATCAAACGTTATCTCAACGAGACCGAGGCATAGAAATAGTGTCAACCTCGGTTACTCTCGATATTATGTATTCAGTTACTAGACTAATGACCTGAATTATAAACTAGATAGAGCAACAACTCAATCCCACCGTGGCCACAGTTTTAGCGTCATTTCCATTTACTGAATTGCGCCATGAGATAACTTCTCCCGTACCTGGGAGTGATGAATCCTCTGTCTATCCACCATAGTCTTAATACACTCCTTGATGCAGCCAATCACCACCGTATTGACAATTCTGAATAGAACTGTATTAGGCTAGTGTCAAACTACACCAATCAGTGCATAAGGCGCTCCGGTGATCTCAAGTCTAAGGATCACATGCACCACCATTCGTTAAAGGATTTGTTCCATAGACATTGGGGTTACCATCCATATGGAATCCTCTAGTGGGTCAGTCCAGTGAACTTACCTATAGCAAACACCCATGTGTTGCACCAGGTTGTCACCAAACAACCTTAACAAGTGAGATCAGTCACTGCCTTTCAATAGGGTCGTTCAACACTATGATAGCCTTACTGTATTATCTGTACCCTTTAATTCAGAATAATACTGGGGCTACGGACGTTTCTAGAATGGCCACCATATGTGCTCATAGGGTTCTCACTATCAAGGTTTGAAACACTTGATACCCTTGTCACGGTTCTACCATTATAAGGACATATATCAATACATACAATGATGATTTACGTGATATATAATAAAATGCCTTTTATTGATTAATGAACATTATTACAAAGAGTCAATTCTACAATAATTGATTAGCTCTAGGGCATTTACTCTAACAATCTCCCACTTGCAATATAGCCAATCATTCATGTACTTAATACCAAATGATCTCAAGTGCCTTTCATGCTTCTACTGCGACCGAGGCTTTGTTAGTGGATCTGCGAGATTGTCGTCAGTATGCACTTTATTGATCTACACATCTTTCCTCTCAACTATTTCTCTGATAAGATGGAATCGTCTAAGTATGTGTTTGGACTTCTGATGAGACCATGGTTCCTTGGCTTGAGCAATTGCTCCATTGTTGTCACAATATATGTCTATTGGATCAACAATCGTGGGAACCACACCAAGTTCAGTAACGAACTTCTTAATCCAGACTGCCTCCTTGGCCACATCTAACAATGCAATATACTTAGCCACTATTGTAAAGTTTGCTACAGTGCTTTGCTTGGAGCTCTTCCATCTCACTACACCCCCATTGAGACAAAATACAAACCCTGATTGCGATCGATAATCATCTTTGTCCGTTTGGAAACTAGCATCTTTGTATCCTTTAACATTGAGCTCATCTTCCCCTCCATAAACCAAGAACATATCCTTAGTCCCCTCCATCCAGTAACGCTCACCTGGATCCGATTGATATCTACTACAAGTGCTCAAAGTACATGAGACATCAATCCGAGTACATAGCATGGCATACATGATGGATCCAATTGCTGATGCATATGAGATCCTCTTCATCCTATCTCTCTCATCTTGTGTTCTAGGACACAATTCCGTAGAGAGATAAACACCATGTGACATCGGAAGAAATCCCTTCTTGGATTCTTCCATACTGAATCTTTTCAGTACTTTGTCAATATATGCACTCTGACTTAGGCCAAACAACTTACGGATCTATCACGATAGATCTTTATTCCAAGGACGTAGGCTGCTTCTGTAACGCCCCACTTGAGGTATGTAGTGAATTTACGTTGCATTGCTTGAATCTTTATTGTTTTGCTCTTAATTGAGTTGTTATATTGTTAATATTGTTTGGTTGGTCCTTGGTTGAATGGATATTATGGTTGCCCTGAAATTTGTAAAGACTTGGCGAATTTTTGTGTTACAGACTTCGTCGGGGCGAAGAAGAAGCTTCGCCGTGGCGATGAAGTCCTGCAACCTCCGGTGTAGGTTCTGTAATTTTTCGCCGGGGCAAAGAAATATTCTTCGCAGTGGCGAAGGACTTGACAAAAGGTGTATTGAGTTTCTAGAGAATTCTTCCTTTGGGGCACAATGACCATTCTACCCCTAATTAGCAGGAAAAGTGGGGAGTGAAATGTAAGAAAATTTTAGAGAGAATATGTTAGAGTGGGGGTGTGATTGTAATGATTGAAAGGACAAAGATGGAATTTTGAAGAAAGAGCAAGGGCAATATGAGAATGAATGAATATATTTTGAGCTAAAAAGGGGATAAACTTCATAAACCCTTCATTCATTCTTCTCCACCGCCATACTCTTTCACCATTACCTCTCAATTCTTCCTTTAAGCTTTCAAGGATTTTTGAGGGTTTTTGTAGTTGGATCTTGGTAGAGAATTGATCTAAGGCATCCTAAGGTAAGAATCCTTGCTCTAAATGTGAAATTTACCTATAAAGGTGTTGAGGTCTTAATGTGTTAATGTTTAAAGGTGTAGAGAAAAGACATCTACCAAAGGAAAAGAGAAGTATTAGTGGAATCACACCATCACAAGGTAAGTAAATCCCAATCCAGTTGATATTTGAGAAATCCTTTGAGTAGAGATTTATTTATGTATGATATATGTTATGTTATTGAACTTGTGTTGAGATGAGTGGTTATTTTGTGGTTGTTNAGACCGTGATTTCTCAGCCACAACAATGGCTCCATTGTTATTGCAGTACAACTATACTAGATTGGCAATGCTTGAAATCAAATCAAGTTCAATAATGAACTTCTTGGTCCAAACTGCCTACATGGCTGCATTAAATAATGTGTTATACTTAGCATCAAATGTAGAATCCACTGCAGTACACCAATTTGAGCTCTTGCAGCTCATTGCAGTACACCAATCTAACTCATCGCCGCAGCAAGTGCACTTCCGAGTGTGCAGGGGCCAGATTGTAAAGTTTCAAAACTTTTTGACCAAATGTAGATCTGCAAATTGTCAGGGGGTAATCAATAATTAACCCACCAATTTCAAAAATTGATTGTTTTTGAAATGTATGCTATGTACTTGTTTGTATATTGCATGGTGCCAGGTACATGAGCCTTAGACCTATGGTGAATGTTTTAAAATTTCTGGGTATGTATGGTTGTCAATTATTAAATAGGGCCTGCGTGTCTTGCCTTTCTTCTATTCTCAATGTACATTCTCTTCTCATCTCATTTCCCTCGAATGTAAATCGAGGTTTCTAAATTTATTGATGTAAAGAATTTGTATAATTATTTATTGTAAATTTAGAAAGATATTTTTTGTAATGTACTTGAAGTCGGAGCAAAGGACGAGGCAACCATACTTGAAGACTCAAGATTTTTATTACAGGACCCCTAGGTGACCCACCGATTCCTCTAGGCTCGAGGAAATCATTTTTAGTTGGGCCATGTACCAGCACGTTTTAATATTTTGTTTAGAATGCATGCTAAGGATGAATGTTCAATAACTTGCCAAACAATGTCATTCTAACAAAGATAATAATCTGGTGAGACATTAAATAACAAACCCTCAATTAAAGGATATTAAGTCACGTAAGCCTTCTATCACCATGGTTTTAATCAAACCACTGTTCATCTAAACCTTGTTCACCAAAGCAAAGGGTACACTTCTACTAGTGGGGGGTTAAAATGCATTGGAGTTTTCCTTAATGGTGATGGGTCGACTTAAAATGATGGTTTTGCTTGTTCGCCAAAGCGAAGGTTGATAAACGCGTTATAGGCATAGTAGAGCAGTACACATATTGTGTGTACGTGGTGACATGTAGTGTCCACTCTACTGTTACTGAGAATCACACTTGGGGACGATGGCACGTAATGTCTATTGGATTGTGTGATTGGCTTGTTGGTTTTTTCACATTTGAGGTTGATAGTAGGAGCTATCAACTGGTGGGGATTAAGTTTGTTGGCCTACCTAATCAACTTATTTTGGCTTGTTCGCCAAAGCAAAGGCTTGAAATGGGAAGGATGGGATCTCGGTCCACTAGGAAAGTCAACGGGCTTTCCTGAGTTAATAGTGAGGGCTATTGACTTGAGTAAAATAGTGGGAGCATCGTTTAATAAAAGACCATATTAAATAATAATGAACATGGTAATAACGGTTAATTATTCTGCACTTATAGATTCACTTAAAATTGAGCAAAATGATCCCAACATCGCTGCGACAAATCATCAAACTGGGAGAGAAACATAATGGTTAAGATTTCATTGACTGGTATAGAAGTATAAACAATATACTTCAGTCAAGCGATAGATTATACACCTTTGAGCAAGCTCTATCACCAGAGCCTACTGATAGTTCTATCCGTGAGACTAGGTATGTATATGTGAAGCATACACATGATGCAAAAGCAGAAATGACTAGATACATTGTGCTTGCATCAATGGCACCATTACTACGACAACAATGCCAGAAAATGGATTTAGCTTCTATTCTTCATTTTCTGCATAGAAATGAGAAGCATATGATGTCTCGGTGGTTATTCAGATGTAGGATGGAAGAGGGTACCAAAATCGGCAATCATATACTTAAGTTGATTGAGTATATGAACAAGCTTGAGATTTTGGGATGTGGACTTAATGAAAGTTTAACGATAAACCTAATATTACAGTCTTTGCCAGATTCTTATTCTTAATTTGTCTATGACTTTATTTAGAAAGATAAGAAGAACACCCTTTCCGAGCTTCTGGATTTGTTGAAGGCTACTGAGTCAGGCATGAAAATGCCAGAAACATTGACGTTGGTTGGAGCCAGCTCAAGTGAAAAGGAAAGGGCTCAGAAGTCATTGGAAAGAATCGTTGTAGAAAGGAAAGGCGTTTGTCCTCACTGTGGGAATCCCAGCCACTGGAGGAAACATTGTAAGGCCTTCCTAGCAAGAGGGAAGAAGAATGTTACTTCTTCGTCAGGTAAGTTGATTGATGTGTAGGGACTACGGTAGAGTAGATTGCTAGCCGAGGGAGAGGTGGACCTACCAATTGGAAATGAAGCACGTGCTATTGTATTTGCTGTAAGATCTTATCGTCTGATTTAGCCGATGGGCTTGTTTCTTGGAACTTGTGGATTATTATGGTTTTTCTTCAGTTTCTAGAAATTATATTTCTGTGTCCACTTAGGACAAATGAGAGTATTAGTTTACTAATGGATTATTGTCCTTGAGTGTAAATAATATTCTTTATGGAACTGTTTCATAATAATATGTTCTTAAGAAAGACAATAAGGATAATCTCAAAATGACAATTATGCCAACTTTGGCAAGTTGAGCTAAACATACCTGAAGGAATGTGGGATAGTATCACAACTCACTCCTCCTTATACACCCCAACACAATGGAGTGTCAGAAAGGAGGAACAGGACCTTACTTGACATGGTTAGGTCCATGATGAGTTTTAGTGATTTACCTGCATCGTTCTGGGGTTATGCCCTAGAGACTACGACTCACGTTTTGAACCGTGTGCCATCAAAGTCTTTAGATAAGACTCCATATGAGCTGTGGAGTGGGCAAAAGCCCAGCTTGTCTTATCTAAGGATTTGGGGTTACGAAGCTTATGTTAAGAAATTGACTTCGAACAAGCGAGGCCCAAAATCTTGTAAATGTGTATTTGTGGGGTATCCAAAGGAGACCAAAGGATACTATTTCTACCACCCAGAAGAGCACAAAATTTTTGTTGCTCTATTTGGTGTCTTCCTAGAAAATGAATATTTTCTAAAAAGTACTAATGGGAGAAAAGTAGAACTTGATGAAGTTCTAGAACTATAAGATATACTAGACGAAGGATGGGATGATGTGCCACAGGAAGTGGTTGAGCATCAAGAGGAGGTTGCTCCACAACTTGTGGATCAAAGTGAACCACCTCAGATAGCACAGGAGCTACATCGATCTAGGCGAGTACGCCATGAGCCGAAAGATACCGTTATTTCGTGACTTAACATGCATCAGTAATTGGATCCATCATGTATGCCATGTTGTGCACTCAGATTGATGTCTCATATGCGTTAAGCACTTGTAGTAGATATCAATCGGATCCAGGTGAGCATCACTGGATAGCTATCAAGAACATCTTTAAGTACCTAAAAAGGACTAAGGATACGTTCTTGGTTTATGGAAGGGAAGATGAGCTCAATGTAAGAGGATACAGTGATGCTAGTTTCCAAACGGATAAAGATGATTATCAATCGCAATCAGGGTTTGTATTTTATTTCAATGGCAGTGCAGTGAGCTGGAAGAGCTCTAAGCAAAGCACTGTAACGGACTCTACAATGGAGGCTAACTATATTGCATTATCCGATACGGCCAAGGAGGCAGTCTAGATTAAGAAGTTTGTGACCGAACTTGGTGTGGTTTGCACGATTGTTGATCCGATAGATGTCTATTATGACAACAATGGAGCAATCGCTCAAGCAAAGGAACCACGGTCTCACCAGAAGTCCAGACACATACTCAGACATTTTCATCTCATCAGAGAAATGGTTGGGAGGAAAGATGTATAGATCAGTAAAGTGCATAATAATGATAATCTCACCGATCCACTGACGAAGCCTCTATCGCAACAGAAGCATGAAAAACACTTAAGGTCATTCGGTATTAAATACATGAATGATTGGCTACAGTGCAAGTGAGAGATTGTTAGAGTAGGTGCCCTAGAGCCAATCTATTATTGTGAGTTTGACTCTGTAATAAACGATTATTCATCAATAAAAACGGCATATCCTTTGATATCGTGTAAATCATAGTTATATGTAATGACATACGTCCTTAGGATGGCAGAACCGTGACGAGGGTATCAAGTGTTTCAAATCTTGATAGTGAGAACCCTATGATCACATATGCTGGCCATTCTAGAGATATCCATAGCCCTAGTATTATTTTGATCAAGGACATAGATAATACGGTAGGACTATCATAGCATTGAATGACCCTGTTGAAAGGCAATGACTGATCTCACTTGTCAAAGTTGTTTGCCAACAACCTAGTGCAACGCATGGGTGCTTGCTGGAGGCAAGTTCACTAGATAGACCCACCAGAGGATTCCATATGGATGGTAGCCCAGTGTCTATGTAATAAATCCTTTAACGAATAGTGGTGCATGTGATCTTTAGACTTGAGATCATCGAAGTGCCTTGTGCACCGATTGGTGTAGTTTGACACTAGCCCAATGTAGTTCTATTTAGAGCTATCAATATGGTAGTGATTGGCTGATCAAGGAGTGTATCAAGACTATGGTGGATCGACAGAGGATTCATCACTCCTGGGTACAGGAGAAGTTATCTCACTAGGTAATTTAGTAAATGGCAATGACACTAAATCTGTGGCCACAGTGGGATTGAGTTTTTACCCAATCCAATTTAATATTCCTGTCATATTTCCATTAACTGAATACAAACATGTCGAGAATATATGAGTTTGACACTAATTATGTACCTCAGTCTCGATGAGATAACAATTGATGAAAGGATTTTATTACATGGTAACCATACCGTTGACTGGCTGCAATTTCGCTGAATCCGAATCTATCGGGTAGCCATGATGCCTTACTAGGGGCCAATCTTGGTCTGTGTGTAGTGAGAAGATTAATTTGTGTTAATCGCAATACTACACATTGCCGATATGATGAGGAGCCTACGGGTCACACACTTAGAAGATAATTTAAGAATTAATTTGTTAGCAGGGTATTTTCATTTTTCAGGATAAAAGGGTATTTTGGTATTCTCACAGTGCAATTAAATTTGCTAAGGTTGTTGCCTATATTTAATTTGATATTAAAATTAAATACGTGAGATTATATTTAAATATATGTATGCATATACTTAAATGAATTGTTATTATTAATTAAATGTTAATATATTAATATATTAATATATTATTATATATTAATTGATTTTAATTATAATAATAATTAATTAATTTAAAATACCAATTACATGGTGTTTGGTTGCAAGGGTAAGCTTGGGTTGGTGCCCATGGGTATTCCTTATTGGAATAGGGTTTTAATTAGTTGCATTATATAAGTGCAACTTAATTAAACACAAAGTATGCTTTTCATAAAAATAAAAACCCTAGCCACCCTCTCTCTCTCTCTCTCTCTCTCTCTCTCTCTCTCTCTCTCTCTCTCACGTTTTCACTCTTTGAGTTGAAAATAAATTTTTTTCTTTTCTTTGATTGTTCTTGATTCTAGAAGCAGGCAATTGTTCTAGCAAAATAATTGTCAGTTATTTGGATTATCTTCGAGTAGATTTTCGTGAGTGCGGTCCTACATTGGATCGATTAGTGAACAATAGCTAGTGAACAGTGTCGGTGAATAGTCTCTAGTGAACAGTAACCAGTGAACGATGTTTGTGAGCAAAGTCAAAGATATTCGGAGGAGCCTCCAAACGTAGGTATGAACTAAATCCTTGTATGGATTTGTTTTTACACAACTTTTATTTTACGTTTTAAATTTATGCATGTGAACAATACAATCTATGCTTGGATTTTGGGATGTGTAGGTGACCTTTTCGTTTGTATAATTACGTTTTTCCGCTACGTGAATCTGGTCATTTGCCAACATATATAAGTGCAATGTTTTGTGAATTAAATGTGAGATTTATTCATTCAATCATTTTTCTTTGAAAGAAAAGAAAAACACACACGACCCTCTCCCAAGTCTCACACCACCCTTACTTTGTTGAATCAATGTTTCTTTGATTCTTGATTTGATCATAGAAGCTAAAGAGGATCTAGCAAATCCCTCTTTAGCTCTTCGGGTTATCTTCGTTACTACTGGTTCGATTCTATTTTGAATCGGTAGTGAACTAAGCTAGAGACAAGTTTGAAGGACCCTCCAAACATGCGTATGAACTCTAAACCTTACTCTGATTGTTCATATTACTGCAGATTTTGATTTAACATATAAACTGTATAATTTTTGCCTTGATCTTGGTTTAATGGCAAACGATCTGTGCTCTAAAATTTTGTTTTCAGCTGCCGTAAACTCGATCGTTTCCTAACAGTTTTGTCATCAGGTTTTCGATGAGGTTGACCCGACTGTTTGCTTAAACTCAGTATTGATTATACGAAAAAGAAAACGCCAAAAACTAGTGCTCGATTCACCCACAATCGACATCCATTATCGGTGGCTGAAAAACTAAGTAAAATAGGGTATCAGACCTATGCGGGTTTCTGTTCGTTTTGAGATCAAGTTTTCGACAAGATTGACCCTGCTATTAGCCTAAACTCAGTATTGATTATACAGAAAAGAAAATGCTAAAAAACTAGTGCTCGATTTACTCGAAATGGAAATCTATTGTCGGCGGCTGAAAAACTAAGTAAAATGGGGTATCGGGCCTATGCGGCTTTCTGCTTGTTTTGTCATAAGGTTTTCAATGAGATCGACCCTACTATTTGCCTAAACTCAGTATTGATTATACGAAAAAGAAAATTCTCAAAAACTAGTGCTCGATTCACCCATAATCAAGATCCATTATAGGTGGTTGAAAAACTGAGTAAAACAGGGTCTCAGGCGTATGTGGGTATCTACTCGTTTTTTCATTAGGTTTTCGAGGAGATCGACCATGCTGTTTCCCTAAACTTAGTATTGATTATACGGAATAGAAATCGCTCAAAAACTAGGGCTCGATTCACCCACAATCGAGATCCATTATGGGTGGCTAAAAAACTAAGTAAAACAAGGTATTGGGTCTATGAAGGCTCATGCTCGTTTTGTCATTAGGTTTTCGATGAGATTGACCTTGTCATTTGCCTAAACTCAATATTGATTATTCAAAAAAGAAAACGCTCAAAAAATAGTGCTCAATTGACCCACAATCGAGATCCGTTATCGGTGGCTGAAAAACTAAGTAAAACAAGGTATTGGGCCTATGCAGCTTTCTACTCATTTTGTCATCAGGTTTTCGATGAGATCGACCCTGCTCTTTGCCTAAACTTAGTATTGATTATACAAAAAAAAAAATGGTCGAAAACTAGTGCTCGATTCACCCGAAATGGAGATCCATTATCAATGGCTGAAAAACAAAGTAAAAGGGGTATCGAGCCTATGCGGGTTTAAACGCTGTTTTGTCATCAGGTTTTTGACGCAATCAACCCCGTTATTCGGCTAAACTTAGAATTGATTATACGGAAAAGAAAACACTAAAAAACTAGTGCTCGATTCACCAAAAATCGAGATCCATTATTGGTGGCTGAAAACTGAGTAAAACGGGGTATCAAGCCTATGCGGGTTTCTGCACATTTTGTCATCATATTTTTTACGAGATCGACCCTACTATTTGCCTAAACTTAGTATTGATAATAAAAAAAAAATAAAACTCTCAAAAACTAGTGCTCGATTCACCCATAATCAAGATCCATTATTAGTGGCTAAAAACTGAGTAAAACGGGGTATTGGGCCTACGTAGCTTTCTTCTCGTTTTCTCATCAACTTTTTGATGAGATCAACCTTGCTATTTGCCTAAACTCATTGTTGATTATACGAAAAAGAAAATTCTAAAAAACTAGTGCTCGATTGACTCGAAATGGAGATGCATTATCGGCAGCTGAAAAATTGAGTAAAATGGGGTATCGAGCCTATGCAGCTTTCTGCTCGTTTTGTCATCAGAATTTCAACGTGATCAACCCTATTGTTTGCATGAACTTAGTATTGATTATACAAAAAATAAAATGCTCAAAACCTAGTGGTCGATTCTCCCACAATCGAGATCCATTATCGGTGGCTGAAAAACTAAGTAAAACAGGGTATTGGGCCTTTGCGGGTTTCTGCATGTTTTGTCATTAGGTTTTTGATGAGATAGGCCTGGCTATTTGGCTAAACTCAGTATTGAATATACAAAAAATAAAACACTCAAAAACTAGTGCTTGATTCACCCACAATCGAGATCCATTATAGGTGGCTGAAAAACTGAGAAAAATGGGGTATCGGGCCTATGCGGGTTTTGGCTTGTTTTGTCATCAGGTTTTCGATGAGATCAACCTTGCTATTTGCCTAAACTCAGTATTGATCATATGAAAATAAAATTCTCAAAAACTAGTGCTCGATTCACCCACAATCAAGATCCATTATGGGTAGCTGAAAAACAGAGTAAAACGGGGTATCGGGCCTATGCGGGTTTCTGCTCGTTTTTTCATCAGGTTTTTTATGAGATCGACCTTGCTGTTTGGATAAACTCAGTATTGATTATACAAAAAATAAAATGCTCAAAAACTTGTGGTTGATTTACCCCCAATCGAGATCCATTATCATTGGCTGAAAACTGAGTGAAACGAGTATCGGGCCTATGCGGCTCTTTGCTCATTTTGTCATGAGGTTTTCAATGAGATCAACCCTACTGTTTGCCTAAACTCAGTATTGATTATATGGAAAAGAAAATTCTCTAAAACTAGTTCTTGATTTTTTAGAGTTGGTACCGTAGAGCCAATCAATTATTGTAAAATTGACTATTTGTAATGATGTTTATTAATCAATAAAAGGTAATTTTCTTCTATATCATGTAAATCATAATTGCGTGCATTGATATATGTCCTTAGGATGGTAGAATTGTGACGAGGGTATCAAGTGTTTCAAATCTTGATAGTGAGAACCCTATGATCACATATGGTGGCCATTATAGAAATGTCCGTAGCCCCAGTATTATTTTAACCAAGGACACAGATAATATGGTAAGACTATCAAAGTGTTGAACAACCCTGTCGAAAGACAGTGACTGATCTCACTTGTCAAGGTTGTTTGCCGACAACCAGGTGCGACACATGGGTGCTTGCTATAGGCAAGTTCACTGGGCAGACCCACCAAAGGATTCCAATGTTGGAGTAAGTGCCCCAAAGCCAATCTATTATTGCAAAATTGACTCTGTAATAAATTTTTATTTATCGATAAAAGGCATATTCTTCTATACCGTGTAAATCATAGTTATATGTAATGATATATGTCCTTAGGATGGTAGAACCGTGACGAGGGTATTAAGTGTTTCAAATCTTGATAGTGAGAACCCTATGATCACATGTGGTGGCCATTCTAGAAACATCCATAGCCCCAATATTATTTTGACCAAGGACACAGATAATACGGTAAGGCTATCATAGCGTTGAACGACCCTATCAAAAGGCAGTGATTGATCTCACTTATCAAGGTTGTTTGCCAATAAACTGGTGCAATGCATGGGTGCTTGCTACAGGCAATTTCACTAGACAGACCCGCCGAGGATTTCATATGGATGGAAACCCCAGTGTCTATGGAATAAATCCTCTAACGGATGGTGGTGCATGTGATCCTTAGACTTGAGATCACCAGAGTGCCTTGTACACCGATTGGTGTAGTTTGACACTAGCCCAACATAGTTATATTCAGAGCTATCAATACGATAGTGATTGGCTACATTTAGAAGTGTATTGAGAGTATGGTGGATCGACAAAGGATTCATCACTAAATCCTCTCACTAGGTAATTCAGTAAATGGCAACGACACTAAATCTGTGGCCACAGTGGGATTGAGTTAATGCTCAATCCAATTTATTATTCTGGTCATTGATCCATTAATTTCAAACTTAGCCAGGAAACATACTTAAAAAATTATACTCAAACTCTTTCTAAATTCAACCAAACTTCATTTAATCACATTCTACCAAAACCACTTCACATTGCTCACTTCTGCTCATCAATAACCATCTACTCATCAATAAACATCATTCTTCTCAACAATTCTCAAAATTAAAGGCATATACAATCTCTACACAATTGATTTCTTGAATCATAACTTGGGTTGGATTTACTTACCTTGTGCTTGAGTAATTCCACTAGGATCACTCCTTCTTTGGTAGACTTGTTCTTTCTCTAAAAACCTATGCATAAACACTATAAGAATTCTACACTTTCAAAAATTAATCTCATATCTATAGCAAGAATCCTTACCCTTTGATGCTTAGGATCAAATCTCTACCAAAATCCAACCAAAAGCCCTCTAATCTTCCTTGGAAATTTGATGAAAAGATGAGGAGAGCAGAAGTGGAGTGTGGGGTGTAGAGAATGGGAGGGTTTGTGTGACTCAACCCTTAATATCTCATATAAATATGCATTCTTTCCCATTTTGCCCTTGCACTTTCTTAAAAATTGCATCTTTGCCCTTTAGTTCATTACAAATACACCGCCATCTCCAATGTATTTTCCATGAAATTTTCTTACTTTTAACTCCCCACTTTTACTACTAATTAGGGGTAGAATGGTCACTTTCCCCTTAAAGAAAATTCTCTAGAATCTTCTCAAGAATTTCAGCCAGCTCTTAGCCTCGGAGAAGATTTTTCTTTACCTCGGTGAAAAATTCCAGAGCATACATCGTCGTGGCAAGGTTCCTTCTTCGACGTGGCAAAGTTTGCAATTCTCAACTTCGCTAATCCTTCACTAAATTTAGGGCAACCAAACAATATTAAGAACATACAAACTTAACTAAGGGCAAATAAGCATATTTAAGCTATGTACCTTAAAGTGGGCATTACAGTAACAAAATGCACTCTTGAATACTAAAATTTACATTTGCTTAAGGCTAACATAACCTTTCTACTCCAATTCTTCCCTTTCTCTACCAATGTCTTCAATAAAATTTAACCAACTCATGCATGCATTTCTCTTTGAATTTTCATCAAACAATTCATATGCACATGCAAATACTTGGTTGGCCACACTTCCACATCTCTCCAAATCCACCAAAATTGGAGCAAAAACTCACTAACTTTAGCTTTAAATCTGGCTGGTTTCAACAATTTTCAACACTTCAAAATTTCATCACTAATTCTTCCATATTTCATCCAAATCACCACATACTCAAGCACTACTTCTCATGGTTGGAAATTTACACATCATTCAACATCAAAACAGCCAATAATTCCCACCATACAATCACATACAAACATACAAGAATCAATCTACACGATCATTGCTCAAATCAAAACTAAAATTGGGTTTACTTACCTTGAATTTGTGCAACACTAATGATATAACCTCCCTTTGCTAAAATTCTCTTCCTGTTGGACCTAAAACATATAAAACCATAAGAATTTAAAACTTTAAAGTTTAATCACACACCTTTGTGCTAGAATCTTACCTTTGGATGCTTTAGGATTAAAAATCTACAAAAAATTAAGCCAGTTCCTATGAATCCTCTATGAAATTTGATGAAGAAGTTTGAGAGAAACTGGATAAGGGGTGGCACGTACAAGGGATAGAATGGCTAAGGTGTAGTTTATTGAAACCTTATAACTAAATAACTATATATATATAACCCTCACTTTCACTGATATACCTTCACTTTCACTAAATATATTTTTTGCCCTTACACTTTTATACAATTTTATACAATCAATCTTGCTATACATTTTATATTTTCTATAAGATTGAATAAGACCATCATAGGTATTAGTTTTAGGTTTCAAACCAATTCCCTTCATCTCGTAAAGGAAAAACAAAGCATCTTTGAATTTGCTGCTTCTGGAATAACCATGAATTATTGAATTGTAAATTTTTAAAGAAGGTTTAATACCATTATGCTTCATTTCTTAAAGAGCACATACAACTTCTTCCATCAAACACTCTTCACATAACAACCCAATAATATTTTCATAGTTCGATTCATTAATGTGTGACTTCTCCACATTCTTCCACATATCAAACACCTATCAACAAATCTTCAACTTTCAAATGTCAATTTTTTTTCCCTAAAGTTAAAGACAATTTTAAATTGAATTGAAGAGAAAGTACCTGGGGAATTAAAATGGACATACAGGAAGTTTGAAGGAAGCGGATGACAGCCCAGAAGTGAGGTTTGGTCCAATCTCCGTCATGTTGAAGGATTTTCAAAGGGCAATAACGTTTATTATTGAGCCTCTGAATCAAGGCTTTGAGTGCTTGGTGTTGATGGTAGGTCTCAAAGAGAAGAGTTGTGTGTTTGGTTAAATTATGGAGAGAATAAGTTATGGGTTTTGTGTTTAGGGCTTTGGAGAAAAAGTTGTACATAAAAGGGATATTACCGTTATGGAGTTGCGGGGACATTACATTCTCCATTGTTCTTCAATTGCAAGAGCTACTGAATTTATAAGTTAGCCAATATTTGGTTATTCACATGTAACTTCTAGGCCTTTTAGGCCAAATCGATAGCCGTTAACGACTATAGAAGTGGCCGTTAATGGCTATAGACGTGGTTGTTAACTACAATCAAAACGGCCAAATTTGTCACGATCTGGTCATTTTCGACTAGATCTCTGGTCAGAAATGACCATATCAGTGCACGACGGCCATTTCTAGCCTTCCGTGTGCCTTTTTGGCGGCGACAGTGGTTGTTGGCGGCAGTTGGGTGGGGGTGGTGGCTTGGGTGGGCTATAATTTGTTTTGATTTCAAAGATAATTTTGTCCAAAAAGTTAATTAATTGGGGTGAAATAATTAAAGCAACATTCATGTAAATAAATTCAAAAATAAGGGCATTATTGTCCTAAAATTTTATTAATAAGGGTCGAACTGTAACAAAAAAAAGATTACCTTGGTAATCTTACAATACCTAAGAAAATGGAGGTAATCAAATTACCTTCAATATTACTAACAGTAACTACTATTGGTATTTGAAGATTATCGGAATCTTATATTACTTGATAACCAAACGTGGTAATCAAGTAATATAAGATGACATAACCCCAGTAATCTCACATTAACCCCCAACCAAACGCCCCCTTAGTATTCAACATTTTTCTTAACTTTTTTTGTTTTATATATAGTTATACTGAATAGTTTTAGAAATATTTGTTAGTTGTTTAATTTTTTAATTTTAATGATTTTAAAAAATCTATATATATTTAAAGTATTTATTATTTAACTAAATATAATTTACACATGATAAATATTTTAAAGAAATTTACAATAACAACTATTTTTAACTATTTTTAGTATTCCTTATTTTACTTGATTATTATGTTAATATTATAATTTGTCAATCGTTAGACTCCATATGTTAGGTGATTTGGCAATAACAACACCGCCTCATAGAGAAATTTACTTAATTAACCGCTTTTTATAACCAACTATATGCACTTGCAATAAGTGATTAGGAACCCAACCCGGCCTCGTCGGTTGAACCGGTTCAATTAGAACTTGGAGCCTTTACCAGGTCAGGTTACAAATTTTCCTATTCATTCAAAACCTTGGAAATTTGTACATTGATTCATAAAAAAATTGGAAGGTGGAATGTTAGGGCTTTTGAAGAGGAATGGTCGGTGAGCAGAATGGTGGCAACGACGTCAATTTTCGTTGAGTGAATAGACCGAAGATTGCAAAACAATGTCGTTGGCGATTGGCAAGGTGAACAGGGGAGGGATAAGATGGGTTTTGGTCAGGATGCTAAGTGGAGTGTTTTCGTGGGGATGGAGGAGTGTTGTCGTTGTCGAAAAATGCCCTATTTATCGATGCTGACGATGATGTTTGGGGTGTTTTTGTCAGATTTCAAACATATAAGGACTTAAAGAATTTTTAGGGATATTTTTGTTAGATTTCAAACCTTTGAAACCGGTTTGACCCGCTCGTCAAACCGGTTAAACCGCTTGATCTGGGACCCGATGGCTTGGTCGGGTCACCACACGAGTCGGGTTTCTAATCACTGCTTGCAATTATTGTCTTGTTTAGTAATGGTAACAAGCTTGCTTTTAACAACTAGTGTTAACTTCCTTTTCCAAGTTCTAGTTTTCTCTATCCTAATATAAAGTTTATTCATCACTTATAAACTAATGAAATTAAGGAGTTTGGTAATGGTTAAAGTTCTCATAGTATCTAGTACAACATTCTAGGACTAACTCAGATTGTTGGTGATATGGTCACTTTTGCATTTTCAATTGAAAACATATGCCTACTCTAGTGTTTAGTAGATACTTTTCATAAAGTAATTGTATGCACCCATGTTGTTGTCCTTATATGACCTATTGCGGCCGTATAATTGTACTCGTTCGTGGTTCTAGCATTACCGCATAACAAGTTTCCGAATTCGAGTGTGTGGTACATAACACAGTACGTAATACTGGCATGAGGATGTTGAATTGCTAATTCATTTATGACACATTTTCTGTATTTAACATAAATATCAGTGTCCTTGTTTCAACGAAGCAAATGCTCTAAGAACCAACACCATGATTCCTCATTCTCTCCTTCACATATACAAACAACCAACGTAAAGTTCATTATCAACATCAATAAAGACAGTTGATAGGGTACATTTACTATATGAGCCTGTAACAACTGCTGTAAACTAGTACAATGCATGCATAATAACAATAGAAAATGGGCCCAAAACTTTTCCTTTGTATTATAAGTCATACGTCTTTTATACACTAAGAACGTCATTTACAAAAATGCCATTTTTAAAAGACAAAATAGGGGAAACAGTGTAGCTATTGCTCCTCGCTTACCGACGCCCCTCCGACTGCATCATCACCTAGATCCTGCATCCATAAAGGAAAATAACGGGGTGAGCACAAAATAATGCTCAGTAAGTAAAACCCTCTATCTGTCTATCCCCGTATGTATTACTCTTAATTCTTTCCTCACACTTTCTGTTGTTTCCTACTAAACGTCATGGCCTCATCTTACCGGAGGTACGGCCGGATGGCGTTCACACAGCACCATCTCACTCTTCATGACTATCGGGTGGAATTCACACAGCACCAACCCGTTCTTAGTGACTACCGAGTGGGGATCACGAAGCACCTACCCGGTTTTCGTAACTATCGGGTGGAGACCACATAGCACCTACCCGTTCCTCATGACTTTCGGGTAACGATCACCAAGCATTAACCCGTTCCTAATCACTGTCGGGTGATGATCACAAAGCATCAACCCATTTCTAATAAATATCGGGTGATGATCACAAAGCATCAACCCCTTTTCTAATAACTAACCGGGTGATGGTCACAAAGCATCCACCCGTTTCTAATACCTATCGGGTGATGATCACAAAGCATCAACCCATTTCTAATGGCTATTCGGGTGGTGATCACAAAGCATCAACCCGATTCTCATAACTGTCGGGTGATGATCACAAAGCATCAACCCATTTCTAATAAATATCGGGTGATGATCACAAAGCATCAACCCCTTTTCTAATAACTAACCGGGTGATGGTCACAAAGCATCCACCCGTTTCTAATACCTATCGGGTGATGATCACAAAGCATCAACCCATTTCTAATGGCTATTCGGGTGGTGATCACAAAGCATCAACCCGATTCTCATAACTGTCGGGTGATGATCACAAAGCATCCACCCATTTCTAATACTCTTCTCATTCACTCTATTCTAGCACTTCTCATTCTCTCTACCCTTAGAGTAGTTGCATCCACAAAGTTCTCTACTCATAGAGCAAGTGCATACACAAAGTTTCCTACTCTTTCTTAGGTCACTTCTCAATGCACAATTAATGCCTATGGATGGTTCATCTCCACTAATGCACTTATGAAATGCCAACATGCAATGTTGCAAGAATTAAGGTTCACTACTCATACTCAAACCTCTATTAGGCATTTCATCAAACAACTCAAGTGCATAATAAAACTCTACTATAACAATAATTCTAAATCTTTCTCTAACCATCCAAAATGGGGAGAAACCCCCTCACATAGCCACATATCCTGCCAAAGAAAGACACTTCCAAAAGGATTCCTCAATACCCTTCAATTCCATCTCAAACTACCTTTCCAACCCACATCTCACTTCTTATATTTGCAATGTATAAACAATCACAAAGCACTAGAAATCTCTATTTAAGCCTCAATAACATGGCATATAACATGTATATAACATACATACATAAGTGCTATCAAAACCCTAATCAAGAAAATTCCCAAATCTCAACTTGGGTTGGGGTTTACTTACCTTGTTATGGAGAGATTTCACTAACTCTTCCTTTCACTTGGTTTGCTTGACTTTTTCTCTACTCTTAAACAAAAGAACAAAAACCCTTAATATTCAATATATACAAAAACTCACAAAGCTTCACAACCAAAGCAAGAATCCTTACCTTAGGATGCCTTAGGTTGATTTTCTACCCCAAATCACTCCAAAAGCCCTTTAAAACTCCTTGATCAAAAGAAAGAGAATTTGAGAGGAAGCAAGAGAGGAGAGTGGCGATGGAGAAGAAGAATGAAGGGTTTGCAATGACTTAATTCCTTTTAATGAAATTTATACACAAGCATTCCCATTTTGCCCTTACTCTTCTTTGGGAATTCTATCTATATCCTTTGATTCATTACAAACACACCCCCATAGCAACATATTCTCCATGAAAATTCCTTACATTTTACTCCCCACTTTTCCTGCTAATTAGGGGTAGAATGGTCAAATTGCCCTTAGGGAAGAAAATATCTAAAACTTAACAAACATTTTGGTCGACCTGTCGCCGCGGCGAGGAAGCTTCTGTCGTCGCGGCGAAACTGTCCAGCAGCTTCCCGTGGCTTCAACACCTCTTCGCCGCGGCGAAGATTCTTCTTCGCCCCGGTGAAGCTTGGAACACTGAACTTCTTCTATTTTCAACCAATTTCAGGGCAAGTATTCAACATAACACTCAATCAAAGGTCAACCAAACAATATTACCAAGAAACGAACTCAAATAAGAGCAAAAGAAGAAACAATAACTACGTACCTCAAGTGGGGCGTTACAGAGCCTTTCAAGTGTGCCTCTTCTAGCCCAAAGAACGATCTGCAACCATTTAGAAAAACCATCTTTTTGGACTGGAAAACTGACAAACATTCTTTGGAACTTTGTACCAATAGGTTTAACCTTAATGTATTCCTTAAGGTTCCTAAGTTGCAAGACACTGGCATAACTATATAGTTTGTGATAACTAATAACTAACATCATGTCATGTCCTAGTAATGTTGTTGTCTTGTTTTCAGCTCTGTAAACCATATTAGTATAACAATCTCTTCCTGTTTTTTTTTTTTTTTTTTTTTTTTTAATCTTAATAGCCTATTCTAAAATTGACTCATCAACCTTAGGATTATCGTCTATCATTTATAAGAACTTCCTACCTATCTAATGAGCTTGATCTGAGCCGTGGACAAATCTGGGATACATATGTGAGGGGTATTAAAAGATATAATCTGATATGTAATCATCCATGACATGAAGAAGAGGCATGAATCATGATGGGGCTACACAGAAGAAAACGACTTTAGCCTTTGAATTGCAAAGTAATACAATACATCCTTGAAGACATTAGCAGTTTCAAACACCTAGCCAACCTCTAAAGCAATCAAACTATCCACCAACAATATATTGACCACTCTATCAAAAAATGTCTCATCATCTGAGTCAATGTTTGTGCAAATATAGTGATGAAAGTATCCATTATCATCGCTCTAGTCTCTCTATAATTGTTTACTCATTGGGAACCTGTAAACCACTTTTTTCCACCCAAATAATGGTTTAATGACACTTTTCCATCCACACACTTTTAAAATACCAATTTACTACCCAAATTTATATTCCGTTTCCGATTTCGGCATTGCTGTGACCCCACACCACCACCATTATCTTCGTCTATCATCACTCACCAAAACCCTTCAAACTCTACTCCCTTGGACCTTGCCAATTCTCGGCAATCAAACAATTAGGGTTTGCACAACAACCCCTCCCAAGTCAAATTCTGATCAATCCCAACTACCCAAAGACTCATTGACCTTCCCTCTTCAAAATCCCTAATAGCCTAGACTGAGTTTGTTCTTTGTGCGCCATTGGAATATAAATCTGGGTAGTAAAGTGGTATTTTAAAAGTCTGTGGGTGAGAAAGTGACATCAAACTATCATTTGGGTGGGACAAAGTCGTTACTTATCGTATGAATTTGTGTTTGGTTGCTGAGAAAATTCAGAAACTATAATTTACTGTATATTATTCTTATTTTGCTGAATTTTTCCAGCTAGCTAGCAAAGCATAATTAGTTTTGTTGTAGAATAGGTTGATTCAGTCAAACTTGATTTTCTTCTTTGAGAGCAGAAGCTTTAGTTGCTTATTTGGTCATATAATTGTTACGATAAGAATTAAATACACAGCTCAACCTTCTTCCCAATCAACGTAGAGAGCACCAAAACTAATTTCTAAAATACCGTGATTTCTATATCTTCTGTTTGGTAGAATATGTATAGTTGAGATAAACATAATTCTTAAGCCTTATATACTGGAAGCACTTATGATGACCCTTTTTTTATGCTGATTAAATATTTTGAATGGCCTTAGGAAAATGAACCTCAGAAGTTTAAAGACACGTGAGTACATCAGTTAGACCTTAATTATCTTTACATGTAGTCCAAGATTAGGAATATACAAGGTTGCAATGCTTAGAGTAATTGTATGACAATTTAAAAAAAAAAAAAAGCGGTTGCTCATTTGTTTAAAGCAAGGTTTTCATCTTCTAGTAATGTTCTTGAAGACTTCACAATTTTTTTTTTTAATCCTTTTCATTTTGTGGTCTTTGTAAGTGCAGCCTCACTGCTTTGGGGTTCTCTTAAATAGTCCAACAAATAATTCCTATGTCCTCATTAAAGACAGAGATGCCCTCACCTCCAATCTTGTTACAGGCCTTCATTTGCCAAGGTAATAAGATTTATCTTGAATGCATCAACCCTATTGTAAGCTAAGACCTATTTGTTTCTCGAAGTACAGTGAGGAAATCAGTGGAGATATCCTTTTTGTTTTGTAGAAAGTATCCATCCTCCAATGCGAATCCATGAATAGTGATGAAGCTGATGTTCTTTTTGCTCACTATCCTAAGCTTTTGCATCTTTCATTGAAGGCTTTGATGAAAACTCGAGATGATGATGTTTGCCTCAATTGTATAGGTCTCTCACATTCTCTAAGGCCTTTTTTATTTTTTCTTTGTAGCAAATTCTATTTATTCTACTTGGTAATGTTATCTTTTGACCTTTCCTAACCCAGGGTGTAATCCCAAGTACGCACTTATGGTTCTAAAATTATTTTTGAACTCCCAACAGTTTTAGTCTTTAGGAGGAGTTTAGCGATATTTAAGCAAACCTCAGCAAAGGTCAGTAATAATAATTTTAGAAAAAGTCATAGATAATTTTAGAATCATATGGGTGTTTTTAAGATTACAACAAAAGTCTAGGTGGACAAGAGATAGTTGTATATCTTTTTGTGATTTTTCTGTTGGAGGAGAGCAAGATTCAAAGTTCGATGGTAAGAGATATTTCTAGTTAAGTTCTTCATTTCAACTCTTTACTAGAAGTAACAAATGGTGGCATGCAGAGGCAGAAACTGTATTAATCACATGTAAACATGATTGTAGTATGCCACCATTACTTCACTGGGAAGATGAAGTTCCCTGTAGCATCTGTAATCAATATTTAACCTTCCAAACTTAAAAACTGCATAATTTTGTCCATAAGCAAGTGTTTTAGGATAACCACTCCATGAGTTGCCCAGGAAATGTCCCCAAACAGTCATAAAATGTCTAGAACTCTCAGAAAATTATGCTGAATTCAAGAGACTTCATGCTTTAATTTTGAATCAATCCATAAGGCTGAGTAGCATTCATGGTGACATAGCATGGATATATACAGTCATCTAGATACTCATCTCCAGAGTATCATCAATGTTGTCTTCTCACAATGAACATTTTTTGATTATATTTGCCTAGCACTTCAGATGATCCTGGCTGAGAAAGGATTTTTCGTAAATGCATATGCCAATGACATATGTAGCATGAGTTTGGATGAGGGAGATAACTCCATGAAAATAACAGAAGATGGAGAAGGTCGTCCTTCCTTGAATGTTTTATTTGCTGAGGCCATCAAAGGCCCACTGCTTTCGTCTGACAGCCAAGTCCAATTCAACACATTAGATTTGATCTTCCATTTTTTGTCCTCGGAAGGTGCTCTGGGCAAACTGATCCAAGTTTTGGTGGAAGAAAACATTGCAGACTATGTTTTTGAAATACTATGATTGTCAGGTGAGTGTACTTTCATAATTGAAAATAGCAAGAGCTAGCATTAGTTTGACTGTTTGGGTATTTTATCAATATCTGACTATTTGTGCTGCCTTCAAGAAGAGAAAATTATCTCTATTACAATCTAGATTTTATCGAGTTTGATAAATTCTACATTTGTTTAGACAACTTACGTTTGTTTTTTCTGTCTCAAATTTATGTATTTCTTTACTGAATCACAAAGGTAGAGTTCTTTCACAGCAAGCTGTAGTTTGGAGCTGATTAAGTTTTACTGCACAAAAAACCTATAATTAATATTTTTATTTATGATAGAATTTTTTAAAAGGCCAGATTATCTGAACTCACTTCTTCCACCTTCTCTGGCATCTTCCAAAATTAAGAGTCCGCTGCCCCCACGCCCGCCCAATCCACTCAAGCGCAAGCTCGCCACTCATACACTTCCCGAGAACGTAATGGTTGGGGTCCCCGACTCGGGTGTTCAAGTAATTGTTTTGATCTTCTTCTTTTCAGTGGTTATTTGATATTATCTTTTTTGTATTTTGACAGAATTTGGGGAAAAAGTGACTCAAGCTTGAGAAAATGTAAATTTTAAAGCTTCTGTTTTTTTACTGAGTGGAAAAGCGAGAAATTGTTGAGTTTCTTTCTTTTGTTTTGTATTAGAAGAGAGAGAGAAATGTCGTTGTTCTTTTCTTCAGGTTTTGTGACTGGACAGTATCCCTTTTGGTCTTGTGAAATTTAATGTTGCATGTCCTAATATATCCACATATTATTGCAGATTTACAATGAACAAATCACAGATTTGTTGGATCCAAGCCAAAGAAATCTTCAGGTAACAGAAGCACTCACATCCAGTAAAAGACCTACATAAATTCAGTTTTCCTTGACCCTGTTTTGCTTCTCCTTCCAGATAAGAGAAGATGTCAAATCTGGTGTTTATGTTGAAAATTTGACAGAGGAGTATATATGCACAATGAAGGATGTCACACAACTACTGATAAAGGTTTGCTTCGTTTTTTCTTCTTGGAACGCATAGTGAGGATGCTTAAGGTGGGTTCCTAGCATTTGAGACTTTCTAGAGAATGCCTATAAAAGAAATGTTGTACGATTCCTTGGCTAGTACGAACATGTATATATTCATTTTCCTTGTCGTTATAGTGTTTCTTTGCTTGACAAATTTAATTCCATGTTACATTGACTATGACCTAATAGGTACACCCAACATATAGGAATCTTTCCTGGTGCTTGAATTTATTTTAAGGGTTTACTGCATGTAATGCTTGGCAACTCTATTTGTTTTTCTTTTTCTTTTTCTGGCATGTGAATAGAGTACACTACAAATTTATTAAGTGTTTGAACATAAAAGAAGGAGGTGTTTTTGGCGAATACAGTACCATGGTTTAGGAAATAGAAAGTTCAAGATATGGCAGTAACAAAAATAAGTTTCTTTTTAGATGACAAAGAAGCAAGTAAATATAAGAATACGTATCAAATGTACACATTGGTGATTCTTATACATAGGCAATCATTCATGTTCTTCTAGGAGTTTGAATCTTCTCCTTGTAACCTAGTTCCCAAATTACTCAAAAGGAGACAAAGAACTGACCGGACAAAAGAGTTAAGGTGACTTGAGAGTTTTATGGTGTAAGGCTTTACCTTAAGTTCTCACCTCAGATCTGGAAGTTTGGCTAAATGAAGTGTTCGTGTAGAGAATTGTCATACACGAAATTCATTTTGTTTTGTTTTTATCTACTACTTCTGGATCATAGTTAGTAGTTATTTTGGGGGAAATATATTGGATTATTCACTTGGAAAATTCTCGTCTCCCTTGAATGTTTGATTTTAATGATAAGAATGTTTCTATGTTTTCTATTTTTTTCTATTGTTATTTCTCATTTTTTATCTATCCAGCTCTTTTCTTTCTTCTTTTCTGTGCAAAAAAGCTTTTTTTTTTTTTTTTAATTCATTATAATGACAATTACGGTTGACCATACAAATGGGGAGTGAAGTATCCTATGCAGTAATAAAATGTCTTCACGTTGATTGCTTAAACCATTTGATTTTGACAATTATAGTTTTTGCTTCTCATATGCCATGGAGGATTTTCTAGAGTTATGACAAGATTCCTTTGAGTGTCTTCGTGGATCAATTAAGGCTGAGAAGCATTTTGCTCCTATAAGAAATTTTAGTGCGCCATCAACTACAAGGAGGTTCAATTTTTAAGTTCATGGAAATGATGCTTTTTTAAAGCAATTTTTCGTTTTTGAGCTCCAATGTTGTATGAAACATAATATTCTTTCTTTTTTAATTTAAATGACAATTTTTTAGTTTTAATTTTTGCTTCAGGTAATTTTCTATGAGTAAGAATGGACTCCCGAAGTAGACAGAGAACTCTGTAGTGGGCACAGCGGACTTATCTCTTTGGACACTTACAGAGGAGACAATTCTATTTCTAAGAAGTCGGGTGGACTCATCCTAATCTTGTTTTCTCTTTCTTGAAGAGGTTTGTGTATAGATTTATGTGCTTGATGATGACCTTCATTCTAAATGCTTCCTCTTAACCATTTAGTTCCATATGGGAATTTGGAGTTTTCAGATGACTATTTAATGGCAATTTGTTGATTTTNTTGAGTAGAGTTATATATATGTGTACTCATTAAATTGTTGAATGAGATTAGTAGTTATGATTGAGTGATACACATAAATTGAGTTATGGGAAGTGTTTTATTTGCTTGATGTTGGGTTGAGTTTGATAGAAGTTGGAGGAAGTTTTGAGCAAGCTTATGGAAGGAGTTTTCTCCCATTTGGTTGATTAAAGAAAAGAGAAAAGTTAGAGTTAGAGTAGAGTTTTTATGCACATGAGTTGTATGATGAAATGCTCAAGAGAAGCATAAGTAAGAGTAGGAAGCCCTAATTGTTGCTACATGTCACAGTTGCATTTCATAAATGCATTAATGAGTATGAGTCAATTATGTGCATTAACTATGCTTTATTTATGCACTAAAAAAGAGAGTAGAGAAAGAGTAGAGACTTTTGAGTTTAGACTACTCTAAGAGTAAAGAGAAAGAGAGAATGAGCACTATAGAGTAAAAGCTAGAGTAGTGCTTAATAAGAGAATATAGTAGGTTATGCGATGGAGAACCTGTGAGTACGGGTAGAGTATTCCCGCATGTACGCCGCATAGAGAGAGCGGCAAGAGTATCAGAGAGAGAAGTGGTGTAGCCCGTAGAGTGCATGCGGATGAGGGCTATACCCGAGTTTACCCGAGAGATTCTATGCACTCACATGGCCAAAGGTTCCGAATCCATGAATAACCAAGTCCGATCGGCTAGAATGAGTAGAAGTCACAAGGAGTGGGAGCGAGTCCCAGCCGTGCCTCCGGTCAGATGAGGCCGTGACTTACTAGAAAGAGAATTAGTATAAAAGAGTTATGAGAAAGAGAAAATAGACAGTTGTATAAGAGAAAGAGTCAATAGAAATGGTAGGGAAAGAATTAGAGAGAGAGTTACGGGGATATTTGAGTAAATGGGTTTACTTACTAAGCATTGTTTTGTGCTCATCCAGTTGCTCCCTATGTTTTTGCAGGTTCTAGATGAAGACACAGTCGGATGGACATCGGCACACGAAGAGAAATGGCTACACTGTCCACCCTATTTTGATAGTTTTGCATATGATACAAATCTTATATATATTTGTATAAAGAATACATATGTTCAATAAAAGAAACCTTTGGGCCCAACTTTTTATGTTATTTTTACATGTACTTTTACTATGCATGTTTTTTAAAGAATGGAGGCATTACAGCCTTACTCTCATTAAACTTTATTATTGGACTTGCAGGAATTTGATAAATGTTATTGCTGAGGTTTCTCAAACAGGAAAGCAAAGGTATATTCCCTCTAGAGACTCTAGGTTGACATTCTTATTGTAGGAATCTCTTGGTGGCAATGCAAAATTAACAATGATCTATGCTGTTTCTCCTGTGCAGAGGTAATACTGCAGATTTTGTGTCAATAGAAGAAACCTTTTTTCTCTTGCTCTCCCTATTTTTGTATTTTCCTCCATTTGTGGAAGCTCAGATAAGTCAATAATGCAGTTGCAAGAGTGAAACATTGACTACACTGAGATTTGCTCAGCGTGCCAAGGCAAATAAGAACAAGGCAGTTATTAATGAATTGTATTTTCATAAATCATACTACCAAGGAACAAAATGATGAAGGAAATTCAAACAGTTTAATTGCTGATTCACATGTTCGGGACTCCTCTGTGCAGCCTCCCGAGGAGAAAAAGGCTCAGCTCTTCTGTCAGTGGATTGCCAGACAAAAGATCACTAAGGAATTCAGTGAGACATGGATCTTCATGCCCAATCTCTGATCCTTTGGCTGGTTTTTCCAGATAAATTTCAGGAGACGATATGCATGGTGAATCTGGAAATTGATCTGTGATTTCTGTGTGTCCTTCTTGTCTCAGCATAGTTCGAACTGATGGATCTCCAGTTCTTAAGTCTCCAACTCCAAGTGTTTCACCTAGAATTAACAATAGCAGGAAAAGCCTGAGGACATCATCAATGCTAAGTGCATCCCAGAAAGATCTGAATGATGACAACAAGTCTGAGCTAGATGCTGTGGATATGTTTTCTTAAAAGTCCATTTCATTCAAACAAGAAGAAATTTTGTTGCAACAACTGAACACCTGGCAGCTAGCCTCCATCGTGTCCTTGAAATTATTGATAGCCACCACCGGAGTTCAGGATTGAGGCGATCATCATTCAGGTTCTCATTAAGACCCACTGATTTTAAACCAGTTTTGCCCATTGCCAAAGTCGACATCGGTGTGCAAACTTCTCAAAATGGTGAGATGCCAAAAGAAGATACATAATTACCCTTATGTAACCATTGCAAGAACAGAATGCAGCTAGAGGTCAAAGAGGGGAATGAGAGCTCAAATCTTCAATTGGTACCTTTTGTTGACTCACACTCTACGGACAAGTCCATGAAGCAATCTTCAGTTCCAAGAGTAAGTATAATGATTTCAGCTACATTTTGGATTAATTTAACATCATGACTGCTTGCATTTACATGTTTCTTTTTTGCTCAGGCAGTGGAGAAGGTTTTCGCAGGAGCCATTAGGAGGGAAATGGCACTAGAGGACTTCTGTGCCAAGCAAACTTCTGAAATTAAGCACCTTAATCGTTTGGTATGTTTTTTTACTAGTTTTACCAACAAATAGCAATGGCTATATAATGCTTTCTTTTTCTTCTTTTTTTGTTTTTTCATTGGTGACATTTTTCTACTTTTCTTTGCAGGTGCAACAATACAAGCATGAGAGAGAATGCAATGCCATTATAGGACAGACAAGGGAAGATAAAATTCTGCGCCTTAAAAGCCTTATTGATGGTGTTTTGCCAACTGAGAAGTTCATGGAAGAAGAATTTGTAGGCCACATGCATGAGCATAAGGTATGTTAGAGCTAAAAAATATATTAGCCTAAGTTTTTGGTTACAAATCTACTTAACATAGTAGTAAAGCTAAACACTCACTTTCAAATCCCTACAAGTTTCACTTGTTTTCATTTTTCATATGTAATTGTATATTTGTTTAGTTTGCATCTGTGTTTGCATCCATTTCACTATGAGATACGTGACGGGTATTATTGTAGCTTTTAAATACTTTTATTAGGTTGTTACTTATGAACTTAAGCATTGAGGTAGAATGGTTACTTACTTACCAAAGTATAAATTTATTTCTAAAGATAACATTAGTTAATATTTTGTGCATATATCTGACCTTATTTTTTACAGCTTCTGAAGGAAAAAATTGAGAATCATCCTGAAATTTTAAGGACAAAAATTGAACTCAATATAGTTCAAGAGCAACTGGAACATTATCGGAATTTCTGTGATGTGGATGAAAGGGAAGTGTTTTTGGAAGGGATTCAAGATTTAAGAAGCGAGTTACAATATTATATAGACTCTTCTTCATTATCTGCTCGAAAACAAAACTCAATTTTGCAATTGACTTATTCATGTGATCCCAATCTAGCACCACCTCTGACTACAATCCCAAAGTCAACCGAAAATAGTGCTGAGGAGAAACTTGAATGGGAAAGAATCCACTGGACTGAGGTAGAGAGCAAGTGAATATCTCTTGCAGAAGAATTGAGGATCAAACTTGAAGCTAGCAGGTCCTTAGCAGAAAAGCAAAAACAGGAACTTGATGCTGAAAAGCAATGTACAGAAGAGTTGAAGGAAGCAATGCAGATGGCTATGGAGGGACATGCATGCATGCTAGAACGATATGCAGATCTTTAGGAAAAGCATATTCAATTGCTTGCAAGGCATAGAAAGATTCAGGAAGGAATAGATGATGTTAAGAAAGCGGCTACTAGAACAGGAGTAATGGGTGCTGAATCTAAGTTCATAAATGCTCTTGCAGCTGAAATTTCAGCATTGAAAGCTGAAAAAGAGAAAGAGAGGAGATATCTCAGGGATGAGAATAAAGGGCTTCAAGATCAATTGCGGGATACTGCTAAAGCTGTACAAACCACAGGTGAAGTACTTGTACGACTCAAACAAGCAGAAGAAGCTGTTGCAACTGCCCCGGTGTGCCTCCTGCTTTGTTCAGATAATTTTTTCTATCATGAAAAGTTCACCTCTTGCTAGCTTTTCTTTGTTGTTTATTTTTGTGATATATTTTTACTTCAGGTGTATAGAAATTGCATTACTTGTTATGTGACGGGGATTTTACTATATCTTAGAGGATTTATGAGCACATTATTCCTTTGTTTGATTAGGATGGTTATTTTTCCCGTGCTATTTTTGAGCACACTATGTTTGTTTTAAGGCCACTCACTCAAATTTTAGAACATGTAGGATTTTTGGCAGTCATGAATAGAATCCTCACTTGAGAGAAAGCTAACAGATCTTTGCTCATTCTCATACACATTTTTTGTAAATTGATTTAGATCCTTTAGTTTTTGTTTGACAGGCATATAGACACTATTGTATATGAGCAATTGAGCTTGTCTTTTGGTTCATTCATAGTTAATTCATGAAGTTCTATACATTTTACATACACTGCTTCATTATTCATAGCCTTATTTATGATTATGGCTACGTAATATTAACTTTGCACGATTTTATTTTTCTTATGAAACTCCTCTTCCCTGATACTATACAGTGTGCACTAAGGACACCTGTCTTGGTTCATTCGTAGCTTGGATGTTGATCTCTCTACCGAAAGATCAGAACAACCGTGTTATAGACACTGGTGTTTTTACACCGAAATTTTGTACCGGCTGACGTGTGTGCTAACTGAACCATCCAACGTGTTTTAGCGTTATTAAATTTTATCTAATGAACGGCCGTCCATAACATATGGACGGCCGTTCACTAATATAGACCCCCGTCCATATTATATGGACGGGGGTCCATTTACTACGGATGGGCGTCCTGATTTAGAGGACGCCCGTCCATTGCTAAATACAAATAAAAAATATTAAAAAAAATTAGGGATGGCCGTTCACAGGTCATGAATGGCCGTCCATACACATTGGATAGGCGTTCATATGTTAATGGACACCCATCCTTTAATTTTGGACGGGCGTCCATTAAATAATGGATGCCCATCCTTTTTATAAAATATAAAAATTTTAAAAAAATCTAGGACGCCGAGCGTCCCTAATGTGTGGACGGGCGTCCGTATAGAATGGACTCCCGTCCATAATTTGGTTTAAAAATTTAAAAAAAAAAATTTGGACGCCCGTCCCACCTCTAATTAAAATAAAAAATTAGAATTAAAAAAGTTTTAGGTTTATTTAAAACTTTTGGGGAAAGCGTTTGAAAAAACAAAAAAAGGGCAGCGGTCTTCTTCTTCTTTCTTCCATCTACGCTCTGGTTCATCAAGTTCTTCATCTCATCTGCCACTCTGGTTCATCGTCTTCTTCATCTCAAAAAACAAATCAGCCGCGGTAATTAGACACTTCCGTTTTTCAATTTTTTTTATTTTTTTTTTATTTTTTTTATAATGTTGGAAGAATGTGTTGGATTTACATTTGTGTTGAATGGAGTTGATTTGATGGGACTGGTTTGTGTGATTGATAAATAGAAGTGTTCTTTTTTGGGTGTTTTAGAAGAAACTGCTATATGCAATCAGTGAAGGGCAGGGATCTTTTCATTTATCATGAGTTGTTGAAACTAACCAATCGAGCTTTTGTATATTATAAACATCAGAACAATGTCATAGGTCACAGCTTCCTGGGGTGTGTGGGTTTCATATTTTATATAGTTGATTATTAATAGATAGATATATTTATTGGGTCTTATGTGTTCAGGGGAGACCTCAAGCTGCCACATTGTGAGGGGTGCTGTGAAGAGGGAGGAATCCTTGTTTTTTTGCTGCTAGGCTTATTGTACATAAATAGGAAATTAGAATTCATTTTTCCTATTCGACAACTTAATTGGGTGGCAGAATATATATACATGTATGGGATCAATTGAAAGGGAAAAATAAATGATTGAAATGTTGTTATGCCTTGTTTAACTTGAATAACTGAGACTATTTGTTGCGATTGATATAGACAAGAAAGAAAGAGAGAGGTCATGAGCCCATAATTCCAAACAGGAAGGGGCCCATGCTATAGGAATTGGGACGTTGGTCATTTAGTAAAGAAACACATACTTTGCCATAGGAAAAGTGGAGGAAGAAAATAATAGAAAAGACTTACTTATGGTTCTCATAACGCTTACTTTTTCTTGGTTTAATTATATGCTCTTATTTCTCATTCAAATTCCTAACTTCATTGTGATAAAGCTAATAAAAGAAAAGAAAGTCTATGGCTGGGGCTGGGGCTAGGCTGTGGCTGTGGCTGTGGCTGTGCAGTGCAGACACTCAAACAAGGAAGACGAGTTGAATAAACTCTTAATAATTTAAATTATTCAGTTTGTTTGAGACCTTCAAAGAAAGTTACATTCTGTTCTCCTCGTTTTAGAGTCCACCTTCTTACTTTGTTAAGATTCTCATCTCCATCACCTATAATGGGCATCTTTGCTGATCTGACCTACATTTTGAATCAACTGTGCACAGTAGGTTTTGGATAAATGCTAAATTAATCTACGCTTCTCATTATATCTTCTTTCGCTTTTCTTAACCCAACTTAGTACACCATATTCCATAACTGTATTCCTTGACTAATGCATTTTTTGTAATTAATTTTCTGTTCATCCCTTGTGATACGTACACCACTTTTACAGTTCTTACTGGATGCTCCAGCACTTGATATTTTTTAAATCTCATCTTGTTTTAATGGAGTTTTATTTGAATGCGATTTTTTGGTTATGTTTTATATGATGTATGCAATGATGGCTTGGATTCCATGGTTTATGAATTTAATGTCGACCGAAATTATACATGTAGTGTGGTTGGTTTTATATGCGTTTATGGTTTGCATTTTGTTGAATAAAAGCATGAATTGGAGGCTGGAATTACATGGTTCTGGACTGCATTTTTGGCCAATTATAAAATCCCAGCCACCTTTACCTGTATAATTTGGCCAAAATGAGTCCAGAACCATGAATTGGAGGCTGGAATTACATGGTTCTGGATTACATTTTTGGCCAAATCTCAGCCACCTTTACCTGCATAATTTGGCCAAAAATGCAGTCCATAACCATGAATTGGAGGCTGGAATTACATGTTTCTGGACTGCATTTTTTGCCAAAAATGCAATCCAGAACCATGTAATTCCAGCCTCCAATTCTGCTTTTATTCACAAAATGCAACCCATAAACGCATATAAAACCAGCCACCACTACATGCATAATTTCGGTCGCACTAAAATTCATAAACACATGGAATCCAAGCCATCATTGCATGCATCATATAACACATAATGTAAAACCCCCCCTAGCCGGGTATTTCCTAAGTATCCCTTGGCCATTGAGAACCTAGAAAACGCACGCCTAGAAAGAAGTTTATTTAAAATCCTATTTAAAGAATAAACTTGTTGTGAAACATATTATATAGATATATGTGTTAATTTTTTTTTCTTAACCATAATAAGTTCATTGTATAATAAAAAAATATAGTTTCCTTTTTGGAGTAAATTATGAAATCCATAGTAACACTTACTAGAACATACACACTTTATAAACTGTACTAGCAATTTGATTTCCTTTATTAATACAACATATTTACACCATTATAGAACATGGACATAATACTACATTATGAAATATGAACATAATTACTACACTAAATATTAGCAAAACCATTCAATAGTCATCATTAAAGCATCCCCTCATGCTCAGAGCGTCCCTTGAAATCCCTCCCAACTTCATGCCTTAACCGTACCTGCAAAACATTTTACAACATTTCGTGGGGTGAGTGCTAATCGCTCAGTGGAATATGGTCATTTATAAACTATTAAGGTTATTATACAAGTATATTACTTAGGACTTTACCTACCTACAAACATGACCTTCATTCTTTGACATAACAAGTTCATAAAACATATCATACATTTTGGACTTTTCTCAAAAACATAAGTCATAACATAACCATACATAATATAAGAACATAAATGACTTATGAAATATTCATGTACAGGGCATGCTTATTTGTTTTTGTCTATATACTTGACGATTCATTAGTCTTTGTTATCCGATCGGATCATTTGAACCATTACCTTGTTCTTGGTCGTCACCTCAAAGGACTCATGGTTTCCATAGAATTCCATTCCTCTGATCTTGTTTTATACCTCAAGAGACTCATGGAATTCATTCTTTAACATTTATAATTTTTCATAAGACAACTAAATAAGCTATATGCATTACCATTATGATGCAACATATGGCTAACATATCCCATGCTCATCATACTATATCTCCTACTAAACTTCTTAACTTAATTCATTCAATTTCTCATACAGTACAAGGAATTCCAGTAGTAAGATTATTCAAGGGTTTATTAGAATTAGAAACAAATGGGAATTTCCATTAAGAAATGATGCCATACAGTTCGTCATTTTCAAGCAACTTTTTCCTTATCTTCCAATTCGAATTGGTTCTTGGCTAAACCATAAGTTTTAGGTCTGTTTCTCAAATTTTTAACTTCAAGAATCAACTTAATCGGACTTCTATAACCTCATTATGACGATTCAGTGAAGCATGTACAGTATAATCTTAACAAGCCAAATCCGAATTCTATTCATTTAACCATGTCACCTTCATTTGCACATTCATATTATTTGTCATATCTTCTAAGTATAAAAGGCCATAAAACCCTCCCTTTTACAGAACCAAAAAGTGCCAAAACATCGTCCAACTACAAATCTCTAATTGGCATAATCATCCTCCATATGCACACATACACCAATCAACCCACCCATTTAAACAACTCATAACCAAAACATAGCATCACACTCTTAACATAAAATAATGTAAGTTTCATAAACCCTAGTGTTATCATTGTAGTCATAAGGGAGATTTTTTTTCCTTACCTTAGTATTCAAAGCACAAAGGTACTCCTCCTTGGCTCCAAAGTTTCACCTTTCTACTTTCACACATAACCACTTATGATTTCTCTTTTAACTAAAAATCAGAAAAACTAGGGTTTTGAAACTCACCTTTAACCCTGAAATTGAAGTTCTTAAGGGTGGATGGTGATCTCCTTTGAAAATCAACTTGAAATCCTAAGAAAATTTGAGAATAAAAGCTTGGATTATGGCTTTTATGGTGGATTTGAGAGATGAAAGAAGATGATATATTGTGGTCTCCAAGGCCGACTACTCTCTCTTTAAACCTTGTAAATATTCATTCCATTGTTACTCTATGTGATTGGTCAATAAAATTTAGATATAAAGGTCATTTGGCATAAATTTTTCCTATAAGGGCGTTTTGGTCATTTCCCCCAAATAAAGATGTACTCATTTAATGCCATTTGACTACTTTAAAACACTTACCTTAAGCAATTCTATTAGGCAAATGACTAATTTCCCTTGGTGCACTTTTATGGACACTTAAATCATATGGTTTTGTATGAAAAGACCATTATACCCTTGGTTACCGTTTATGCCATTTAACCTTATCACAACTTTATGACCATTCTACCCTCATTTCTCTTCAATGACATCACCCTTTACACTTTATAATGGCCACATCTCGAATACATGTAAATTGACCATTTTACCCTTCCATTCAAAAAAGAAATTACTTGAAAAGCTAATTTCATACCTTAGGGCATCGGAATAATAACGTGGGGTTTACAGTAAAGTTCTTATCAGCATCAATAGAGACAGTTGATAGGGTAAATTTACTATATGAGCCTTTCAAGTGTGCTCTTCTGCCAACGAACGATTTGCAACCATTTAGAAAAACCATCTTTTTGGACAGAAAACTGACAAACATTCTCTGGAACTTTGTAACATAGGTTTAACCTTAAGTATTCCTTAAAGTTCCTAGTTGCAAGACACTAGCATAACTATATAGTTTGTGAACTGATAACTAACATCATGTCATGTCCTAGTAATGTTGTTGTCTTGTTTTCAACTCTGTAACCATATTAGTATAACAATCTCTTTTTTTTTTTTTTTTTTTTTTTTTTTTTTTTTTTTTTTGTTTTTTTTTTTTTCTTAATAGCCTAATTCTAACATTGACACATCAACCTTAGGATTATCGTCTACCATTTATAAGAACTTCCTAGCTATCTAATGAGCTTGATCTAAACTGTGGACAAATCTGGGACACATATGTGAGGGGTATTAAAAGATATAATCTGATATGTAATCATCCATGACATGAAGAAGAGGCATGAATCATGATGGGGCTACACAGAAGAAAGCGACTTTAGCCTTTGAATTGCAAAGCCATACAGTACATCCTTGAAGACATTAGCAGTTTCAAACACCTAGCCAACCTCTAAAGCAGTCAAACTATCCACCAGCAATATATTGACCACTCTATCAAAAAATGTCTCATCATCGGAGTCACTGTTTGTGCAAATATAGTGATGAAAGTATCCATTATCATCGCTCTAGTCTCTCTATAATTGTTTACTCATTGGGATCCTACAAACCACTTTTTCCACCCACACACTTTTAAAATACCACTTTACTAGCCAGATTTATATTCTGTTTCCGATTTCGGCATTTTTACGACCCCACACCACCACCATTATCTTTGCCGATCATCACTCACCAAAACCCTTCAAAATTTACTCCCTTGGACCTCGCCAATCCTCGGCAATCAAACGATTAGGGTTTGCACAATCACCCCTCCCAAGTCAAATTCTGATCAATCCCAACTATCCAAAGACTCATTGACCTCCCCTCTTCAAAATTCCCAATAGCCTAGACTGAGTTTGTTCTTTATGCGCCATTGGAATATAAATCTGGGTAGTAAAGTGATATTTTAAAAGTCTGTGGGTGAGAAAGTAACATCAAACTATTATTTGGGTGGGACAAAGGCGTTAACTCGGTTCCCAATTGATTTCCATTTTTAGAAGGACTTATATAGGCTATTTGAAGACACATGATTGTGATTGTGGGGAGTGGCAATTACAAGGATTATTTTCGAAAGCATAGTATAGAATTATTTTTTCTTGCAGTATAAACACACTTTTGTAAATTGGATAGGTATTGGAAAAAGTTACAAAATATTTGTTTTGTATCTGTAACAAAATTTATGTCCATGTTGGTGTTATATTTGGTATACAATATCAAGTACACAACAAAGAATTTTAAGGTTATGTCATTTTACACTGTGCTATTGTTCACAATTTGAAATTTAGGTATGTTAGCCTTAAAAAATTTGTAAGCTTTATGCTTTGGATTCAAATTTGCAAACTTTTTTGCTTAGGAGTTGTAAGCTTTAAACTTCTATATGCTCATTTGTCAAATATAATTTGATTGGATGGGTCACTTTGGCTATAATTGTATTATTTTACTGGATTTTATCTTTAATAAATTTTGAGTTTGAAGTGATGATTACAAAATCACTTAAAGGAGTTGTGATTATACGGTGAATGGAATCAAGAGTGATTATATGTGTGTATGATATTTGAGAGTTGTGGGAGCATGAATGAGTGCAATGTGCACAAAAGATAAAAATGTAACTTTGAGGGTTTTTTAGATTTAGACCAAAATGTCACTTTTCAAACCTAGGGGGTTAAATTGATATTTTTATATGTTTCATATCATTATAGTTTAACCCAAGCCGATCAACTGCATTGTGCATCCCATTTCTGGGTTCTATTTAGGGGCTAAAATATCATATTCTAAAGTTTATGGGTAAAGTTTATCTGCCATAGTTTGAAAATTCACCTCATCCGTTCGACCGAATTGTCTTCCAAAATTGAACTGGAGCAGCCCTATTTTGCCTAGTTGGTTCGATTTAACAGATGTGGCTTAGTTATTCTAATAGCTAGTGCCACGTCGGCATCACCTTAAATCTGCTTGACCGGAGTCAAAGCGGTCAACTAGTTTTTGTGCTTTTCAAACTTTTATTTTGGGCATAACGGCTATATTTTGCACTGCCCCCGGTTTGCTAGCCATGACTCGCATATTGGGTTGAATTTTCTAGCCAAATTTCGATTGATTCTAGCGTCCAAAATTCAATTCGACACCATCCCTTGAATCACCGACCTCTACTCTACAAAAACCCCCTAACTCGGCACTTGATAGCCTCTCATTCGTTGGTGATCAAGTTAGGGATTTTGTGAATAGTTTAAAATGGTAACTCGGACCACATAGGGCGCCGATCACCAGACTGGTTTGGTCCAGTTTTCAAAACAGTGGCTAAAACAATAAACCTTGGGGGTCAACGTCTTTTTAACCCAAAAATTTAAGTAATAACATATTTTGTTTTGTTTGTCTCATTGAATCTTGGTTTTTTGAAGAATTTGGTTAGTTTTACCCTTATGAAGACATTCAAAGGGAACAATATAATCTCAAAATTACAACATACTGTATATATTAGTAAACCAATTAACTTGCTTGAAAAATCTGGAAAGGAGTTGGGCTTCTCTTTTCTTGAAGAAAATATAGAGGAGGGGTTGGATTGTCAAGATCAGATGGGCCTACAATGTCTTGAAGGGTCAATCGTTGGTGAAAATAGATGGAGTCATGGTGAGCCCAGATTGATTATGGGTTGGATATATGATAGTGAAAGATTCATTTGATACAATTGACGATGAGATGATTATCCAACGTTTTCAAAATATGAAAAATCGTCGAGGACAATTGTAAAAAAATTATGTTTTTTGAATATATATATTTGTATTTTGTATCTTTTTGTTGAAGTTCATCCTAATGAAAAAAAAAAAAAGTATAGTTATGATTGGTTTAAATTTTTTTTTTGTTTATTTTTTGCCTCCATCGAGTGAAATTTCTGGATCCGCTATTAGTAGCAAGCAGCCCCCCAACCATCCAAACACAATCTAGCCTTCTCCTAACCACCTCCCACACAACTTCCAAACACTATAATACATCTCCCACCACTAGATAAAAAGAGAAAAGGGAAGAGAAGAAGAAGAAAGAAGGGTATTTTTGTCTTCACAACGAACATAATAGTATTTTACAAAAATTTCATTAGTCCAAAACCTTGGGTGGGAAAAAGTCGTCTAATACTAAATGGCAAAAAGCTCGAAAAGAAATTGAAATGACTAAATTCGGGGGATCTTTGACCTTTGAATCTAGCTTTTAAGTGACCAAGATCATTGAACTTATATGAACCTTAATTAATAAACATTTTGAGTGTCTGTTATAAAGATAATTAAAATCGTTGGTGAAAATAGATGGAGTCTAAGCTTTTCCGAATAATCAATAAATAAATTGTAATAAAGATTGAACAAACACTAAATGTTTTACTGAAATGGTTTTTTAACCAGAAGTATACCGGTTTTACTTCTTTAAGGGGATTCAAATTGATGTATATTTGCTTACTGGACTGACGCATTTTAAGGATTATTGCTGATGGTGTAAGGCTTTACCGTAAGTTCTAACCTCATATCTAGAAGTTTAGCTAATTGATGAGGTTCATGTAGAGAATTGTCATCCATGAAATTCTTTTTGTTTTGTTTTTATCTACTGCTTCTGGATCATAGTTAGTAGTTATTTTGGGGAAAATAAATTGGATTATTCACTTGTAACATTCATGTCTCCCCTCAATATCTGATTTTAATGTGTTTGATTTGTTAATTTTTCTTGCATTAAATTTATGATTAGTGCTTTTATGATGCAGGGATTGTCAAATAGGAGGACAGTTGCAACTAGTATAAATGCAGAAAGCTCACGCTCACATAGTGTTTTCACTTGTGTTGTTGAATCCCGATACAAGGTAATAACTGCTGCAATTTAAAAATTAGAATACTCTTTACCAGCTAAGCAATCTGATATTCTGTTTAGTTTTGCTCGTTATATCTGCTTCATTAACTTTGACGTAAGAGTAGAATCTATTGACATGCAACAACAATAGAGTACTTGAATATCTTTGTTTTTTTCATGAGTTTTGTTTCATTTCATTGTGATCGATGTTTTCTGACTTAAATTCTTGTGTCTTTTAGAGCATGGCAGACGGTATAAGCAGGTTTAAAACAAGTAGAATAAATCTTGTCGATCTAGCAACATGGGTCTTCGTTATAGTTCACTTGATTCAACATCTGTACTTTATAAGGTAATCTTTAGATTCTGGTGTCTGTCACTTGAATCTACATCTTGGTGCTATTTAATGCACTTTTTATTATTGCGTCTGTACAGCTATATAGTTTAATAGAACAAAAAATGTCAATTTTGACCAAGTGTGTTATCCTAGTGATGAGACTATAATTTAAAGAACTTTATGGTACTAGAAATGTAGAAATCAAATAAAAAGAAAAATGAAATATCGAAAAAGTTAAGTACTGTTAAAATCATTTTTATTGTCATGGGAACATGCTAATGCAGTTCACATGTACTGAGACTTATGCAATTTCCATTAAATTAAAAATTACAGAGAAAAGAATCAGTGTTTGAAAAATATATCTAAAAGCTTTTTTATTCTAGGTATATTTCAATTTTGTTCCTCATTACTTGAAACAATATTTAGCTTTCACACAATTGAGAAATATGTATTGCGTGCCAAATTATTGATGTAACTACCACTCTATGCACCTCAAGCGATGCTGATATTTTTGTCGAGTTTGTCTCACTTGTCGCCGACAACTCTCTTCTAGCGCCTTGGCCCGAAGTTGGAGGCAGTTTTATATGGTTCATTATCGTATGAATTTGTGTTTGGTTTGCTGAGAAAATTCAGAAACTATAATTTACTGTATATTAATTCTTATTTTGCTTAATGAGGATGCTTAAGGTGGGTTCCTAGCATTTGAGACTTTCTAGAGAATGCCAATAAAAGAAATGTTGTACGATTCCTTGGCTAGTACGAACATGTATATATTTATTTTCCTTGTCGTTATAGTATTTCTTTGCTTGACAAATTTAACTTCATGTTACATTGACTATGACCTAATAGGCACACCCAACATATAGGAATTTTTCCTGGTGCTTGAATTTATTTTAAGGGTTTACTACATGTAATGCTTGGCAACTCTATTTGTTTTTCTTTTTCTTTTTCTGGCATGTGAATAGAGTACACTAAAAATTTATTAAGTGTTTGAACATAAAAGAAGGAGGTGTTTTTGGTGAATACAGTACCATGGTTTAGGAAATAGAAAGTTCAAGATATGACAGTAACAAAAATGAGTTTCTTTTTGGATGACAAAGAAGGAAGTAAATATAAGAATACGTATCAAATGTACACATTGGTGATTCTTATACATAGGAAATCATTCATGTTCTTCTAGGAGTTTGAATCTTCTCCATATATCCTAGTTCCCAAATGACTCAAAAGGAGACAAAGATCTGAGCAGACAAAAGAGTTAAGGTGACTTGAGAGTTTTTTTTTTTTTTTTTTTCTTTTAGTTTATATATAATGGTGAAGGATTTATATGGAAGTCTAAGCTTTTCTGAATAATCAATAAATAAATTGTAATAAAGATTGACACAACATTAAATGTTTTACTGAAGTTGTTTTTTTACAAGAAGTATGCCGGTTTTACTTCTTTAAGGGGATTCAGATTGATGTATATTTGCTTACTGGACTGAAGCATTTTAAAGATTATTGCTGATGGTGTAAGGCTTTACCTTAAGTTCTCACCTCAGATCTGGAAGTTTGGCTAATTGATGAGGTTCGTGTAGAGAATTGTCATACACGAAATTCATTTTGTTTTGTTTTTATCTACTGCTTCTGGATCATAGTTAGTAGTTATTTTGGGGAAAATATATTGGATTATTCACTTGGAAAATTCTCGTCTCCCCTGAATGTCTGATTTTAATGATAAGAATGTTTCTATGTTTTCTGTTTTTTTCTATTGTTATTTCTCATTTTTTACCTATCCAGCTCTTTTCTTTCTTCTTTTCTGTGTAAAAAAGCTTTTTTTTTTTCTTTTTTTTTTTTTTTTAATTCATTATAATGACAATTCGGTTGACCATACAAAATTAATTTGATTGTAGACATTGTTAATATGCAAATCTTTTTAGATATTAATAATTATGATGTCTCATATATTATCCTTGTTGATGTGTACTGCGGTGAAGTACCTAAGACGGGGAAGACCACCACACCAATTGTGCTTCAAGTTTAACTTGTTACTGTTATTTTACCTGCTGAATTTCTGCCCAATACTTCAAGTGATTGGTATACATACACCAAAGTACTTGGGATTTTTTAAAGCAAATTTTACAAGTCATGAGAAGGAATTACAGAAGTCATGGAGATTGAAATGCAGCTTTCTCTCTATTTATGTTATTAATAGAATTCTTTTTTATGGTTCTTAAATTAATAAAAGAAAATAACAGAAAGGAATTTCGTCTTTGCAGGTTAATGGTGTTGACTTAGCTGAAATTGCAGGTGGGGAGGTTGCAATAACGAACCTGCATTCATGCAATGGTCCTGAGTTTGTTTTATAGCTTAACTTTTCCCTTAAACTTGGTTGTTCTACAGCCAAAAGTCCTGGTAGCAATTGCAGTTCTTTTGTCATGATTTTCAATGGCATATCATTGTCATCAAAATGCAATCTTTGGTAGATTTTAATATCTTAAGAATTGGTATTTGTCAGGTTCATGGACATCTCAAGAAGCAAATGCACGCTTAAAATGTGTTTATTTTTCAGTTACGAAGGTATGTGCCATACAGAGCACAACTTTTTTCTGCATGCTAGATAAATTCTGAAATTGTTTAATACAGGGGGGAGAGAGCATTGAAATGATTATAAGAAGTTAAGTTCTAAAGGATGTGGAGTGCCTGAAAACTATGAAACTTTCAGTAATGTTGCTATCCGTCATCTTGGTTGTCTTCTTCCAGATGCTCGCTGGGTAAGTTCTAAATCCAATGAATTCAAAAGAATGGTTTTAATCACATAATGACTCACCTCAAATTCAACCCTATGTGGACATACATCCACAATTTGGTCAATGTTTAGGAGAAGCTAGAGTTCCTTGGTTTTTTTTATAAAAAGTTAAATCTGCTAAGAGTGAGCCCATTTAGGATTTAAAAGTGCACCTGCACTTGCATGTGGATCAAACATTAGCAGAACCAACTATAATGTCAAACATGATTATTAGGATAGGAGGATTCAAACACAAGAGTACTTGGTCTACTTGGTTCTGATTCTTGTTTATTTACAACTTTACATAAAAATTTAAACTTATAGCTAAGAGCTGTACTATAGTATTAAAGCTTTACTGCGTCCAACCACATGCACTTACGTTTGGACCAACATAAGTACAAATACAATCATAATCATAAACACAACTAATCATAATTAAATTATTAGGAGGATCCAAAGACAAGATCATTTTAACTTCACTCTAATACCATTTAAGTTATCGTGTGAAATTAAAGCTTATGTAAAGGTCCTATCTAATGCCTAAGTTACAACGTGACCTAAAAGCTTATGTAAGGTTCCATAAATTTTTCAAGCTCTACATCTAACCATATTACAACATAATAGTATATAAGTTGTAAATTTAAGTAGTGAAATTTTGCAAGCTTTTACTAATGCTTTCATTTCTTTATATATCTAGTCATGCTTGGATAAAATTGTTGTATGTATCATCTCCCACTTAATATAAATTCCCAAGGTAATTTTTCATGTTTCTGATTTACACCCCACATGGCTTCCTTTTATGGATTTGAGGCAGAAAAAGGGAGATAAGGTTCACCTACTGAAGAGATGTTGCTCAAGAGCAAAATGCTTCATTGGTAGGCTAATTGAATATTTTTTATGTTACTACTATCCATGTACTTTCCACTCACTGGTATATGATTTGTTTTCCTCTCATATAAGACATGTATTACAAAATCTGTTTGGTTGTAGATACTGATGCTGGTTTTAATCCAACACCTTCTAAGGTAAGGAATGTAGTGAAATTTTCGTGTGTTTGTACCATCTCATGCTGCAACCTGTCTTTTTTACAGTTTTGTTTGACTGTGAGTTGCTAAGGTCTCATTACCAAAGTTATTTTATATATTGGGCGGCAAATTAGTGTATCTTTAAAAACTAATGTATAATTTTCTTTCTAAATATTAATTTGGAAAAAAACATTTGTTAGTACTAATTGTTTCTGCTCTCAGCATATGCCTACAATGTTCAATTCTCTTTCACCAAGATTTTCAAAGATGGTTACAGACATTGCAACTAAACTAAAATAATTCTAAATTCAATTTGTGGATGCGGTGAAGTAATTGTACAATATTTTTGTGTTGATTTTTTTTTTCTTTTCCCAAATGATGATGATTTAACAGACTGATTTAGCACACGAGAATCCGTTTATTACTTGTAAGGAAGACAAAGGTAATTCTTATTTGCAAATTGTAAATATGGGGCTAGTTTTAATCAGTTTATTTGAATTGTTACACTATCTTCCCAATGGTATGATTTCCAAATTTGCAGATATCAATGTTAAAATTTATTGAGCTGGAAAACTATTAACTCCTTTGCAACTGGAAAAGGAATATCATGGCTTCTGCAGATGCATGCTCATTATGATGAAGAAAATAACTTTGGAGCAGATCAACCAATTTTTATCATTAGCCCCAAAAACGAAAAGTCACTGGGCATTTCATCTGATGGTAGGCTTTGATTGATAAGGAATTTAACTCACATAAAATTATTTTCCATTTTGCATAGTTTGCTTTTCATATACTTTGTTCAATTCCTTGGGTCTTTTTTTTATTCTTTTGTTGCTAATTTATTTGTTTACCTGTTGTTTCTATCTGATGACATATCATACATATATTATTCAACTATAGTTGCAAGTGTGCACCAAGTACTAAAGAGGAAGGGTTTAGCATGGAAAAGAAGTCAAAGAGTTAAGGTTTTCAAGGGAGCATGTGCTAGAGTTCATAAGAACAATATCTATGCAACAATAGAATATTTTTAATTGAAGGTCTTCAAGGGGATGCTGCTGGTAGGCAATGGTTTTAAACTCTTAGACTTATAGAACATGACTATTAGTATGCTTTTATCATTTTGTAATAGAACAAACATATTTAATCTTCTTGTAAATTTGATAAATTTCACCCCCCCCCCCCCTTTTGTACATTTCTAATCGTTGATGGTTGAATCATATGCAGGTATGCTATCTTGTGCATTTGTGGCTCTAAAAGTTTTATTTTTTGTGTATAAATATAATCCTTCTATTTTTTGTTTCATAAACATGTGATGTCTAATATCTTTAATGGTCTGAAAGGCCAATAGGTTTCATGGATAAGGAAGGATGTGTCCTCGTGGAGAACAATGGGACTGTCAGCTTGGATATTTTTGGCTCCTTATCGTGACCTATTGGTATAATTGATTCTAGAAAGGTTTTCCATTTAGTTTCAATTTTCACTTTATTGCTGCGTGCATTTCTATTTCTTTGATATTTGCAAATTTTACTTGAGAGTAGGTATTTATTAATTTTTTTGTCATTGGCATTGGTGTGTATTTATTGAAAATATTGACTGGGAACTGCAACTAGAGAAGCAACGTCATAAAACTCCTGCTTTGATTGACTTGTTGAATGTAACACAATGTCAAAACGTAGTTGATGGGGTCTGTATTCATCAAGCTTCTCTTATTTTGGCTTATCAAGGACGAGAACGATGCTTAAGTTATTCGGAAACTCATAAATATAGAATGTCACATCTTGTATATATGTAAACATATTCTCCCTTCTCTTTTGGCACTTAGCTTGATGAGCAAAAATTCAATCCCTTCCTTTTCTCTTCCGTCAAGATATTTAATCACAACTAATTAGTTTCTATTTCAAGCATTACCATTCAGTGCTAAAGAAGGAGAAGTTCCTCCTAGTGAAAATGTGGCTGTTGTTCGGCCTGACAATGCTGTTTCTTCTAGTGCTTCAAAGAAGTTGGACCAAAAGTACATTGTTAAGAATAATTTAGAGATGATCATGGAAGTCGGATTCATAGGTGAAAGGAAGAATCTTCAAAAGGGTATCAACATCTACGTAGCTGTCCTATGGTAGGTGGAATTGTTGCTTCTTCTTGGTTTTTGTGGTTTAAGATTAACCCCGAGAGTGAATGGCCGTTTGTAGGCTTGTTTCCTTTGATTCCTATTTGGGGCATGTCCCAAAATAGGTTGTTCGCCCTTTATCAGGCCTTTGTACATTCTTCTCTTTCTTAATATATTTACTTACTTAACAAAAAAAAAAAAAAAAAAAAAAACTTCTACGCAGTTGGTGTACCACCAACTTCTACGAACAGGTAACAAGGTTTATATATATTTTAATTTGGGTGCAAGTTACCAAACTTCTTTCAGAATGCTGGGATGTATAGGTTTTCATTTCGCCTTATAAGTGATACAAAAGATTCTTGCTCTTTTTGTTCGTTACAATATAATATGATATCGTTTCTTGTGTTTTATAATTATATAACCTGACATGATGAAATTTGTGCTTTAGCCTCAGTCAAGCTATAAGAGTTGTGAGAGATAGGTGGTAGTTAAGGGATCTTCTAAGGTTGGAAATTCGAGACTGTTGAGTTGTAAACAGAGCCCAGAGTTCTGTGTTAGGTAAGAAAACTTTTAACGAATCAGCTTATCAATTTTTCTGTTCATGAAACTCACAATAAAATTCTAAGTTAGATAATGGGAAACTTGTATATCTTTTGAGAGTGGTTTAAGGCATACTTGCTAACCTTTTTAACCATGCATTTCTTCTAGATGTTTGATACTTGTAGTAATCACATCAACAAAGGTTTGGAAGTTGAATTGAACTTGGATGGATTTCGATTTGAAGACCAATTGGTGCTGTTTAATGCACTTTTTTTTTATTGCATCTGTACAGCTATATAGTTTAATAGAACAAAAAATGTCAATTTTGACCAAGTGTGTTATCTTGGTGATGAGACTAGAATTTAAAGAACTTTATGGTACTAGAAATGTAGAAATCAATTAAAAAGAAAAATGAAATATCGAAAAAGTGAAGTATTGTTAAAATCATTTGTATTGTCATGGGAACATGCTAATGCAGTTCACATGTACTGAGACTTATGCAATTTCCATTAAATTAAAAATTGTAGAGAAAAAAACTAGTGTTTGAAAAATATGTCAAAGTTTTTTTTTCTTCTAGGTATATTTTAATTCTGTTCCTCATTGCTTGAAACAATAATTAGCTTTCACACAGTTGAGAAATACCTATTGCGTGCCAAATTATCAATGTAATTTCCACTCTACGCACCTCAAGCGATGAATTTGTGTAATTTGCATTTTCGTAATTTTCATCAATTGTTGCCTAGATTGTGTGACTGGTTCATTATCGTATGAATTTGTGTTTGGTTGCTGAGAAAGTTCAGAAAATAAAGTTTATTGTATATTAATTCTTATTTTGCTGAATTTTTCCATCTAGCTAGCAAAGCATAATTAGTTTCATTGTAGTATAGGTTGATTCAGTCAAACTTGATTTTCTTCTTTGAGAGCAGAAGTTTTAGTTGCTTATTTGGTCATTTAATCCTTACGATATAAAGACTCCTTACGAAGCAATTTGTTAAGGGTAAGGCAATTGCCCCATAACATTGACGAATTTCCGATATATCCTGTCAAACCCAGAAAACCCATGGAGGGCCTTCACATCTTCGGAACAGGCCATTTTAATATGCAATCCACCTTGGAAGGGTCAACGGCAATTCCTTGGCCTGAAATGATGTGGCCTAAGTATTCCAACTTATATTGCCTGAAAATGCTTTTTTTCTTGTTAACCACCAACTGTGTGGTCGAGTAGTACCTGAAATGTGAGCCTCAAATGGTGCGAGTGTGCCTCTGAGTTAGTACTATAAACCAATATGTCATCAAAAAAAACCAAGATGAACTTACATAAGTATGGTTTGAAAATGTTGTTCATGAGAGCTTGGAAGGTGGGGGCATTCGATAATCCGAAGGCATTACTAGAAACTCGTAGTGCCCTTCATGTGTGCGGAAGGCTGTCTTGAGTATTTCTTCTCGGCACCGAATTTGGTGATATCCCGACTTAAGGTCGAGTTTTGAGAATATTGTGGCCCGCCTAACTCATCAAATAACTCGTCCACTGTCGATATCGGAAACTTATGGGTATGGTGACTTTGTTGAGTGCTCGGTAATCGAGCGAGAAACGCCATCGTCCGTCTTTCTTTTTAACCAAAAGTACCGGCTGAAAAGGGACTGATACTCGGCTTGATAATTCCAGAAACCAACATTTCCTGTACAATCCTCTCTATCTCATTCTTCTAGTATATGGGTACGATAGGGTCTGACATTGGGGACTGAAGCTGCCTGTTCAAGCCTAAACATGATCACAATTTCTTGTCGGTGGTAGTCCGAGTAGCGGTTCAAATAAGACCTGGTATCCCTCAATAGGGTACCCCAATTACCCATCCGTATTCTTCATGCTCTTGCTTCTGCAAATTATTAATTTCCAACAAGTAGTCTGGCTTCATACTGGATCATTTTTAAATCCTTTTCATGCAACTTGGTTCTGCTTAGAGAGGGATCCCCAATCAACACGAAAATTCTACCAGACTAGTTGAATTTCATCACTGATTTTTTTCCGGTTCGTGGTAATTTCTCCCAGTGTCTCTAACCATGCAACCCCCAAAATCACATAGCATTAGTCATATCGAAGGGGTAGAAGTGTTGGACTACTGAAATATCTTGCAGCTGTAACTTCACTGTGCGACACTCCCCTTGACAGCTTACCTTGTACCCATCACCAACTCTGACTCCAAACGTTTTAGTAGAGGTTTAGGGAGTTTGAGCTCATCTACTACCTATCGGCTGATGGAATTGTGAGATGCCCCGCTGTCAATTAAAACCACCACATTTCTTCCCGCAATCTCCCTTTTGAGCTTCAAGGTTTTTGGCCCACTGATACCTTCCATGGAACTAATGGAAAGCTCCATTGTTCCTGATGCATCTTCTTCCCCATGGGTTCCTCCAAGATAGCTCATTCACCTCCTCAAGATCTTCATCTTCCACAATAGAACTTGTACTTGCTTATTCCCACATCTATGACCCGGAGAATACTTCACGTCACAACGTAGCACAAACCCCCTCTCGTTTTGCGTTGGATCTTGGCCTCCGTCATTCGCCTGAGGGAAACTCGCATAGGACTGAATTAGATGAAAGTTGACTGACGATGGCGAGTTGGGCTGGAGTAGGTTTCGTTTGGGTTGTGTCGAACAGGTGGTGTGGGGCTGAGTGGGTTGATGAGTGTTGACTTAGGTCAAGAGTATGTTGGGAATTGTTGCTTCCATCGGGTCAAGTTGACTGGGTGTAAGATTTTGCAAAAGGAGATGAATTCCATTTAGTTAAACGTGCAGACCAAACTTGACTTCCTCCACAGTTCTATTCCTTTCCTCCACACGCTGGGCCAATTGGCCACACTAACTAATGAATTGGGCTGTTGGATGAGGTTGGGCTGCTGGAGCTTGATTTCGCTTTTACTTCAGGTCTAAGCCCATTCGAATGCAGCAGTTAGCACATTTCTTCTCATTTGTCATTAAAGCTACGACTTTTTCAAATTTTTGATGATAATCCAGAATCGTGCCTGTTTGCTTGGTGGCCATTAGCAGCTCCAAGGGACTCACTTCTTAGGTTCCGCTAAACCTTTGGGAGAGAGCTATTTTAAACTCCTGCCATTACTTATCATCAACCTGGTTTCCATCCATTGATACCAATAGAGAGCTTCTCCCTCCATGCATAGTGCATTGATTGCTGCTACCCTATTTCTTCAGCTGTCAAGTTGAAAGTGAAGTAACATTCCACCTTAAAATCTATCCATATGGGTCTTCACCGGAAATATAGGTAACCTCCAATTTTCTACCCTTACATCACGATGGCGCCACCCTTCACCACCTTGGTTCCAAGCTTCTCCGGATGGGCTACCCTGCAGATTCTCCGGTGTCCTGCCTTCAGAGTTTCCCCCTCCCTAGCTCCTCCTTGATTTCCTACATTCTCATGTTCATTGTGCTCAACCTTGTCACGACTCGAGTTTCCAAAATCTCTTCGTTCCTCTCTTCTCCTTTTTTACGCATCAATTTTGCATATCGATTAAAATCTATTGTGTTCACCGTTTCAGTCACTTAGCTACTTCTTCTCAAGTTATCTATTCTATTATCCATCCTTGTGCCAACCCTGCCCTGAATCAAGCTTGGCTCTGATACCAATTTGATGGACACCACCCGAATAACTAGTTAATCTGCTTTCAATCACTCATTTTAGACTAAAATCTACCAAGAACAGAATAGAGGCAGTGATTGTCTAGCTTGAAAGGGTATTTGGATTGATATTCAGTAGGTCATTGCAATGAAATAAACGAAAAGGAAATAGGCTAAAATAGTAAAAGAAAAGAACTAGGCTGTATTCGAGGGTTAGCTCCTCCACGATTCCCAACAATATCCTGAATGCCTTCCCTCTGTTGGTCTCCTTTTATTCCTTTTTTTTTTTTTTTTTGTCATGCTTGCTGGTTGTTGTTGTTCCACCTGTCAAACAAACTCATCATGATTGTTTGCTGCTGCCTTACTTATTATGCTACTGCTCCAGTTGTCCTGTAGACTTTCTTCTTTGCCCCTTACAGTTATACACTTGACTATGTGTGGTCCATCAATTATCAAATGATTATATGTTATTTGACAACCAAAGATATCAACTGCATTAATGGGTGATTCCTTAATGCTGCATATGTTATTTTTACAATGTATATCATTTAACCCGTGGTACTTAGTGTATACCTTTAATCTTTAATTAAGTGCTGACATGATATTATTAATTTCCTTTTAGCATAATTAGAGATTTAGAACACTTTTATGGAATATTGAGGTACTTCATCATAACATTTAAAGAAATTTTTTTTTTTGGCTCAACCTGCAAATCAAACAAATGTATTATCAAGTTAGTAATTGGAAACTTGTATAATTTGAGAGTGGTAAGGCTAACTTGCTAACCTATTTAACCATTCATTTCTTCTAGATGTTTGATACTTGTAGTAACACATCAACAAAGGTTGGAAGTTGAATTGAACGTGGATGGATTTCGATTTGAAGACCAATTGGGCATAAAGCGTAAGGTCAAAATAATCCTATATTGGATGTGTTTTTTAACAGATAATTCATTCATCTCCTACACATTGGTTGTTAATGACTGTTGTAACAAATGCTGAAAACTAGTACAATGCATGCATAATAACAATAGAAAGGACCCAAACTTTCTTTTCATTATAAGTCATATGTCTTTTACACAAAGGTATTGTTTACAAAAATTCATTTAAAAGACAAAACAGGGGAAAAAGTGTAGCTATTGTCCTCGCTGCCGACGGCCCTCCGACTGCATCAACACTAGATATGCCTCCACAAAGGAATAACGGGGTGAGCACAAAAATCTCAGTAAGTAAAACCCTCTATCTGGCTGTCCGTAGTTACACTTAATTCTTTCCTTTACTATTTCTGGTTTATTTCTGATTCTATTCTGTTTCTACTAAACGTCTGGTCTCATCTACCAGAGGCACGGCCGGATGGCGTTCACACAGCACCATCTCACTCTCCATGACTATCGGGTGGAATTCACACAGTACCAACCCATTCTTAGTGACTACCGAGTAGGGATCACGAACACTCTCGGTTTCGTAACTAGCGGTGGAGACCACCTAGCACTACCCGTTTCTCATGACTTTTGGGTAATGATCACCAAGCATTAACCAGTCTCTAATCACTGTGGGTGATGATCACAAAGCACAACCCATCTAATAAATGTCGGATGATGATCACAAAGCATCAACCCTTTCTCTAATGACTAACCGGGTGGGGATCACAAGCACCACCCGTTTCTACTACTTATCGGGTGACGATCACAAAGCATGACATCTTAAGGGCTATTCGGGTGGTGATCACAAAGCATCAACCATCTTACTACTCTTCTAATTCACTCTATTCTAGCATTTTATTCTTTCTACCCTTAGAGTAGTTGCATCCACCAAGTTCTCTACTCATAGAGTAATTGCATACAACAAGTTTCCTACTCTTCTTAGGTCACTTTTCAATGCAAAATTATGCCTATGGAGGGCATTTCCACTAATGCACTTATGAAATGCCAAATGCAATTGTGCAAGAATTAAGGTCATACTAATACTCAAACCTCTCTGGCATTTCATCAAACAACTCAAGTGCATCATAAAACTCTATATAGCATGATTAAATCTTTCTCTAACCATCCAAAATGGGGAGAAAACCCCTCACCAGCCACAAAACCTGCCACAAAAACACTTCCAAAAAGGGTTCCACAATACCCTTCAATTCCATCTCCAACTCCTTTCCAACTCACAACTCATTTCTTATATTGAAAGGTACAAACAATCACAAGGCATAGAAATATCTATTTAAGCTCCATACAGGCATATCACATGTATATCACATACATACTCATTTCTATCAAAACCCTAATCAAGAAAATCTAAATCTCAACTGGGTGGGATTTACTTACCTTGTTATGGAAAGACTTCACCAACTCTTCCTTTCACTTGGTTTGCTTGATTTTTCTCTACTCTTAACCAAAAGAACAAAAACCCTCAAACTTCAATATAAGCTAAAACTTACAACAGTTTCACAACAAAGTAGAATCCTTACCTTAGGAAGCCTAGGTTGATTTTCTACCCCAAATCACTTCAAAAAACCCCTTGGAACTCCTGATCAAAGAAAGAGAAGTTGAGGGAAACAAGAGTGGAGAGTTGCGTTTGAGAAGAAGAATGAGGGGTTTGCTACTCTAATTCTTTTTATGAAATTTATACAAAAGCATTCCCATTTTGCCCTACTCTCTTTGGGAATTCATCATACACTTTGATTCATTACAAAAACACCCATATCAACATTTTCTCATGAAAAATCCTACATTTTACTCCCCATTTTCCTGCAATTAGGGGTAGAATGGTCAAATTGCCTTAGGGAAGAAAATATCTAAAACTAACAAAAAATTTTCGGTGTCGCGCGGCGAAGAAGCTTCTGTCGCTGCGGCGAAAATGTCCAGAGAGTTTCCCGTTGGTTTCAAACCTCTTCGCCGCGGCGAAGATTCTTCTTCGCCCCGGCGAAGCTTGGTACACTGAACTTCTTTTTCAACCAATTTCAGGCAAGCATTCAACACAACACTCAATCAGACAATATTACCAAACCAATTCAAATAAGAGCGAAAGAAGAAACAATAACTACGTACCCAGTGGGGCGTTACACTGCTAATACAGTATGTCCCAACTCCCACTTTCCATTCACATTAATGCATTGGAGCATGTATTGGGGGTTGATTAAGTTCATAATGCGTTTGTAACTTGGCAACGGGCATGTAATATTAAAAAGTTTTAATCTTGTGCAAATAATGTAACAAAGACACCCTAAAGGCCCATCTGAAGTTGTATGTCTAAATTGGTAATGTTCAAAAGTTCAAAGAGTTAATCAAATTCTGTTCCCTTATAGACAATATATGTGCCTCAGCTGTCTTATTGTTTATCTGACATCTATGCATGATAAGCTAATACTTAATTGTGTTTGGGTTTATTGCATTTGGAGTTTACCATTTTTGTCTGTTACATGATCTGAATGTGTAAACATAGGTGGACGATTATGGATGTGTTGACCTTAGTGGCCTTTTGAAAGTAACAGGTGGTTATGGAAAAAGTGGTAGATCTTAGTGACCTTAAATATTATTTGGAAAATAAATTGGTTTATCACTTGTCATTCCTGTCTCCCCTCAATATCTGATTTTAATATGTTTGATTTGTTATTTTTCTTGCATTAAATTTATGATCAATGTTTTATGATGCAGGGATTGTCAAAAGGAGGACGGTGCAATAGTATAAATGCAGAAAGCTCCACGTCACTAGTGTTTTCACTTGTGTTGTTGAATCTCGACGCAAGGTATAAACTACTGCAATTAAAAATTAGTAGTTTTTCTTTAAATTATGAGTTACAGATTGCATAAAGTGTTTCTCTTAAAGGCTATTAATCTGTGTCTATCTATTAGAATACTCTTTACCAGCTAAGCAATCTATATTCTGTGCGTTTTGCTCGTTTATATGCTTCATTAACTTTGACGTAAGAGTAGATCTTTTGACATGCAAACACAAAGAGTACTTGAAATCTTTGTTTTTTTCATGGTTTTGTGTTCATTATTGTGTCGATGTTTTCTGAGTAAACTTTGTGTCTTTTAGAGCAAGGAGATGGTATAAGCAGGTTTAAAACAGTAGAATAAATCTTGTCGATCTAGCTGGTCAGAAAGACAGAAGTTAGCTGGTGCTGCCGGGGAACACTTGAAAGAAGCTGGAAATATTATTCGTTCTCTCTCACAGCTTGGGTACGTTTACATGCCTTTTTTTTTTCTTTTTCATGATGATGAGAATTTGAGGTTTGCAGCAACATGGGTCTTGTATAGTTCACTTGATTCAACATCTGTACTTTATAAGGTAATCTTTAGATTCTGGTGTCTGTCACTTGAATCTAGCACTTGGCATTAAGTACATTGTAGATTAATGAAGCAAACTGGAGTGGTTGACAAATCATTAGTCTCAAAGATTAATCTTATAAAGTAGGGGCTTAGTTGAACTCAGTTTAAAGTTAATTCTTATATATTGACATCGTATATATTGTACTGGGAACACAATTGATTATTGATGGAACCAACCCGAATAACTCAATTAATCATGCTTTCAATCACTCATTTTAGACTAAAATCTACCAAGAACAGAATAGAGGCAGTGATTGTCTAGCTTCAAAGGGATATTTGGATTGATATTCAGTAGCTCATTACAATGAAATAAACGAAAAGGAAAATATGGCTAAAACAGTAAAAGAAAAGAACTTAGGCTGATCTTCGAGGGTCAACTCCTCCCCACAATTCCCAACAATATCCTGAATGCCTATTCCCTCTGTTGGTTCTCCTTTTATTCCTTTTTTTTGTCATGCTTGTTGTGTTGTTGTTCCACCTGTCAAACAAACTCATTCACGATTGTTGTGCTGCTGCCTTACTTTTCCTTCTTTGCCCCTTACGGTTATACCACTTGACTATTGGCGGTCCATCATTACCCTCCTCAAGAAGTGCCACCTTGTCCTCAAGGTGGAAAGAAGGAAATTGGCGACATATGGCAGCATAATCCTCCCACGTATTGTTACAATGGGGAAGTGACTTCCACTTGATTAGGATTTCATAATTACCATTCAGTAGGTGCCGTTTATGCAATGCATGTTCAGGTTTGACTTGCAAAACCAGGTCACCGGTGAGTACGGTGGGAAGGGGCTTAGTAGTCATAGGGGCAGCGGTGGCTTGTTTCAACTGCGAGACATGGAAGACATCATGTATCTGGGCTGTGGGGGGTAAGTCGAGGTGATACGCAACCTGACCCACTTTGGCTGTAATGGAGAAGGGTCCATAGTAACGGGGGCTGAGCTTCTCATTGACTCGCCGTGCGAGGGATCGAAGACTGTAAGGCTGAAGTTTCAGGTAGACGGAATCCCCTATGGCAAAGTGAACTTCCCGACGTTTGCCATCAGCATATTGTTTCATGTGTTCTTGGGCTCTAGTGAGGTTCAGCTTTAACTCCTCTAAGATGGAATTGCGGGCTGCGAGTTACTGATCAACGGCATCCACCACAGAAGATTTCTCACTATGTTTTAAAAGAATGGGATGGTCGCAACCATAGAGAGCCTTGAACAGAGTCATTCCCGAAGAGCGGTTGTAAGTGGTGTTAAACCAGTATTCTGCCCAGGCTACCCATTTGGGCCACTGATGCAGCTAATGCCCTACAAAACAACGGAGGTAAGTTTCGACACAACGGTTGACAACCTCCGTTTGACCATCCGTTTGAGGATGGTAGGCGGTGCTCATGTGGAGTTGAGTTCCTGACTATTTAAACAATTCCCCCCAGAATAAACTCATGAAAATTCAGTCACGGTCGGAGACAATAATGCGGGGAAAGCCATGCAAACTGACAATTTCTGTAAGGAATAGGTTGGCCACTTCTTGAGCTGCAAAAGGGTGGCACAAGGGAAGAAAATGGCTATACTTCGTAAGGCAATCCACCACAACCAGGATGGTGTCCAGCATGTGAGCTTTAGGAAGCCCCCCAATAAAATCCATGGACACGTCTTCCCAAACCTGAGAGGGAATGGGTAGAGGTTATAGGAGGCCCGCAGCTTGCAGTGCATCATATTTATTCTATTGGCAAACTGAGCAGGCCTTAACAAATGCCTAGATATCCTGTCTGATTCCCTCCCAATAAACCACTTACGCTAGCCGCTTGTAATTACGGAAATAACCAGAATGACCACCTGTGGGGGAAGAGTGAAATTCCCGCAGAAGTTGCTGCACTTGGGGACAGGATTTGGGCAACACCAAACAATCATCATAGTAAAGTAAGGAGCCCACTAACCTGAATTGCGAATGGCTGGATGAATCGACGATCAGATCTTGATAAATTTTCTGCAGCTTGCTGTCACGTTGAATGGCCTCTACCCACTCTTCTTTGTTTGCGAAATAATAGATTGAAATGGCTGTACACTCAACCGTGCCATCACGCCGGGATAAAGCATCTGTGGCTTTATTCTCTCACCCGGGTTTATACTGTATTTCATAGTTCAATCCGAGCAACCTGATTATCCATTTGTGTTGTTCTTCGCCTTGTAACTGCTGCTCATTCAGATAGTGGAGGCTTCGCTAATCGATTCTAATAATGAAATGGCAACCCAACAAGTAGTGCGCCATTTCTGAACTGCAAGGACCATAGCCATCAGTTCTCTCTCGTAAACCGAACGAAGCCACGAGCGAGTGGAAAGACCTTGACTTAAGAAGGCTAAGGGTCTGCCTTCCTGCATTAGGACAGCCCCAATACCGTATCCTGAAGCATCTGTCTCAATGACGAATGTTTTTGAAAAGTCTGGCATGGCGAGGACTGGTACAGTGGTCATTACCTGTTGCAATTCTTCAAATGCCTTTTGTGCTACCTCAGACCACACAAAAGAATCCTTACGAAGCAAATTTGTTAAGGGTAAGGCAATTGCCCCATAACCATTGACGAATTTCCGATAATATCCTGTCAAACCCAGAAACCCATGGAGGGCCTTCACATCCTTCGGAACAGGCCATTTTAATATGCAATCCACCTTGGAAGGGTCAACGGCAATTCCTTGGCCTGAAATGATGTGGCCTAAGTATTCCAACTTATATTGCCTGAAAATGCTTTTTTTCTTGTTAACCACCAACTGGTGGTCGAGTAGTACCTGAAATGTGAGCCTCAAATGGTGCGAGTGTGCCTCTGAGTTAGTACTATAAACCAATATGTCATCAAAAAAAACCAAGATGAACTTACATAAGTATGGTTTGAAAATGTTGTTCATGAGAGCTTGGAAGGTGGACGGGGCATTCGATAATCCGAAGGGCATTACTAGAAACTCGTAGTGCCCTTCATGTGTGCGGAAGGCTGTCTTATGAGTATCTTCTTCTCGGACACGAATTTGGTGATATCCCGACTTAAGGTCGAGTTTTGAGAATATTGTGGCCCCGCCTAACTCATCAAATAACTCGTCCACTGTCGATATCGGAAACTTATCGGGTATGGTGACTTTGTTGAGTGCTCGGTAATCGACGCAGAAACGCCATCGTCCGTCTTTCTTTTTAACCAAAAGTACCGGCTGGAAAAGGGACTGATACTCGGCTTGATAATTCCAGAAACCAACATTTCCTGTACAATCCTCTCTATCTCATTCTTCTAGTAATATGGGTACCGATAGGGTCTGACATTGGGGACTGAAGCTGCCTGTTCAAGCCTGATAACATGATCACAATTTCTTGTCGGTGGTAGTCCGAGTAGCGGTTCAAATAAGACCTGGTATTCCCTCAATAGGGTACCCCAATTACCCTCATCCGTTACTTCTTCATGCTCTTGCTTCTGCAAATTATTAATTTCCAACAAGTAGTCTGGCCCTTCATACTGGATCATTTTTAAAATCCTTTTCAATGACAACTTGGTTCTGCTTAGAGAGGGATCCCCAATCAACACGAAAATTCTACCAGACTAGTTGAATTTCATCACTGATTTTTTCCGGTTCGTGGTAATTTCTCCCAGTGTCTCTAACCATGCAACCCCCAAAATCACATCAGCATTAGTCATATCGAAGGGGTAGAAGTGTTGGACTACTGAAATATCTTGCAGCTGTAACTTCACTGTGCGACACTCCCCTTGACAGCTTACCTTGTACCCATCACCAACTCTGACTCCAAACGTTTTAGTAGAGGTTATAGGGAGTTTGAGCTCATCTACTACCTATCGGCTGATGGAATTGTGAGATGCCCCGCTGTCAATTAAAACCACCACATTTCTTCCCGCAATCTCCCTTTTGAGCTTCAAGGTTTTTGGCCCACTGATACCTTCCATGGAACTAATGGAAAGCTCCATTGTTCCTGATGCATCTTCTTCCCCATTGGGTTCCTCCACAGATAGCTCATTCACCTCCTCAAGATCTTCATCTTCCAACAATAGAACTTGTACTTGCTTATTCCCACATCTATGACCCGGAGAATACTTCACGTCACAACGATAGCACAAACCCCTCTCTCGTTTGCGTTGGATCTTGGCCTCCGTCATTCGCCTGAAGGGAAACTCGCATAGGACTGAATCTAGATGAAAGTTGACTGACGATGGCGAGTTGGGGCTGGAGTAGGTTTCGTTTGGGTTGTGTCGAACAGGTGGTTGTGGGGCTGAGTGGGTTGATGAGTGTTGACTTAGGTCAAGAGTATGTTGGGAATTGTTGCTTCCATCGGGTCAAGTTGACTGGGTGTAAGATTTTGCACCAAAAGGAGATGAATTCCATTTAGTTAAACGTGCAGACCCAAACTTGACTTCCTCCACAGTTCTATTCCTTTCCTCCACACGCTGGGCCAATTGGGCCACACTAACTAATGAATTGGGCTGTTGGATGAGGTTGGGCTGCTGGAGCTTGATTTCAGCTTTTACTTCAGGTCTAAGCCCATTCAGAAATGCAGCAGTTAGCACATCTTTCTTCTCATTTGTCATTAAAGCTACGACTTTTTCAAATTTTTGATGATAATCCAGAATCGTGCCTGTTTGCTTGGTGGCCATTAGCAGCTCCAAGGGACTCACTTCTTAGGTTCCGCTAAACCTTTGGGAGAGAGCTATTTTAAACTCCTGCCAATTACTTATCATCAACCTGGTTTCCATCCATTGATACCAATAGAGAGCTTCTCCCTCCATGCATAGTGCAATTGCTGCTACCCTATGTTCTTCAGCTGTCAAGTTGAAAGTGAAGTAACATTCCACCTTAAATATCTATCCATATGGGTCTTCACCGGAAAATATAGGTAACTCCAATTTTCTACCCTTACATTCACGATGGCGCCACCCTTCACCACCTTGGTTCCAAGCTTCTCCGGATGGGCTACCCTGCAGATTCTCCGGTGTCCTGCCTTCAGAGTTTCCCCCTCCCGTAGCTCCTCCTTGATTTCCTACATTCTCATGTTCATTGTGCTCAACCTTGTCACGACTCGAGTTTCCAAAATTTCTCTTCGTTCCTCCTCTTCTTCATCTTTTTTACGCATCCAATTTTGCATATCGATTAAAATCTCCCTCATTGTGTTCACCGTTTCAGTCACTTTAGCTACATTCTTCTCAACGTTATCTATTCTATTATCCATCCTTGTGCCAACCATGCCCTGAATCAAGCTTGGCTCTGATACCAATTTGATGGAACCAACCCGAATAACTCAGTTAATCATGCTTTCAATCACTCATTTTAGACTAAAATCTACCAAGAACAGAATAGAGGCAGTGATTGTCTAGCTTGAAAGGGATATTTGGATTGATATTCAGTAGGTCATTGCAATGAAATAAACGAAAAGGAAAATATGGCTAAAATAGTAAAAGAAAAGAACTTAGGCTGATATTCGAGGGTTAGCTCCTCCCACGATTCCCAACAATATCCTGAATGCCTATTCCCTCTGTTGGTTCTCCTTTTATTCCTTTTTTTTTTTTTTTTTGTCATGCTTGCTGTGTTGTTGTTCCACCTGTCAAACAAACTCATTCATGATTGTTGTGCTGCTGCCTTACTTATTATGCTACTGCTCCAGTTGTCCTGTATGACTTTTCCTTCTTTGCCCCTTACAGTTATACCACTTGACTATTGGTGGTCCATCAATTATACAAATGATTATATGTTATTTGACAACCAAAGCATATCAACTGCATTAATGGGGTAGATTCCTTAATGCTGCATATGTTATTTCACAATGTATATTCATTTAACCCGTGGTACTTAGTGTATACCTTTAATCTTTAATTTAAGTGCTGAAACATGATATTATTAATTTCCTTTTAGCATAATTAGAGATTTAGAACACTTTTATGGAATATTGAGGTACTTCATCATAACATTTAAAGAAATCATCGTGTGAATAACGCGGGTTCTGATTAGTCTACATAATTTCGTAACTTTCTTAAATTCTATTAGCTATGCAAATGTACACCTACACAAGTACATTAGCTCTCACAAAGTTTACTCTTCTATACTTATATTATTGATATATTAAACGGCATAATTCAATTTGGGAATGAAACTACATTTTGGGCAATCTAATTTCTTCTTATAAAAATCATGTCACAACTTAGGTATTAAGTCTACTAACTTTGCCCAATTATCTACTAGTTTTTCTCAAACTTATATGTCACATAACCATATCATTAAACACTTCTCTCTAAATTTTTGTCTAATGTAACAAACTGCCTTGTACAATTTTCTAAATACAAATCTTAATGCCATAAATTTTGCATTATCTTACATGACTATCAACTTCAATTGTTATACATGCCACTCTCTTCTTTCCTTCTTCTTTTTTTTTTTTTTTTGGCTACATTTCTATCATTAGTCTATATTGCCATATTAATCATTGTAATTCAATCTAACATATGGCACAAGATTATACATTGCTAAAATTCTAATTTTTTTCTAAATATCTATACTAAACTTTTGGCCAATACACTTATTCTCAGATCTTCTAGCACAGTTCTATAGCTTGTAATAAATAATAGGCATAAAACTATACTCATACCAATCAATTTCTAAATGGTCATGTATTTAAACAAACCATGGCTTTAATGTTTCTTTTGATATCTATACTGGGAAAGCTTTTCTATTCTTTATGTAAAAAAAAATCACTTATTACGTATTGTTTGTAATTAATCCAAAACAAAAACAACAATATACTCATTTGGCCAAGCCATTATTTGTTAAACTTTCTAAATTCAGTACACAAACTTGAGAATTAGTATGCATATTGTTTGCATGACGTATACCATTTCTCTATTACATCAATGTCACATCAAGTAAACTTTAACATACAATTCCTTTCTAACACTTTCCCAAGGCCATAAGTTTCACAATGTCTAATTCAATAACTAAAAACAATGTTTTATTCAAGAAATACAAGGGTTGAAGTAACTTGAATTATGCACCAAGACCTTTATCTCATTGAACTAACATGGCCAAGTAATATTCTAAATTGGCATAACTTGTATACCTCTTTCTTCACTAGTATACTGGAAATTATAACAATAATAAAATAGTATATACAATAAAATGAAAAGTAATGGGCTCAAAAATTTTATTTACTTGATATATAAAATTCTTTACATAACAAATAGCATAACAAAGTTTTAATAACGTTGGATAGTAATGCCAGTTCCCTCCTGCTTCTCGACGTCCATGCCGACCGCTTCTTACCTATTTCCTGCAAAACATGGAAAACAACGGGGTGATCACTAATTTCTCATAAGTAATCTGCTACTATCCCACATTTCCTTCTCTCCGTTGCTCACTCTTTGTGTTCTTTCCTTACTTTTACTCTTTTCTTCTCTTCTTCATTCTCTTTTTATTCTTTCTCTTTTCTTTTCGCTGTGCTAGTTCTCACTGTTCTTTCTCTTCTAACTTGCTTAGTTCTTTCTTTCTTTCTACTTCTCTCTGTTCGTTCTTCTTTTTCTTCTTTCTTATCTCTCACAAACCATGACAAGAGCATGGTAACATGCATGGATGAGATCAATGCATAAATCATAGAGATGCATTTTCTTTCTTCTTTCTATTTCTTATTCTATTTTATGCTTGTTTCTTTTTATTTCTTTTCTTTTCTTCTTTTCATTCTTCTATTCTTTTCCTCTTCTTTAGCACTTTCTTTCTTTTATTCTTTAGTGCTTTATTTCTTTATTCTTTAGGTTCTCATACATATGCATAAGTATGCATGTGATGGCTCATGCTTTTAATTCTTTCTACGTGCAAACATGTAATGCAAAAATGTCATGTAGCACAAAATAAGTTTTCTCTACTCATGCATACATTCTCTTAGACATTTCATCAAAATCATGCATGCATACTCAATTCTATTTTAACTAAATTCTACTTTCTTAAACCATCCATAATTGGAGTAAAACTCCCTCTAAAACAAGATCAAACTTGGCTAGAAACATGCTTCAAAAATTCCACTCAAACTCTTTCTAATTCAACCAAACTTCTTTAATCACATACTACCAAAACCACTTCACATGGCTCACTTCTACTCATCAATAACCATCCTCATCAATCAAATCATTCTTCTCAACAATTCTCAAATTAAGGCTAACATTCATATACAGTCTCTATACAATTGATTTCTGAATCATAACTTGGGTTGGATTTACTTTACCTTGTGCTTCAGTATTCCACCAGGACACTCTTTCTTTGGTAGACTTGTTCCTAAAACCCTAAGCATAAACACCTATAAGAATTCTACACTTTCAAAAATTAATCTCATATCTATAGCAAGAATCCTTACCTTTTGATGCTTAGGATCAACATCTCTACCAAAACCCTCTAATCTCCTTGGAAATTTGATGAAAAGATGAGAGAATAGATAGTAAAGTGGCATGCAAGGTGTAAGAATGGGAGGGTTGTGTGTACTCAACCCTTAATATCCCATATAAATATGCATTCTTTCCCTTTTGCCCTTGCACTTTCTTGAAAATTCAATCTTTACCCTTTAGTCATTACAATACACCCCCATCTCCATGCATCTCCATGAAATTTCCTTACTTTTCATCCCCCTTTTACTACTAATTAAGGTAGAATGGTCCACTTTGCCCCTAAGAAAATTCTTAGAATCTTCTCAAGAATTTCAGCCAACTCTTAGCCCCGCGAAGATTTTTTTTCGCCTCGGCGAAAAATTCCAACGCATACATCACCACGGCAACTTCCTTTCTTCGTTGTGGCGAAGTCTGCAATTCCCAACTTCGCTAATCCTTCACTAAATTTTGGGCACCGAACAATATTACGACATACAACTTAACTACTAGGCAAACAAATAAAACTAAGGGCAAATAAGCATATTTAACTACGTACCTTAAAGTGGCGTTACAATCCAACTGCACTCTGAATACTAAATTTACATTTGTTTAGGCTAACATAACCTTTTTGCTCCAATTCTTCTCCATTTCTCTACCAATTTCTTCAAGAAAATTTAACCAACTCATGCATGCATTTCTCTTTGAACTTTCATCAAACAATTCATATACACATGCAGTACTTGGTTGACCACACTTCCACATCTCTCCAAATCCACCAAAATTGGCACAAACTCACTAACTTTAGCTTTAAATCTGGCCTTTTTAAACAATTTTCAACACTTCAGAATTTCATCACTAATTCTTCCATATTTCATCCAATTCACCATAATACTCAAGCACTACTTCTCGGTTGAAATTTACACATCAATCAACATCAAAACAGCCAATATTCCCACCATACAGAATCAATCTACATGATCATTGCTCAAATCAAAACTAAAATTGGGTTTCTTACCTTGAATTTGTCCAACACTAATGATAAACCTCCCTTTGCTAAAATTCTCTTCCTCTTGGACATAAAACTATAAAACCTAAGAATTTAAAACTTTAAAGTTTAATCACAAACCTTTGTGCTAGAATCTTACATTTGGATGCTTTAAGATTAAAATCTACAAAATTAAGCCAATCTTATGATCCTCTTTGAAATTTGGTGAAGAAGTTTAAGAGAAATTGGATAGGGGTGGCGCGTACAAGGGATGAAGGGCTAGGGTGAGTTTATTGAAACCTTATAACAAAAACTATATATATATATATAATATATTATATATACCCTCACTTTCACCGATATCCTCACTTTCACTAAATATATTTTTTGCCCTTGCACTTTTATACAGTCAATCTTACTATATATTTTATATTTTCCATAAATTGAATAAGACCATCATAGGTATTAGTTTTGGGTTTCAAACCAATCCCTTCATCTCGTAAAGGAAAAACAAAGCACTTTTGAACTTGTTGCTTCTGGAATAACCATGATTATTGAAGTGTAAATCTTTAAAGAAGCTTTAATCCCATTATGCTTCTTTTCTTCAAGAGCACATACAGCTTCTTCCATCAAACCCTCTTCACATAACACCCCAATAATTGTTCATAGTTGATTCATTAATGCGTGACTTCTCCACATTCTTCCACATATCAACACCTATGACAAATCTTGAACTTGCAAATGTCAATTTTTTTTTTCCCTAAAGTTAAAAGCCAAGTTTTATATTGAATTGAAGAAAAGTACCTGGGATTAAAGTGGACCTAGAGGAAGTTTGAAGGAAGTGGATGACAGCCCGAAGTGAGGTTTGGTCCAATCTCCGTCATGTTGAAGGATTTTCAAGGGCAAGAACGTTTATTATTGAGCCTCTAAATCAAGGCTTTTAGGCTTGGTGTAGGGTAGGTCTCAACGAGAAAGTGTGTTGTTTGGTTGAATTATGGAGAGATAGTTATGGGTTTTTGTGTTTAGGGCTTTGGAGAAAAGTTGTATGTAAAAGGATATTACGGTTATTGGAGTTGTAGGGACATTACATTCTCCATTGTTCTTCAATTGCAAGAGTTACTGATTTATAATTTAGCCAACTTTGGTTATTCACATTTAACTTCTAAGGCTTTTAAGTGGTTTGGTTCAGGGAATATTGTATTATAAAAAGTTAGATTACCTTGAAGATTATAGAATCTTTAGAAAAATGTGTTCGGTTAGTTGGAATAGATTAGTGGGTATATTTTATTAATGTTTGGTTGGGAGAATAATTGGTGTATGTTATTTAATTACTGAATTGTCCCTAATTAAATATTATATTATATTATTTTTTAATATGGATTATTATTGGATTATATATCCTTTTGCATTAAAAACAGCAAAAACAACCACATATAAAGTTTGAAAATCAACAAAGCACCCCAACAAACCCAGCCACTGCCGCTGTTGGCAACCACGGTCGTCGTGCCCATAGCGCAACCTAACGTGCCGGAAGGCAAGAAATGGCCTCATGCGCCGTATGCCCTTTTCGGCCAAGATCTGGCTAGAACTGTCCAGATCATGACAGATTTGGTCATTGACGGTCAGATCTGTCGATCTAAGCCGTCAACGGCTAAATTGATAGTCTTAATGGCTATAGATGTGGCCGTTAATGCTACATACGTGGCTATTAACGACCATCAATCGGGCCGTCAACGGCTAGATCTTTCACGATCTGGCCATTTTCGCTAGATCTCTGTCGGAAATGGTCATATCATTGCACGACGGCCATTTCTGGCCTCGTGCACCTTTTCATGGCAATGGTTGCCAACAGCTGTTGGTGGGGTGGGGGTGGCTTGGGTGAGCTGCAATTGTTTGATTTCAAGGTTAATTTGTCCAAAAAGTTAATTAATTGGGTGAAATAGTTAAGCAACATTCATTTAAATAAATTTAAAATAAGGGCATTATTGTCCTAAAATTTTATTAATAAATCAATTGTAACAAAAAAAAGATTACCCTGGTATCTTACGATACCTAAGAAATATGGTAATCAGATTACCTCCAATATTTCAACAGTAACTACTATTGATATTTAAGATTATCGGAATCTTATATTACTTGACAACCAAACGTGTAATCAGTAATATAAGATGACATAACCCCAGTAATCCCACATTACCCCCCCAACAAACACCCCTAATATCAACGTTTTCTTAAACTTTTTTTTTTGTTTTATATATAGTTATATTGAATATTTTAGAAATATTTGTATGTTGTTTTAATTTTTTATTTTAATATTTAAAAATATATATTATTAAAGTATTTATTTATTTAACTAAATATAATTTACCCATGTAAATATTTCTAAGAAATTTACATAACAACTAATTTTAACTATTTTTAGTATTCCTTATTTTACTGATTATTATTTAATATTAATTTATCAATCGTTAGACTCCATATGTTAGGTGATTTGGCAATAAACACCGCCTCATAGAGAAATTTACTTAATTACCGCTTTTTATACGACCATATGCACTTGCAATCAGTGATTAGGAACCTAGCCCGTTCAACCGTGACCTGGAGCCTTTACCAGGTCAAGTTACAAATTTTCCTATTCATTCAAAACCTGGAAATTTGTATATCAATTCGTGAAAATATAAGGGTGGAATGTTAGGGCTTTTGAAAAGGAATGGTTGGTGAGTAGAATGGTGGACAACGACATCGATTTTCGGTGAGTGAATGGATCAAAGATCGCAAAACAATGTTGTTGGCGATTGAGGAGGAATGGGGAGGGGTGAGATGGGTTTTGGTCAGGATGCTAAGGGGAGTGTTTTCGTGGTTCTACATCACCGCATAACAAGTTTTCGAATTCAAGTGTGTGTACATAACACGTACCTAATATTGGCATAAGGATTTTGAATTGCTAATTCATTTATGACACATTTTCTGTATTTAACAAAAATATCATTGTCCTTTTTCAACGAAGCAAATGCTCTAAGACCAACCCCAGATTCCACACTCTCTCCTTCAAATATACAAACAACCAACGTAAAGTTCATTATCAGCATCAATAACAGTTGATAGGGTACATTTACTATATGAGCCTTTCAAGTGTGCCTCCTCTAGCCCAAAGAATATCTCCACCATTTAGAAAAACCATCTTTTGGCTAGAAAACTAACAAACATTCTCTGGAACTTTGTACCAATATGTTTAACCTTAATGTATTCCTTGAAGTTCCAAGTTGCAAGACACTGGCATAACTATTTTTGTGATAACTGATAACTAACATCATTCATGTCCTAGTAATGATGTTGTCTTGTTTTCGCTCTGTAAACCATATTAGTATAACAATCTCTTCCTGTTTTTTTTCTTAATAGCCTATTCTAAAATTGACACATCAACCTAGGATTATCGTCTACCATTTATAAGAACTTCCTAGCCATCTAATGAGCTGATCTGAACCGTGGACAAATTTGGGACACAGATTTGAGGGTATTAAAGATTAATCTGTATAATTCATCCATGACATGAAGGAGAGCATGAATCATGATGGGGCTACACAAAAAAAGCAACTTTAGCCTTTGAATTGCAAAGCAATACAATAAATCCTTGAAGACATTAGCGTTTCAAACACCTAGCCAACCTCTAAGCAATCAAACTATCCCCTAAGGTTGTTAATACACATGACCAGCAATATATTGACCACTCTATCAAAAAATGTCTCATCATCTGAGTCACTTTTTGTGCAAATATAGTGATGAAAGTATCCATTCATCGTTCTAGTCTCTCTATAATCGTTTACTCATTGGAACCTATAAACGACTTTTATCCACTAAAATAATGGTTTAATGACACTTTCCCACCCACACACTTTTAAATACCACTTTACTACCAAATTGATATTCCGTTTCCGTTTCGGCATTGTTGTGATTCCACACCCCCACCATTATCTCCCGCCGTCATCACTCACCAAAACCCTCAAACTCTACTCCCTTGGACCTTGCTAATCCTCGGCAATCAAACGATTAGGGTTTGCACAACCACCCTCCCAAGTCAATTCTGATCAACCCCCAACAACCAAAGACTCATTGACCTCCCCTTCTCTCAAAATCCCCAATAGCCTGGACTGAGTTTGTTCTTTGTGCACCACTGAAATATAAATATGGGTAGCAAAGTGGTATTTTAAAAGTCTGTGGGTGAGAAAGTGACATCAAACTATTATTGGGTGGAAAAAGTCGTTAACTCGATTCCAATTGATTTCCATTTCTAGAAGGACTTATATAGGCAATTTGAAGACACACGATTGTGATTGTAGGGACTGCAATTGCAAGGATTATTTTTGAAAGCATAGTATAGAAATTATTGTTTCTTGCAGTATAAACCACACTTTTTAAATTGGATAGGTATTGGAAAAAGTTACAAAATATTTGTTTTTATCTGTAACAAAATTTATGTCCATGTTGGTATTATATTTGGTATACAATGTCAAGTACACAACAAAGAACTTTAAGGTTATGTCATTTTACTTGTGCTATTGTTCACAATTTGAAATTTAGGTAGTTTAGCTTTAAAATTTGTAAGCTTTAGTCTTTGGATTCAAATTTGCAAACTTTTTTGCCTTGGATTGTAAGTTTTAAACTTCGTATGCTCATTTGTCAAATATAATTTGATTGGATGGGTCACTTTGGCAATAATTTTATTATTTTACTGGATTTTATCTTTAATAATTTTTGAGTTTGAAGTGGTGATTACAAATCACTTAAGAGTTGTGATTATACGGTGAATGGATCAAGAGTATTATATGTTTGTATGATATTTGAGGTTGTGGGAGCATGAATGAGTGCAATGTGCAAGAAGATGAAATTGTCACTTAAGAGAGTTTTTTAGATTTAGACCAAAATGTCACTTTTCAAAACCTATGGGGTTAAATTGTATTTTATATGTTTCATTCTTATAGTTTAACCCAAGCCAATCAACTGCATTGTGCATCCCATTTCTAGGTTCTGTTTAGGGCTAAAATATCATATTCTAAATTTTATGGGTAAAGTATATCTGCCTAAGTTTGAAAATTCACCTCATCGTTTGACCGTATTGTCTTCCAGATTTGAACTGGAGCAGCCCTATTTTGCCTAGTTGGTTCGATTTAACAGATGTGGCTTAGTCGTTCTAACGACTAGTGGCCACGTCGACATCACCTTAAATCTGGTCGACCAGATTCAAAGCAGTCAACTGTTTTTGTGTTTTTCAAACTCTTATTTTGGCATAACGACAATATTTTGCCTGTCCCCCATTCGCTAGCCATGACTCCGTATGGTTTGATTTTCTAACAAAAATTCAATTCGACCACCATCCCTTGAATCACCCCCCCACTCTACAAAACCCTCTAACCCCGACACTTGATAGCCCCTCGTTTGCCGGTGATCAGTTAGGGGTTTTGTGAATGATATCCGGATTGGATAAGGCTCGATCGTCGGTCCGGTTTGGTCTAGTTTTTCAAAACAGTAGCTAAAACAATAAACCTGAGGGCCAACGTCTTTTTAACACAAAAATTTAAGTAATAACATATTTTGTTCCGTTTGTCTCTTTGAATCTTGCCTTTTTAAAGAAGGGGTTAGTTTACCCTCGGAAGACATTAAAGGGAACAATATAATCTCAAAATTACAACAACTAATATATGTAAACCAATGGGCTTGCTTGAAAAATCTGGAAAGGAGTTGGGCTTCTCTTTTCTTGAAGAAAATATAGAAGGGGCTGGACTGTCAAGATAAAATAGGGCTGCTGCATGTCTGAAGGGCCGTCGGTGGTGAAAATAGTGGGTCTCTGGTGAGCCCAGAAGGATTATGGGTTGGACAGAGAGAGCTGAAGTCCATTAATATTAAGCTTGCAAATTAAGCATATGCATAAAATACAATTGTTTGAGTGGTGCAAAACATCCCCTCTTACCACGCTTTCAAAACATTTTTCCAGCCCATGTAATTCTTATTTTGAGGCGACCAATCAAACCCTTATCACGCTTTCAAACAAACTCTTATTCTTTTTCTAGGTATAAATTCCCCCACTGTGAATAATTCAACAAAATTCAGAAGTACCAACAGCTACATTTCTTTCTCCTCTCCTCTTCTCTTCTTGTCTCCAATGCCCTCATCTCAGCAATCTTGCCCAAATTAACAACCCTACCTCTCTTCTCTCTCTTCTCTCTCTCTCTCTCTGTAGTTTACTAATCGGAATCAACCACTTCATGCAGCCATAAACACAATCTTCAGAGAGACCCACTCAAGTGATTGCCATCTCCAAACCCTAATTCAATATGTCACAAAAGCAAAAGAGAACTCACTTCTTCCACCTTCTCTCGGTCATCTTCCAAGATTAAGAGTCCGCTCCCCCACGCCCCCCAACCACTTAACAGCCGCCACCATACACTTCCCGAGAACGTAAGGTTTCGGTTTGTTCAAGTATTGTTTACATCATCTTCTTTTCAGTGGTTATTTGAATATTATCTTTTTTATATTTTTCTCAGAATTTGAGGAAAAGTGACTCAAGCTTGAGAAAATGTAAATTTTAAAGCTTCTGTTTTTTTTACTGCACTGGAAAAGTGAGAAATTGTTGAGTTTTCTTTCTTTTGTTTTGTATTAGAAGAGAGAGAGAAATGTCGTTGTTCTTTTCTTCAGTTTTGTGACTGGACAGTATCCCTTTTGGTCTTGTGAAATTTAATGTTGCATGTCCTAATATATCCACATATTATGCAGATTTACAATTAACAAATCACAGATTTGTTGAATCCAAGCCAAAGAATCTTCAGGTAACAGAAGCACTCAACTCCAGTAAAAGACCTACATAAATTCAGTTTTCCTTGAACCTGTTTTTTTCTCCTTCAAGATAAGAGAAAGATGTCAATCTGGTGTTTATGTTGAAAATTTGACAGAGGAGTATATATGCACAATGAAGGATGTCACACAACTACTGATAAAGGTTGTGCTTCATTTTTTCTTCTTGGAACGCATAGTGAGGATGCTTAAGGTGGGTTCCTAGCATTTGAGACTTTCTAGAGAATGCAAATAAAGAAATGTTGTATGATTCCTTGGCTAGTACGAACATGTATATATTGTTTTCCTTGTCGTTATAGTGTTTCTTTGCTTGACAATTTTAATTCCATGTTCATTGACTAGACCTAATAGGTACACCCAACATATAGGAATCTTTCCTAGTGCTTGAATTTATTTAAGGTTTACTGCATGTAATGCTGGCAACTCTATTTGTTTTTCTTTTCTTTTTTCTCTGGCATGTGAAGAGATACTCACTACAATTATTAAGTGTTTGAACATAAAGAAGGAGTGTGGTTTGGCGAATACAGTACCATGGTTTAGGAAATAGAAGTTCAAGATATGGCATAACAAAAAAAAGTTTCTTTTGGATGACAAAGAAGGAAGTAAATATAGAATACGTATCAAATGTACACATTGGTGATTCTTATCATGAAATTGTTCATGTTCTTCTAGGAGTTTGAGTCTCTCCTTTTATCCTAGTTCCCAATGACTCAAGAGGAGAAAAAGAACTGACCAGAAGAAAAAGTTAAGGTGACTTGAGAGTGTTTTTTTTTTTATTTTCTTTCAGTTTTATAATAAGTGAAGGATTTTATGGAAGTCTAAGCTTTTCTGAATAATCAATAAATAAATTGTAATAAAGATTGACAAACATTAAATGTTTTACTGAATTGTTTTTTACCAGAAGTATGCCGGTTTACTTCTTTAAAGGGGATATATTAGTGAAAGATTTATATGGAACCTAAGCTTTTCCGAATGATCAATAAATAAATTGTAATAAAATTGAACAAACACAAATGTTTTACTGAAATTGTTTTTTAACCAGAATTATACCGGTTTTACTTCTTTAAGGGGATTCAAATGATGTATATTTGCTTGCTGGACTGACGCATTTTAAGGATTATTGCCATGGTGTAAGGCTTTACCGTAAGTTCTGACCTCATATCTGGAAGGTTGCTAATTGATGAGGTCATGTAAGAATTGTCATCCATGAAATCTTTTTGTTTTGTTTTTACTACTACTTCTCTGTATCATAGTAAGTAGTTATTTTGGAGAAAATAAATTGGATTATTCACTTGTATATTCCTGTCTCCCCTCAATAACTGATTTATATGTTTGATTTGTTAATTTTTCTTGCATTAAATTTATGATCAATGTTTTTATGATGCAGGGATTGTCAAGCAGGAGGACTGGTGCAACTATTATAATGCAGAAAGCTCACGCTCACATAGTGTTTTCACTTGTGTTGTTGAATCTCGATGCAAGGTAATAACTGCTACAATTTAAAATTAGTATTTTTTCTTAAATTATGAGTTACAGATTGCATAAAGTGTTCTCTTAAAGTGACTTTTATCGGGTCTATCTATAGAATATCTTTACCAGCTAAGCAATCTGATATTCTGTGCAGTTTTGCTCGTTATATCTGCTTCATTAACTTTGACATAAGAGTAGAATCTATTGACATGCAACAACAACAAAGTACTTGAAATCTTTGTTTTTTTCATGATTTTGTTTCATTTCATTGTGATCGATGTTTTCTGAGTTAAATCTTGTGTCTTTTAGAGCAAGGCAGATGTATAGCAGGTTTAAACAAGTAGAATAAATCTTGTCGATCTAGCAACATGGGTCTTCGTTATAGTTCACTTGATTCACATCTGTACTTTATAAGGTAATCTTTAGATTCTGGTGTCTGTCACTTGAATCTACATCTTGGTGCTGTTTAATGGACTTTTTTTTTTTTTTTTTTTGTTGCATCTGTACGCTAATAGTTTAATAGAACAAAAATGTCAATTTTGACCAAGTGTTTATACTGGCGATGGACTAGAATTTAAAGAACTTCATGATACTAGAAATTTAGAAATCAAATAAAAAGAAAATGAATATCGAAAAAGTGAAGCACTGTTAAAATCATTTGTATTGTCATGGAACATGCTAATGCAGTTCACATGTACTAAGACTTATGCAATTTCCATTAAATTAAAAATTTAGAGAAAAGATTAGTGTTGAAAAATATCTAAAAGTTTTTTTTTTATTCTAGGTATTTTCAATTTTGTTCCTCATTACTTGAAACAATAATTAGCTTTCACACAATGTGAGAAATACCTATTGCGTGCCAAATTATCGATGTAATTACCACTCTATGCACCTCAAGCGATGCTGATATTTTTGCCAAGTTTGTCTCTTATCGCTGACAAACTCTCTTCTGGCGCCTTAGCCCGGAGTCGAAGGCAACTTTATATGGTTCATTATCGTATGAATTTGTGTTTTGGTTTGCTAAGAAATCAAGAAACTATATTTACTGTATATTAATTCTTATATTGCTGAATTTTTCCACTAGCTAGCAAAGCAGAATTATTTTTGTTGTAAATAGGTTGATTCAGTCAACCTTGATTTTCTTCTTTGAGAGCAGAAGCTTTAGTTGTTTATTTGGTCATATAATTGTTACGATATGAATTAAATACACAGCTCAACCTTCTTTCCCAATCAACGTAGAGAGCACAAAACTACTTTCTAAAATACCGTGATTTCTATATCTTCTGTTTGGCAAATATTTTAGTTGAGATAAACATAATTCTTAAGCCTATATACTGAGCACTTATGATGACAGTTTTTTTATGCTGATTAATATTTTGAATGGCCATAGGAAAATGACCTCAGAAGTTCAAAGACACTGAGTACATCAGTTAGACCTTAATTACTTTACTGTAGTCTAAGATTAGGAATAATAAGGATGCAATGCTTAGAGTATTGTATGACAATTTAAAAAAAAAAAAAAAAAAAAAAAGGCAGTTGCTTATTTGTTTAAAGCAAGGTTTTCATCTTCTAGTAATGTTCTTGAAGACTTCACAATTTTTTTAATCCTTTTCATTTGTGGTCGCTGTAAGTGCAGCTTCACTGCTTTGGTTCTCTTAAATAGTCGAACAAATAATTCTCTGTCCTCATTAAAGACAGAGATGCCCTCATCTCCAATCTTGTTGTAGGCCTTCATTTGCCAAGGTAATAGATTTACCTTGAATGCATCTACCCTATTGTAAGCTAAGACCTATTTGTTTCTCCAAGTACAGTGAGGAAATCAGTGGAGATATCCCTTTTGTTTGTATAAACTATCCATCCTCCAATGCGAATCCATGAATAGTGACGGAGCTGATGTTCTTTTGCTCACTGTCCTAAGCTCTTGCATCTTTCATTGGAGGCTTTGATGAAAAACTTGAGATGATGATGTTTGCCTCAACTGTATAGGTCTGTCACATTCTCTAAGGCCCTTTTTTTTTTCCTTTGTAGCAAATTCTATTTATTCTACTTGGTAATGTTATCTTTTGACCTTTCCTAACCCAGGTGTAATCCCGAATACGCACTTATGGTTCTGAAATTATTTTTGAACTCCCAACAGTTTTAGTCCTTACGAAGTTTGGCAATATTTAGCAAACCTTAGCAAAGGTCATTATAATAATTATAGAAAAAGTCATAGATAATTTTAGATCATATGGGTGTTTTTAAGATTACGACAAAAGTCTAAGTGGACAAGGATAGTTGTATATCTTTTTGTGATTTTTCTGTTGGAGGAGAGCAAGATTCAAAGTTCGATGGTAAGGGATATTCTAGTTAATTTTCTTCATTTCAACTCTTTACTAATAAGTACAATGGTGGCATGCAGAGGCAGAAACTGTATTAATCATATGTAAACATGATTGTAGTATGCCACCATTACTTCACTGGGAAGATGAAGTTCCCTGTAGCATCTGTAATCATATTTAACCTTCCAAACTTAAAACTGCATAATTTTTTCCATAAGCAAGTGTTTTAGGATAACCACTCCATGAGTTGCCCAGGAAATGTCCCCAAACAGTCATAAAATGTCTAGAACTCTCAAAAAATTATGCTGAATTCAAGAGACTTCATGCTTTAATTTTGAATCGATCCATAAGGCTGAGTAGCATTCATGGTGACATAGCATGGATATATACAGTCATCTAGATACTCATCTCCATAGTATCATCATGTTGTTCTTCTCAAAATGAACATTTTTCATTATATTTGCCTAGCACTTCTGACGATCCTGGCTCAGAAAGGATTTTTCTTAAATGCATATGCCAATGAATATGTAGCATGAGTTTGGAAAGGGAGATAACTCCATGAAAATAACAGAAGATGGAGAAGGTCGTCCTTCCTTGAATGTTTTATTTGCTGAGGCGATCAAAGGCCCACTGCTTTCGTCTAACAGCCAGTCCAATTCAACACATTAGATTGGATCTTCCATTTTTTGTCCTCGAAGGTGCTCTAGGCAAACTGATCCAAGTATAGTGGAAGAAAACATTGCAGACTATGTTTTTGAAATACTATGATTGTCAGGTGAGTGTACTTTCATAATTGAAATAGCAAGAGCTAGGATTAGTTTGACTATTTAGGTATTTTTCAATATCTGACTATTTGTCCTGCCTTCAAGAAGGAAAATTATCTCTATTACATCTAGATTTTTATCGAGTTTGATAATTCTACATTTGTTTAGACAACTTATGTTTGTTTTTTCTGTCTCAAATTTATGTATTTCTTTATTGATCACAAAGGTAGAGTTCTTTCACAGCAAGCTGTAGTTTGGAGCTGATTAATTTTACTGCACAAAAACGTACATTAATATTTTTATTTATGATAGAATTTCTTAAAAGGCCAGATTATCTGAACTCACTTCTTCCACCTTCTCCGCATCTTCCAAAATTAAGAGTCCGCTGCCCCCACAGCCACCCATCCACTCAAGCGCAAGCTCGCCACTCATACACTTCCCGAGAACGTAATGGTTGGGGTCCCTGACTCAGGTGTTCAAGTAATTGTTTTGATCTCTTCTTTTCAATGGTTATTTGATATTATCTTTTTTGTATTTTGATAGAATTTGGGGAAAAAGTGACTCAAGCTTGAGAAAATGTAAATTTTAAAGCTTCTGTTTTTTTACTGACTGGAAAGCGAGAAATTGTTGAGTTTCTTTCTTTTGTTTTGTATTAGAAGAGAGAGAGAAATGTCGTTGTTCTTTTCTTCAGGTTTTGTGACTGGACAGTATCCCTTTTGGTCTGTGATTTAATTTTGCTGTGCTATATATCCACATATTATTGCAGATTTACCAATGAACAAATCACAGATTTGTTGGATCCAAGCCAAAGAAATCTTCAGGTAACAGAAGCACTCACATCCATAAAGACCTACATAAATTCAGTTTTCCTTGACCCTGTTTTGCTTCTCCTTCTAATAAGAGAAGATGTCAATCTGTGTTTATGTTGAAAATTTGACAGAGGATTATATATGCACAATGAAGGATGTCACACAACTACTGACAAAGGTTTGCTTCGTTTTTTTCTTCTTGGAACGCATAGTGAGGATGCTTAGGTGGTTCCTAGCATTTGAAACTTTCTAGAGAATGCCATAAAAGAAATGTTGTACGATTCCTTGGCTAGTACGAACATGTATATTGATTTTCCTTGTCGTTATAGTGTTTCTTTGCTTGACAATTTTAATTCCATGTTACATTGACTATGACCTAATAGGTACACCCAACATATAGGAATCTTTCCTGGTGCTGTGAATTTTTTTTAAGGTTTACTGCATGTAATGCTTGGCAACTCTATTTGTTTTCTTTTTCTTTTTTCTGGCATGTGAATAGAGTGCACTACAATTTATTAAGTGTTTTAACATAAAAGAAGGGGTGTTTTTGGCGAATATAGTACCATGGTTTAGGAATAGAAAGTTCAAATATGGCAGTAACAAAAGTTTCTTTTTGGATGACAGAGAAGCAAGTAAATGTAAAGTACGTATCAAATGTACACATTGGTGATTCTTATACATAGGAAATCATTCATGTTCTTCTAGGAGTTTGAATCTTCTCCTTGTATCCTAGTTCCCAAATGACTCAAAAGGAGACAGAACTGACTAGACAAAGAGAGCTAAGGTACTTGAGAGTTTTTTTATTTTTCTTTTAGTTTATATATAATGGTGAAGGATTTATATGGAAGTCTAAGCTTTTCTGAATAATCATAAATAAATTGTAATAAAGATTGACACAACATTAAATGTTTTACTAAAGTTTTTTTTTTACAAGAGGATGCCGTTTTACTACTTTAAGGGATTCAGATTGATGTATATTTGCTTACTGGACTGAAGCATTTTAAAGATTATTGCTGATGGTGTAAGGCTTTACCTTAAGTTTCACCTCAGATCTGGAAGTTTGGCTAATTGATGGGTTCGTGTAGAGATGTCATACACGAAATTCATTTTGTTTTGTTTTTATCTACTGCTTCTGGATCATAGTTAGTAGTTATTTTGGGGAAAATATATTGGATTATCCACTTGGAAAATTCTCGTCTCCCCTGAATGTCTGATTTTGATGATAAGAATGTTTCTATGTTTTCTGTTTTTTTTCTATTGTTATTTCTCATTTTTTACCTATCCAGCTCTTTTCCTTCTTCTTTTCTGTGTAAAAAAAGCTTTTTTTTTCTTTTTTTTTTTAATTCATTATACTGACAATTCAGTTGACCTACAAAATTAATTTGTTGTAGACATTGTCAATATGCAATCTTTTTAGATTTAATAATTATGATGTCCTATATTATCCTTGTTGATGTGTACTGCATTGAGTACTAAGACGGGAAGACCACCACACCAATTGTGCTCCAAGTTTAACTTGTTACTGTTTTTTACCTACTGAATTTCTTCCCAATACTTCAAGTGATTGGTATACATACACCAAAGTACTTGGATTTTTTAAAGCAAATTTTACAAGTCATGAGAAGGAATTACAGAAGTCATGGAGATTGAAATGCAGCTTGTCTCTATTTATGTTATTAATAGAATTCTTTTTTATGGTTCTTAAATTAATAAAAGAAATAAATGAAAGGAATTTCGCTTTGCAGGTTAATGGTGTTGACTTAGCTGAAATGGCAGGTGGGGAGTTGCAATAACGAACCTGCATTCATGCAATGGTCCTGAGTTGTTTTTATAGCTTAACTTTTCCTTAAACTTGGTTGTTCTACAGCCAAAATCCTGTAGCAATTGCAGTTCTTTTGTCATGATTTTCAATGGCATATCATTGTCATCAAAATGCTCTTTGGTAGATTTTATATCTTAAGCATTGGTATTTGTCATGTTCATGGACATCTCAGAAGCAAATGCACGCTTAAAATGTGTTTATTTTTCAGTTACGAGGTATGTGCCATACAGAGCACAACTTTTTTCTGCATGCTAGATAAATTCTGAAATTGTTTAATACAGGGGGGGATAGCATGAAATGATTATAAGAAGTTAAGTTCTAAAGGATGTGGAGTGCCTGAAACTACAAACTTTCAGTCATGTTGCTATCCGTCATCTTGGTTGTCTTCTTCCAGATGCCGCTGGGTAAGTTATAAATCCTATGAATTCAAAGAATGGTTTTTAATCACATAATGACTCACCTCAAATTCAACCCTATGTGGACATACATCCACAATTTGGTCAATGTTTAGACAAGCTAGAGTTCCTTGGTTTTTGTTATAAAAAGTTTAATCTGCTAAGAGCGAGCCCATTTAGGATTTAAAAGTGCACCTGCTTGCATGTGGATCAAACTTAGCAGACCAACAATAATGTCAGACATGATTATTAGGATAGGAGGATTCAAACACAAGAGTACTTGTGTACTTGGTTCTGATTCTTGTTTATTTACAACTTTACATAAAAATTTAAACTTATAGGTAAAGCTGTACTTTAGTATTAAAGCTCTACTCCGTCCAACCACATGCACTTATGTTGGACCAACATAAGTACAAATACAATCATAATCATAAACACGACTAATCATAATTAAATTATTAGGAGGATCCAAAGACAAGATCATTTTGACTTCACTCTAATGCCATTTAAGTTTCTTGTGACCTTAAAGCTTATGTAAAGGTCCTATCTAATGCCTAGTTACAACGTGACGTAAAAGCTTAGTAAGGGTCCAATAATATTTTTCAAGCTCTACATCTAACCATATACAACATAATAGTATATAAGTTGTAAATTTAAGTAGTGAAATTTTGCAAGCTTTTACTAATGCTTTCATTTCTTTATATATCTAGTCAGCTTGGATAAAATTGTTGTATGTATCATCTGCCACTTAATATAATTTCCAAGGTAATTTTTCACGTTTCTGATTTACACCCACATGGCTTCCTTTTATGGATTTGAGGCAAAAAAGGGAGATAAGCTCACCTACTGAGAGATGTTGCTCAAGCAAAAAGGCATCATTGGTAGGTAATTGAATATTTTTTGTGTCACTACTATCCATGTACTTTCCACTCACTGAATGTGATTTTGTTTTCCTCTCATATAAGACTGTATTACAAAATCTGTTTGTTGTAGGTACTGATGCTGGTTTTAATCCGACACCTGTAGGTAGGAATGCAGTGAAATTTTCGTGTGTTTCAACCTTGTCTTTTTACAGTTTTGTTTGACTTGAGTTGCTAAGGCCTCATTACCAAAGTTATTTTTATATTGGGGCAAATTAGTGTATCTTTAAAACTAATGTATAATTTTCTTTCTAAATATTATTTGGAAAAAAACATTTCTTAGTACTAATTGTTTCTGCTCTCAGCATATGCCAACAATGTTCAATTCTCTTTCACCAAGATTTTCAAAGATGGTTACAGACATTGCACACTAACACTAAAATAATTCTAAATTCAATTTGTGGATGCGGTGAAGTAATTGTATAATATTTTAGTGTTGATTTTTTTTTTTTTTTTTTTTTTTTTTTTTTTTTTTTTGCCAAATGATGATGATTTAACAGACGATTTAGCACACCAAAATCCGTTTATATTTGTAAGGAAGACAAATGTAATTCTTATTTGCAAATTGAAATGGGCTAGTTTTTAATCAGTTTTTTGAATTGTTACCCTATCTTCCCAATGGTAAATTTCCAAATTTGCAGATATCAATGTTAAATTTATTGAGCTGGAAAACTATTAACTCCTTTGCAACTGAAAAGGAATATCAAGACTGGCTTCTGCAGATGCATGATCATCATGATGAAGAAATAACTTTGGAGCGATAACCAATTTTTATCATTAGCCCCAAAACAAAAGTCACTGGGTATTTCATCTGATGGTAGGCTTTGATTGATAAGGAATTTAACTCACATAACATTATTTTCCATTTTGCATAGTTTGCTTTTCATATACTTGTTCAATTCCTTGGGTCTCTTTTTTATCTTTTGTTGCTGATTTGTTTGTTTACCTGATGTTTCTATCTGATGACATAACATATATAATATTCAACTATAGTTGCAAGTTGCACCAAGTACTAAAGAGGAAGCGTTTAACATGGAAAAGAGGTCAAAGAGTAAGGTTTTCAAGGGAGCATGTGCTAGAGTTCATAAGAACAATATCTAGCAACAATAGAATATTTTTAATTGAAGGTCTTCAAAGGGGTGCTGCTGGTAGGCAATGGTTTTAAGACTCTTAGACTTATAGAACATGACTACTAGTTTGCTTTTTATCATTTCGTAATAGAACAAACGTATATTGACATGTTTACATAATTTAATCTTCTTGCAAATTGATAAATTTCACCCTCCCTTTTGTACATTTCTAATAGGTAATGGTTGAATCATATGCAGTACACTATCTTTCGCCTTGTGGCTCTAAAAGTTCTATTTTTAGTGTATGAATTATCCTTCTATTTTTTGTTTCATAGACATGTGATGTCTAATACTTTTATGGTCTGAAAGGCCAATAGGTCTCATGGATAAGGAAGGATGTTCCTCGTGGAGAACAGGGACTGTCAGCTTGGATATTTTTGGCTCCTATCGTGACCTATTGGCATAATTGATTCTAGAAAGGTTTTCCATTAGTTTCAATTTTCTCTCTTTATTGCTGCATGCATTTCTATTTCTTTGATATTTGCAAATTTTACTTGAGGGTAGGTATTTATTAATTTTTTTTGTCATTGGCATTGGTGTGTATTTATTGAAAATATTGATTGGGAACTGCAACTAAGAAGCAACGTCAGAAAACTCCTGCTTTGATTGACTTGTTGACGTAACCCAATGTCAAAATGTAGTTGATGGGATCTGTATTCCATCAAGCTTCTCTTATTTTGGTTTATCAAGGATGAGAACAATGATTAAGTTATTTGGAAATTCATAAATATGAATGTCACATCTTGTATATATGTAAACTATTCTCCCTTTTCTTTTGGCACTTAGCTTGAGGAGCAAAAATTCAATCCCTTTCTTTTCTCTTCCGTCAAGATATTTAATCACAACTAATTAGTTTTCTTGTTTCAAGCATTACCTTTCAGTGCTAAAGATGGAGAAGTTCCTCCTAGAGAAATTGTGGCTGTTTGTTCGGCCTGCCAATGCTGTTTTCTTCTAGTGCTTCAAGAAGTTGGACCAAAAGCACATTGTTAAGAATAATTTAGAGATGATCATGGAAATCGATTCATAGGTGAAAGAAGAATCTTCAAAAGGGTATCAACATCTACGCAGCTGGAGTACCCCCAACTTCTACGAACAGGTCAAGGTTTATATATATTTTAATTTGGGTGCAAGTTACCAAACTTCTTTCAGAATGCTGGGATGTATAGGTTTTCATTTCACCTTGTATGTGATCAAAAGATTTTAGCTCTTTTTGTTTATTACAATATAATATGATATCGTTTCTTGTGTTTTATGATTATATAACCTGATATGAGAATTTTGTGTCTTTAGCCTCAGTCAGGCTGTAAGAGTTGTGAGAGATAAGTGGTAGTTAAGGGATCTTCTAAGGTTGAAATTGGAGACTGTTGAGTTGTAAACAGAGCCCAGAGTTCTGTGTTAGGTAAGAAACCTTTTACGAATCAGCTTATCAATTTTTCTGTTCATGAAACTCATAATAAAATTCTTTCCATCTTTTGGTTGAGATAGCTCATTCATAAAATTTTGAAGAAACTTCGGGTAACATTATTCTTCGCTAGTCTTAAGCCTAGAGTACAATAGGGATGATAATGTGCCCAATAAGTTATTACAAGATGCTCCTATATTGCATAAGAATGAATTGCACAATTTCCCATCCTAGGTGTATTGTAGACAAACAAAAAGCAATTTTATTGGCTCATTCCTAGAATTAATATGATACTCTTTATCATCCACTCAATCTCAATACACTCTCTAAATACGATTATGACTAGAAATCATCATCTTTGTATCTTTAACCTGCATTACGCATGGCGAGACTTATAGCTTAATTATTATCATTGGGCCTAACCCTGTAAGCTTAAACTTTTGGTTTAAGTAGTTACCTAATAATTCTATTTACCTTTCACATCATTTTCGTGCATATTTTTATGCTTCTTAGGGATTTTCTTCCTCCTATTATTTTTCCCTTAACTAGCATTTCTAATTAGACTTCATAACCTTTTATATTCCCCCTTTTCTCATAAAATGACCACTTTCCACATAGTTGGTTCATGCTTTCCACCTTTATCCATTGCGTGCTATGACATCTATGATAATTGGATTCCATTTGCATTTTTACGGGGGTGATAGTCAAACTTAATACTACAAGAGTGTGAATATACATGGTAGACAATTCAAGATAGACGTTCAGCTAATAAATTGACTCTTAATATTGAGGTATGAGTTCACACATGAATTCTTTTAGTGCCCTTTTAAAGAAGTACCTCTTATTTAAATAGCGTTAATTGTTTTTTTGTGTACATTAGCTCCTTTTTAAGTTATCCAATTCTACGGATATTCTGATTGAAAGCTATGAGTTGGACAAGATACAACCACATTATGAGGCTACCTTGGTGATATCTCCACAGATGAATTGGCATCATTTTCAATTCCATGTCAAGGTATTCCAGTGATTTTAACATATTGCATCTAGAACCTGTTTTAAATCTTTTTTCTAACATCATCTTGCCATTGTACTCATATTAATAGATTATATATATGTATCACTTATTCCTAGATCTTTAAAGTATGTCACTGTCCAATCACCAAATTTTGGGAACAATTTGCTTCCAGGTTCTATGGTTAAGCAACTTAATTTGAGGTATTTTGGGGATGTTATAATTTTCATGGCTAGACTTTTTTTGGAAAATTTGTAATGTCTTATGATAGTAATTAAGTACATTGTGATTAATGAAGCAAACTGGAGTGGTTGACAATCATTAGTCTCAAAGATTAATCTTATAAAGTAGGGGTAGTTGAACTCAGTTTAAAGTTAATTCTATTATTGACATCGTATATATTGTACTGGGAACACAATTGATTATTGATGGAACCAACCCGAATAACTCAATTAATCATGCTTTCAATCACTCATTTTAGACTAAAATCTACCAAGAACAGATAGAGGCAGTGATTGTCTAGCTTCAAAGGGATATTTGGATTGATATTCAGTAGCTCATTACAATGAAATAAAACGAAAGGAAAATATGGCTAAAACAGTAAAAGAAAAGAACTTAGGCTGATCTTCGAGGGTCACTCCTCCCCACAATTCCCAACAATATCCTGAATGCCTATTCCCTCTGTTGGTTCTCCTTTTATTCCTTTTTTTGTCATGCTTGTTTGTGTTGTTGTTCCACCTGTCAAACAAACTCATTCACGATTGTTGTTGCTGCTGCCTTACTTTTCCTTCTTTGCCCCTTACGTTTATACCACTTGACTATTGGCGGTCCACATACCCTCCTCAAGAAGTGCCACCTTGTCCTCAAGGTGGAAAGAAGGAAATTGGCGACATATGGCAGCATAATCCTCCCACGTATTGTTACAATGGGGAAGTGACTTCCACTTGATTAGGATTTCATAATTACCATTCAGTAGTGCCGTTAATGCAATGCATGTTCAGGTTTGACTTGCAAAACCGTCACCGGTGAGTACGTGGGAAGGGCTTAGTAGTCTAGGGCAGCGGTGGCTTGTTTCAACTGCGAGACATGGAAGACATCATGTATCTGGGCTGTGGGGGTAAGTCGAGGTGATACGCAACCTGACCCACTTTGGCTGTAATGGGAAGGGTCCATAGTAACGGGGGCTGAGCTTCTCATGACTCCCGTGCGAGGGATCGAGACTGAAGGCTGAAGTTTCAGGGACGGAATCCCCTATGGCAAAGTGAACTTCCCGACGTTTGCCATCAGCATATTGTTTCATGTGTTCTTGGGCTCTAGTGAGGTTCAGCTTTACTCCTCTAAGATGGAATTGCGGGCTGCGAGTTACTGATCAACGGCATCCACCACAAAGATTTCTCACTATGTTTTAAAAATGGGATGGTCGCAACCATAGAGAGCCTTGACAGAGTCATTCCCGAAGAGCGGTTGTAATGGTGTTAAACCGTATTCTGCCCAGGCTACCCATTTGGCCACTGATCAGCTAATGCCCTACAAACAAACGGAGTAAGTTTCGACACAACGTTGACAACCTCCGTTTGACCATCCGTTTGAGGATGGTAGGCGGTGCTCATGTGGAGTTTGATTTCCTGACTATTTAAACAATTCCCCCCAGAATAAACTCATGAAAATTCAGTCACGGTCGGAGACAATAATGCGGGGAAAGCCATGCAAACTGACAATTTCTGTAAGGATAGGTTGGCCACTTCTTGAGCTGCAAAAGGTGGCACAAGGGAAGAAAATGCTATACTTCGTAAGGCAATCCACCACAACCAGGATGGTGTCAGCGTGAGCTTTGGAAGCCCCCATAAAATCCATGGACACGTCTTCCCAAACCTGAGAGGGAATGGGTAGAGGTTATAGAGGCCCGCAGCTGCAGTGCATCATTTTATTCTATTGGCAAACTGACAGCCTTAACAAATGCCTAGATATCCTGTCTGATTCCCCCCAATAAACCACTTACGCTAGCCGCTTGTAATTACGGAAATACCAGAATGACCACCTGTGGGGGAAGAGTGAAATTCCCGCAGAAGTTGCTGCACTTGGGGACAGGATTTGGGCACACACCAAACATCATCATAGTAAGTAAGGAGCCCACTACCCTGAATTGCGAATGGCTGGATGAATCGACGATCAGATCTTGATAAATTTTCTGCAGCTTGCTGTCACGTTGAATGGCCTCTACCCACTCTTCTTTTTTGCGAATAATAGATTGAAATGCTGTACACTCAACCGTGCCATCACGCCGGGATAAAGCATCTGTGGCTTTATTCTCTCACCCGGGTTTATACTGTATTTCATAGTTCAATCCGGCAACCTGATTATCCATTTGTGTTGTTCTTCGCCTTGTAACTGCTGCTCATTCAGATAGTGGAGGCTTCGCTAATCGTTCTAATAATGAATGGCAACCCAACAAGTTTGCGCCATTTCTGAACTGCAAGGACCATAGCCATCAGTTCTCTCTCGTAAACCGAACGAAGCCACGAGCGAGTGGAAAGACCTTGACTTAAGAAGGCTAAGGGTCTGCCTTCCTGCATTAGGACAGCCCCATACCGTATCCTGAAGCATCTGTCTCAATGACGATGTTTTTGAAAAGTCTGGCATGCGAGGACTGGTACAGTGGTCATTACCTGTTGCAATTCTTCAAATGCCTTTTGTGCTACCTCAGACCACACAAAAGAATCCTTACGAAGCAAATTGTTAAGGGTAAGGCAATTGCCCCATAACCATTGACGAATTTCCGATAATATCCGTACAACCCAGAAACCCATGGAGGGCCTTCACATCCTTCGGAACAGGCCATTTTAATATGCAATCCACCTGTAAGGGGTCAACGCAATTCCTTGGCCTGAAGATGTGGCCTAAGTATTCCAACTTATATTGCCTGAAAATGCTTTTTTTTCTTGTTAACCACCAACTGTGGTCGAGTAGTACCTGAAATGTGAGCCTCAAATGGTGCGAGTGTGCCTCTGAGTTAGTACTATAAACCAATATGTCATCAAAAAAAACCAAGATGAACTTACATAAGTATGGTTTGAAAATGTTGTTCATGAGAGCTTGGAAGGTGGACGGGGCATTCGATAATCCGAAGGGCATTACTAGAAACTCGTAGTGCCCTTCATGTGTGCGGAAGGCTGTCTTATGAGTATCTTCTTCTCGGACACGAATTTGGTGATATCCCGACTTAAGGTCGAGTTTTGAGAATATTGTGGCCCGCCTAACTCATCAAATAACTCGTCCACTGTCGATATCGGAAACTTATCGGGTATGTGGACTTTGTTGAGTGCTCGGTAATCGACGCAGAAACGCCATCGTCCGTCTTTCTTTTAAACCAAAAGTACCGGCTGGAAAAGGGACTGATACTCGGCTTGATAATTCCAGAAACCAACATTTCCTGTACAATCCTCTCTATCCTATCTTCTAGTAATATGGGTACCGTAGGGTCTGACATTGGGGACTGAACTGCCTGTTCAAGCCTGATAACATGATCACAATTTCTTGTCGTGGTAGTCCGAGTAGCGGTTCAAATAAGACCTGGTATTCCCTCATATGGTACCCCAATTACCCTCAATCCGTTACTTCTTCATGCTCTTGCTTCTGCAAAATAGAAGAAGAATACATAGCTTGTTTAATAAGCAAAAGAGGGTGATATCTACAAAAAGTTGGCAGTCATTGGCTTTTTTCACTCACTCTCATTAAATATGATTCGAATTTCTTCTTATTTAATGCAAAAATATATGATGTTATACTAATAATTTTCGTAGCTCAGGAATTTTTCTACAATCTAAGTAATAAAACTTTTCTACATCAACTACAAGGTTCGTTAAATGATACCATCAACTTTAACTATTGTACCGTTCTAACGTTCTCAACTTTTCCAGGTGATTACTAGTGTGAATTTTGAGTAAATATCTATTAGTTGTCTAATAAGATATAATGTCTTACTAGGCAAGTATTCACTGAGTATCTTATAGAGAGAATCTAGAGAATTGTTAGTTTAAAAAGGGTCTTCATCTAAAATTTCTGTCCCTAATCCAGTTATAACATACTATTACACATATTATCTCTCACATATATAAATCCACATTAAATTTCTTCCTTGAGACAATGTGTGCAATTTTCTCGCCAGCTTGACGTCTTCCGACCACTACAATCTAATACTTGCAAAAATAAGGAAAGTAATGGGGTGAGCTATAAATGCTCAATAAGTAAACCAAATCTAATTATGTTTTGACTCTGTTGTTCCTATTTTTGCGGTACTGCTTCTAAATTTCTGTTTGTTTTCTCTCTTTATTCTCAAACATATTATTTAGCAGTCTTCTATTTTTCTCAAATCTTTCTAAATTCTTCTAGGGTTGTGCTATTCTTTATCATTTTATTTCTCTTCTCTACTAGATTATAACTTTCTGTTTCTTTCTCTACTTAACAAATTGCTAAGTTTCCTTGCTATTTGTCATGTTTTTAATTTTTGTTCTTTTAAAATATGTGTCTAATTTCTGTTCTTTTCTTGTATATCTCTAATTTATTTTCTATTTTTTCTATTTTCTTTTCTTTTCTTCTCTATTCTCATGGGCTTCAATTTTCTTTTCTTCTCTATTCTCATGGGCTTTTATTTTTCTTTTTTTGGCTAATCAAACACGCAATAATAAATAAACTGCTTAATATATGCATAAGTGCATAAGATACAATGCCCATGAAATGTCTGATGCATATCTAAATGATTATGTTTGTATTCTTTTTGAAAATTATTTTCTAATTCGTTTCTCTTCTTTCTAAAATTCTTTTTGCTTTTTTATTTCTTATTCTATTTTCCTTTCTTTTTGAAATTCTGTATGATTTCTTTTTCTTATTTTATTTTTCTTTATTTCTGAAACTTTTTCTGTTTTCTATTCTGGCTTGTCGATTGGACTAGACTGAAGCATGGATTTGGAACCCTGGCCATGTGAGCGTATTCTGAAATTCTTTTTGGGAACAGTCCTCATCCACCTCCACTTCTAGCGGACTGTACAATCCTGTTTTCTATTCTGAGGCTGCTCACTGATGGCAACGTGCTTGTGGGAATCTTATGCATCTCTGTCGCCACTGGCTAACGCAGCAAATGCTCACAGGTTCCCCATCGCAACAGCTCTCTAAAAACATTCTTTATAAATTTGCAAAATAACTAGCTAGACATTTCTAATAATTATAAAATTTCTGAAATATACGCTATGCCATGTCATGCATTTATATGTTGTCTATGCATGATCCCAAAATACGTGTCTGACTCTGGCATGTATTCTATTAATTCTAAGGCTTTTATTTCTATGCTTTTCTGGAAAGCCCAAAGTTATATTCTAGTAACAGGCTTAAACTAAACATTTTCTATTTTATTCCTTATTTCTGAATTCTATGCACCGGGTGTACGTACGCGATTCTATAATTTCTGCATAATTCTGTAATTCTTCAATTCTAGATGCTATGTAAAATCTACACGTACAGGACGTGTGCAAATAGTATAATGCGAAAGCTCACCTCACTATGTTTCACTTGTGTTGTTGAATCTCGACGCAAGTAATAACTACTGCAATTAAAAAATTAGTAGTTTTTCTTTAAATTTAATTCAGATTGCATAAATGTTCTTCTTACAGGCATATTAATCTGTGTCTATCTTAGAATACTCTTACCAAGCTAAGCAATCTAATATTCTGTGCAGTTTTGCTCGTTTATATCTGCTTCATTACTTTGACGTAAGAGTAATCTATTGACATGCAACAACAATAGAGTACTTGATATCTTTGTTTTTTTCATGAGTTTTTTTCATTTCATGTGTTCGTGTTTTCTGAGTTTAAACTCTTGTGTCTTTTAGAGCAAGATGGTATAAGCAGGTTTAAAACAGTAGAATAAATCTTTGTCGATCTGCTGGTCCAGAAAACAGAAGTTAGCTGGTGCTGCGGGGAACCCTTGAAAGAAGCTGGAAATTATTCGTTCTCTCCTCACAGCTTGGGTACTTTTTCAATGCCTTTTGTTTTTTTCTTTTTCATGATGATGAGAATTTGAGTTTGCAGCAACATGGGTCTTTGTTTAAGTTCACTTGTTTCACATCTTTACTTTATAAGGTAATCTTTAGATTCTGTGTCTGTCACTTGAATCTACATCTTGGTGCTGTTTAATGCACTTTTTTTATTGCGTCTGTACAGCTATAGAGTTTAATAGAACAAAAAATGTCAATTTTGACCAAGTGTGTTTATCCTGGTGATGAGACTAGAATTTAAAGAACTTTAGGTACTAGAATTGTAGAAAAATAAAAGAAAAATGAATTATGAAATATCGAAAAAGTGAAGTATTGTTAAAATCATTTGTATTGTCATGGAACATGCTAATGCAGTTCACATGTACTGAAACTTATGCAATTTCCATTAAATTAAAAATTATAGAGAAAAGAACGTATTTGAAAATATATCTAAAAGTTTTTTTATTGTAGGTATATTTCAATCTGTTCCTCATTACTAGAAACATAATTAGCTTTCACACAATTGAGAAATACCATTGCGTGCCAAACTATCGATGTAATTACCACTCTATGCCCCTCAAGCGATGAATTTGTGTAATTTGGATTCATAATTTTCATCAATTGTTGCTTAGATTGTGTGACTGGTTCACTATCGTATGAATTTGTGTTTGGTTGCTGAGAAAATTCAGAAACTATAGTTTCTGATATTAATTCTTATTTTGTTGATTTTTCCAGTAGCTTGCAAAGCATAATTAGTTTTGTTTTAGAATAGGTGATTCGGTCAACTTGAATTTCTTCTTTGAGAGACAGCTTTAGTTGCTTATTTGGTCATATATCCTTCTATATTAAATCATATACACAGCTCAACCTTCTTCCCAATCAACGTAGAGAGCACCAAACTACTTTCTAAAATACGTGTGATTTCTATATCTTCTGTTGGGCAGAATATGTACAGTTGAGATAATAATTCTTAAGCCTTATATACTAGAAGCACTTATGATGACAGTTTTTTTATGCTAATTAAATATTTTGAATGACTTAGGAAATAAACTCAAAGTTTAAAGACACATGGTACATCAGTTCAACCTTAGTATCTTTACATGCAGTCTAAGCTATTATATACAAGGATGCAATGCTTGAGTAATTGTATGGAAATTAAAAAAAAAAACGCAGTTGCTTATTTTTTCAAAGCAAGGTTTTCATCTTCTAGTAATGTTCTTGAAGACTTCACAATTTTTTTTTTTTTAATCCTTTTCGTTTTGTGGTCTTTGTAAGTAGCAGCTTCACCCTCTTTGGGGTTCTCTAAATAGTCGAACAAATAATTCCTATGTCCTCATTAAACAGAGATGCCCTCATCTCCACTCTGTTGTAGGCCTTCATTTGCCAAGGTAATAAGATTTACCTAATGCATCTACCCTATTGTAAGCTAAGACCTATCTGTTATATAGCTTCAAAATTGTTGCATTTTTTATAGTTCATCCCAATTGTGAGGATTAGTGTCTTGGTTGGTTCTCTTACTGTGAATTTTTATTTTCAATTTCAGTTTTGTAGTTCATTATAATTGAATGAATTATTATATTGTTTATTCTTCTGTATTTGCTGGAACATATCCTTTTCCAACTTATCTTATGGGCACCCCAATTGACTAGCTTTCAAATTTTTTTATTGCATGTATTGCTGGTAATAAAATGAGGGTTTAAGCAGAGGTGTAATGGATATGGAGGGACCAAGTTGTAGAGACAAAGGGAGAATAGCAAATGTTAAGAAATAGAGGTCATTTATTTGTTTGGTTTGAGTGTCAAGGATGGGGAGCAATGTTGAAGTCGATGAGAGAATTATGTTTATTGTCCCACTTTGGTCATGGAGCCATAAACACAGAAGCTTGTGGCCTTGTCTTCTTACATTATGTATTTTCTACCTATGACCATTTCTAACCCACAACTAGTCGCCCAGACAATTTTGGGGATGGAATTAGAATGAAAAAAAGTAGGCTTCTAAAACCCTAGTCATACATTATCCTATTGGGAAAATAAAGAGCAAGAGGAAAATGGTTTGAAAGTAACATCTAGATGTGAGGAGAATAGGGTTGGGACAGTGTTAGTATGTGTTTGTGCCATGTCATAAGCCTTAAATCGAATTATAGTAGTAAATTAAATAAGATGAAGTTACTAAGTAGACCATCAAGCAATGAAAGCCGAAATCCATGGGGAGTGAGTTCCTATGCGTAATAAATGTCTTCACGTTGATTGCTAAAACCATTTGATTTTGACGTATAGTTTTTGCTGCTTCTCATTGCCATGGAGGATTTTCTGAGTTATGAAAAGATTCCTTTGAGTGTCTTCGTGGATCAATTAAGGCTGAGAAGCATTTTGCTCCTATAAGAAATTTTAGTGCGCCATCAACTACAATTAGTTTCAATTTTTAAGTTCATGGAAATGATGCTTTTTGAAAGCAATTTTTCGTTTTTGGGCTCCAATGTTGTATGAAACATAATTTCTCTCTTTTTTTTAATTTAAATGACAATTTTCTAGTTTTAATTTGTTGCTTCAGGTCATTTTCTATGTGTAAGAAAGGACTCCCGAAGTAGACAGAGAAGCTCTGTAGTGGGCACAGTGGACTTATCTCTTTGGACACTTATAGAGAGACAATTCTATTTCTAAGAAGTCGGGTGGACTCATCCTAATCTTGTTTCTCTTCTTGAAGAGGTTTGCGTTATAGATTTTGTGCTTATGATGACCTTCATTCTAAATGCTTCCTCTTACCATTTAGTTCATATGGGAATTTGGAGTTTTCAGATGACTATTTAATGGCAATTTGTTGATTTGGAAATTCAAAGTTCCAACCTAAAAGATCAATATGAGGTGATACAGACAAGCAATCGGTTGCATAAAGTTTTGGTGTTTATCATAATCGTAAAGATTAATTGACTAAAATTTTGAACAACATGCAATTGTATCGTGTCTCTTGTCACTGTTCTCACTTAATGCACCTTTTTCTCTTCTTTTGAATATCAGTGCTCTTGATTTTTTAGTCTTTTTATTTTTGTTTTTGTGTCTATGTAATGAACCATTCTTCCCCCTATCCTGGTATTAAGCCTAAAACCATTTTGAAGAAGGTGAATACCTGGTTCAACATTTTTTTCATCTCAATTTGTAGACAAAGGAGTGGGTGTTTGCAGTCTTTTGTGTTGTTTCTTGATAAAAAACTTTGATTTGCTGCTTATGTGTCTGCAATTGTATTGCCTTACTTCTTGTTTACATTGTGTACTTTCCAACCAAAATGTTGTTTCAATTGACTCTGATTAGGCTATGGTGAATCTGAAATTTTGGACCAAATATTTTAAAAGTTGTTTTTTCCAGGCATCGTGTTCTCGTTGCCCAGATGACCCATATGCTTGATATTTTACAAGTTGCTTCCAAATCTAAATGATGTTAAATTATATTATATTGTTCAGCTTGAGCGCTGAGTTAGTTGATTTTGACAACTATAGTTACTACTTTTACATGCAAATAGGAGTCTTTGGAGTTACGAAGTATTCCAACGATCGTCTTGATGGATGATTTCGGTTGAGCAGCATTTTGCTTCTATAAAATATTTCACATGCTCATCATTTACCAGACACTTAATTCTGAAGCTTATGGAAATATTGCTTTTACTTTTTGATCTCTACAAGAGTTGGGGAGGTGCTTTTGATTTTCATGCTGTTGATACTATGAGCTTTATGAAATTCTCTACTAACCAATTTTTCACTCTTCACACTATGGAATTTTTACTGTTGGGTTTCGAATTTTTTTCTTAACCTAACATTGTGAGAAAGATGTTGATCTTTTTCTTTTAATCTTATATGGGGTTTACTAATTTTCAAACTTGAGGCTGTAGGAAAGAAGGCAGAGATAGAAATTGTTAATTAGACGCTTATGGATACCATTCGTTGTCTGTTATTGATTCAGATGCCCAGAATATGGTTAGAATCATTTTCTGTCGTCTCATAAGTTTTTCATTCATCCTTCCTACTGTTGTTTCATGTTATTTTTTCGTGCTTTCAAGAAGTTCAGTGGTAGTATTTCTTTGTCTCGATTTTGTCTTGTAATATTTTCTCTTTTGTATTTCACTTGTTTATGTTTCGTTTTCTCAATGCTTTATATATATTTTTTTCGTCGAAATATAAGCATGAAGCCATTTGTCAAGCAACAATGAAAGCTCTGGACTTTTCTTCGTATAATGCTTAGAATACTATTATGTTTTACCTTGTAGATTTTTATTGTAATTTGTAATCTGGGAAGCTGTTGGAGGACAAGAATTTTTAGATTAGTATGAATTTGAATTAAAAATTTTAAGTTAAAAACTTCATAGCTAAGGCTTATCACTATCTATTTATTTGTCTTTCTGCTTGAAATTGTCAAGCAATAAATTTGGTGTCATTAAGATATTATGAATGCTAATTTCCAGTTGCGTTGAACTCTAGAAGTTGGGGCATGGAGGGATGTTTGATATGAAACATTGCTAATTCATATTAGAGGGCTTTTGAGTTAGGGACATTAATCTGGTGTACTGCATTGTCTACGAATTAATGGTTTGATTTTATTTTCTTTCTAACCTTGTGTTATATATTGTTTTTCCTATCTAATTGCTTCCCATGGCACACACAAACACTTATGAATTATTTGAATAAAATTTGTTGTGTATAATCCGGGCATAAACTCCCAGAGTGTATATATATCTTCTTGATCTAAAATGTTGATCTAGTTTCGATGGCACCTAGTTTTATATGATTTGAGTTGAATATGTTTTAATTTTTAATGACAGTTAGGTGGCCTAGTTTCTTCATGTTATGAGAACCAAACTAGAGTCTTGGTTTTAATATTTGTCTTAATGCTTACTTCTACTGATAGTTAGATTCACACCGATGTCTCATTTCCTTTCAGGCTATTTAAGTAATTATATGACAACTTTAATCCTTTCTATTTAAATCTACAGTAACAATACAGGATCTATAGTTTCACTGGATGCTATATATGTCTTTCTTCTACAATAATTTGTTCATTAATGTTTGTAAGATGGGCCTCCTTTTATTGCTTATGTTTGTGATAGATCTTCCCTTCTTTGTAAAGTAACAACCTTTTTAATTTTTGAATACAGTGCAGGAGATGGCCAGTTAGAGGAACGATAGACTCAGCAATTAGGTTGTTCAACTTTTACTAGCCAGACTTTAGAGATTTACTCGATTTTAGAGAGTCAAACTAGTTATCAACAAAATTTTAATTTGCTAATTATTTTGCTCAGTGTGCTCACTCCTTTATTATAACTCTTGGTGCTCTTATTTTTTGAATTGTCATCATTTTACCCTAGCTTGAAATGAGTGGGGGAATGATGGTAGAACTATAGTTTAGAAACACTTGCGACGCATATGAAATGGATGCTTCATTTGGGTTGATGAAATTTTTCATTGTAAGTTAACCATTGAAATGATTCGTTTCCCCTTTTCTTGCTTTTAATTTTGGTAGTCTACTCTTGTTGGTATGTTTGTTGAAATTTAATTGATACATGTTCCATTTTCAGCAACTTCTTTCATCTTTATAGATGGTTAATGTTGATTTCTTCTAAAAATTGGGGATTCTTATTCTTTTAAAATTTTTCTTAACTTTGCTGGTCCGGATTTTGTCCTTCCATCCTTTTTTTTTTTTTTTTTGGTTACTAGTGGGATGTATCTTTCCCTATGAATTTCACTTCTTTTTTTTTTTTTTTTTTTTTTAACCCTTACCTTTACAGTTTATGCAAATCACATCAAAAATAGTTACCTCGTAACAGTTATTTATGTCTTACGAGAGATTTTTGTGTGTGGTATTTTATTATTTATGATGACGTATTCTTCACCGGTGGTGTGATAGTTTGTTTGTTTAATACTTGATCCTCCCTATACTTTATTTGGATCGAATAATACCCTTGCTCCCCTGTTCTCTTCTTTTTCCTCTCTTACTTTTTTTGTTCACTTCAACGTAGATAAAGGTTATTTCTCCTCTTTTCTTTGATTATTGATTGTTAATTCTTGCTTCTTATTTTCTTTTTCAGTTGTCAGTTTAAATAAATTTGAGTATTATTCTAGTTGTTTTTTATTTATTTCTACATGATAATAGTACAATGGTAAACATTTTGTTATAACCGTTGGCATACAATATTGAACTTATTTTTGTTCTAATTAGTTTGTAGTGCATTATCCTTGTAGAATGTCTTATATGCTTGAGATCAATAGATGGCATGGCTCAACTGAAATATTTGTACATTTGTGTGGTACTGAATTCCCATTCTCGATTCTTTGAAGTTTTATATAAGGTAACCTTCAGAGGCACACCATTTACTAGGGGAGTCAAGGCTTCACATATTGGTCCCTGCCCTTACGAATACAAGCTATAACTCGGTTCAATGTGTAAAGCCACTTATGTGATGTTGCATTATACATGTGAAATTGTCTTTTAAAATCTACTAGGTACTTATTATAGGACATATAATTTCACAAAACTTGGTTATATACTTTTGTCTATTCTTTTTATCCTATTTGTCTTTCATTTAATATCTGTCAAGATAGAAAATAAGTTTCTGCTTTGAATGCCCGTCCGACGTTGGATAAATTAACAAACGGAATTTATCCTTAAACTTAGACCATCAAAGTTTCAGAAGTTTTCATTTATTTTGGTTTCAATCTTAGAATGGATTAATAGTAGCATGATTATTTTTGGCTAGAAAGAGTTGAGTGCATTTCCAAAAGGTCTGTCTCTTAGACTATGCGTGTCACTTGAGTGGAGAACATCACGAAGTTAGCGGTCGTGTTTGATTTCCAAAACCTTGGAGGCTACATCTTGATATCATTTTGGGGTGTAACGAAGAGCACTTAAATCTCAGTAGGTATATTAATATGCTCTAAAATTGTTACTAATCAATTTTACTGTTGTCTGATTCTTATAAAAACTTTGGATAAAGCCATGAACTCAAGTTTGATGAAAAAAGGGCATTACAAACTAATTCACCCGCCTTCGCTTATAAATCTGTCTTAGCTAAAAAGAACGGAAGAGAATGTCATTACACGGGTGTTTAAAGCATTGTTTAGTGGGTTAATAATTGCAACTTGCAATTGGCTCTTCCAATACTTTTTTTTTAAAATTGCATTCTTTCAATAGTTTATCATCTTGTCCCTACTAGAGTTGTAACTCTTCTCGTAGCTTTTACCTCTTGTTTTCTTTATTCACAGGTAACTCTAGTTGATTGTTGTTGAATTAGTAGGAATCCTCTTCCTTATCCTTACGTGGGTTTACAACCTTCGTGCCAGCCTTAGTTGTGTACATACTTGGAGGCCGTGTTGTCACTCGTTCAAGAAAAATATGATGAGCAAGCCATCTCTCATACTTAGTTACCTTTAGTGAGCAATTTCATGCATCAATACAATTTCATTGTTTTTAAATGTGAACAATTTGAGAAATAATGCTTTTTTCCGATTTTAGTTTTTAACAAACTGCATGTTTTTTTTTATTGGCCCACTGTTGGGATTTTCAACGAAGTAAATATGATTTGTTGATCTGCTCAATTCTATTGCATGTATAAGCTAGAGGAGATAACGAAGCTTCTGTCGCTGCGGCGAAACTGTCCAGAGAGTTTCCCTGTGGTTTCAACACCTCTTCGCCGCGGCGAAGATTCTTCTTCGCCCCGGCGAAGCTTGGTACACTGAACTTCTTCTATTTTCAACCAATTTCAAGGCAAGCATTCAACACAACACTCAATCAGACAATATTACCAAAAACCAATTCAAATAAGAGCGAAAGAAGAAACAATAACTACGTACCTCAGGTGGGGCGTTACACTGCTAATACAGTATGTCCCAACTCCCACTTTCCATTCACATTAATGCATTTGAGACTGTATTGTGGGTTGATTAAGTTCATAATGCGTTTGTAACTTGGCCAAGCACTGGGCCATGTAATATTAAAAAGTTTTAATCTTGTGCAATATAATGTAACAAAGACACCCTAAAGGCCCATCTGAAAGTATGTATGTCTAAATTGGTAATGTTCAAAAGTTCAAAGAGTTAATCAAATTCCTGTTCCCTTATACGACAATATATTGTGCATCAGCCTGTTCTTATTGTTTATCTGACATCTTATGCATGATAAGCTAATACTATAATTGTGTTTTGGGGTTCTATTGCATTTGGAGTTTACCATTTTTGTCTGTTACATGATCTGAATGTTGTAAACATAGGTGGACGATTATGGATGTGTTGACCTTAGTGGCCTTTTGAAAGTAACAGGTGGTTATGGAAAAAGTGGTATGATCTTAGTGAACTTAAATATTATTTTAGGGAAAATAAATTGGTTTATTCACTTGTAACATTCCTGTCTCCCCTCAATATCTGATTTTAATATGTTTGATTTGTTAATTTTTCTTGCATTAAATTTATGATCAATGCTTTTATGATGCAGGGATTGTCAAACAGGAGGAGGTTCTAGCATCCACGCATAACAAGTTCGAATTCAAGTGGGTGGTACGTAACACAGTACCTAATATTGGCTAAGGATTTTGAATTGCTAATATTTAGACACATTTCTGTATTTAACAAAATATCAGTGTCTTGTTCAACGAAGCAAATGCTCTAAGAACCAACACCATGATTCCCATTCTCCTTCATACAAACAACCAACGTAAGTTCATTATCAGCATCAATAGAGACAGGTGATAGGGTACATTTACTATATGAGCCTTTCAAGTGTGCCTCTTTAGCCCAAAGAAGGTCTGCAACCATTTAGAAAAACCATCTTTGTGGACTGGAAAACTGACAAACATTCTCTGGAACTTTGTACCAATAGGTTTAACCTTAATGTATTCCTAAGTCCTAAGTTGCAAGACACTGGCATAATATTAGTTTGTGATAACTGATAACTAACATCATGTCATGTCCTAGTAATGATGTTGTCTTGTTTTCAGCTCTGTAAACCATATTAGTATAACAATCTCTTCCTGTTTTTTTTTTTAATAGCCTATTCTAAAATTGACACATCAACCTTAGGATTATGTCTACCATTTATAAGAACTTCCTAGCATCTAATGAGCTTGATCTGAACGTGGACAAATTGGGACACAATTTGAGGGGTATTAAAGTATAATCTGATATGTAATCATCATGACATGAAGAGAGGCATGAATCATGATGGGGCTACACAGAAGAAAGTGACTTTAGCCTTTGAATTGCAAAGCCATACATAATCCTTGAAGACATTAGCAGTTTCAAACACCTAGCAACCTCTAAAGCAATCAAACTATCCCCTAAAGGTGTTATACACATGACCAGCAATATATTGACACTCTATCAAAAAATGTCTCATCATCTGAGTCACTGTTTGTGCAAATATAGTGATGAAAGTATCCCTATATCAGCTCTAGTCTCTCTATAATCGTTTACTCATTGGGAACCTATAAACGACTTTTCCACAAATAATGGTTTAATGACACTTTCCACCCACACACTTTTAAAATACCACTTTACTACCAAAATATATTCCTTTCGATTTGGCATTGTTGGACTCCCACACCACCACCATTATCTTCGCGATATCACTCACCAAAACCTTCAAACTCACTCCCTGGACCTTGCCAATCCTCGCAATCGAACGATTAGGGTTTGCACAACCACCTCCCAAGTCAAATTCTATCAACCCCCAACCAAAAGACTCATTGACCTCCTCTTCCAAAATCCCAATAGCCTGGACTGAGTTTGTTCTTTGTGCACCACTGAATATAAATTGGGTAGTAAAGTGGTATCTTAAAAGTCGTGGGTGAGAAAGTGACATCAAACATTATTTGGGGGGGAAAAAGTCGTTAACTCGTTCCCAATTGATTCCATTTCTAGAAGGACCATATAGGCAATTTGAAGACACACGATTGTGATTGTAGGGATGCAATTGCAAGGATTATTTTTGAAAGCATAGTATAGAATTATTTTTTCTTGCAGTAAAACACACTTTTGTAAATTGGATAGGTATTGGAAAAAGTTACAAAATATTTGTTTTTATCTGTAACAAAAATTATGTCCATGTTGGTATTATTTGGTATACATTATCAAGTACACACAAAGAACTTTAGGTTATGTCATTTACCATGTGCTATTGTTCACATTTGAAATTTAGGTATGTTAGCTTTAAGAATTTGTAAGCTTTATGCTTTGGATTCAAATTTGCAAACTTTTTTGCGGAGTTGTAAGCTTTAAACTTCGATATGCTCATTTGCAAATATAATTTGATTGGAGGTCACTTTGGCATAAATTGTATTTTTACTGGATTTTATCTTAATAAATTTTGAGTTTGGAAGTGGTGATTACAAAATCACTTAAAGAGTTTGATATTACGTGAATGGAATCAAGAGTGTTATATGTGTGTATGATATTTGGGAGTTGTGGGAGCATGAATGAGTGCAATGTGCAGAAAGATGAAAATGTCACTTGAGGTTTTTAGATTTAGACCAAAATGTCACTTTTCAAACCTGGGGGTTAATTGTAATTTATATGTTTCATATCTTTATAGTTTTAACCCAAGTCATCAATGCATTGTGCATCCATTTTTGGTTCTATTTAGGGGCTAAAATATCATATTCTAATTTAGGGTAAAGTATATCTCATAGTTTGAAAATTCACTCATCAGTTGACCGGATTGTCTTCCAGATTTGAACTGGAGGCAGCCCTATTTTGCCTAGTTGGTTGATTTAACAGAGTGGCTTAGTCGTTCTAACGGCTAGCCACGTCGCTCACCTTAAATTGGTTGACCAGATTCAAAGCGTCAACTAGTTTTTGTGTTTTTCAAACTCTTATTTTGGGCATAACGACATATTTGCACTGTCCCCATTCGCTAGCATGACTCGCGTCGGGGTTGATTTTCTAAATTTCATTGATCTACCAAATTCAATTCTGACACCATCCCTTGAATCACCGACCACTCTACAAAAACCCTCTAACCGCACTTGATAGCCCTCGTTTGCGGTGATCAGGTTAGGGGTTTTGTGTAGTTTTAAATGGTAATCGGAGATAGGCGTCGATCACGGTCGGTTTGGTCAGTTTTCAAAACAGTGCTAAAACAATAAACCTTGGGGGTCAACGTCTTTTAACTCAAAAATTTAAGTAAAACATATTTTGTTCGTTTGTCTCTTTGAATCTTGCTTTTTAAGAATGGGTTAGTTTTACCCTCATGAAGACATTAAAAGGGACATATAATCTCAAAATTACAACATACTATATAATAGTAAACCAATGCTTGCTGAAAAATCGAAAGAGTGGGCTTTCTTTTCTGAAGAAAATATAGAAGGGGCTGGACTGTCAAGTATGGGCTGCAATGTCTGAAGGGCCAACGTTGGTGAAATAGATGGAGTCATCTGTGAGCCCAAAATGATTATGGGTGGACATAGAGAGGCGAAGTCCAATTAAATAATTAAGCTTGTGCAAATTAAGCATATGCATTAAAATACAATTGTTGAGGTTTGCAAGAACATCCCTTTACCACGCTTTCCAAAACAATTTTTCCAGCCCAGGTGTAATTCTTATTTTGAGGCGCACCAATCAAAACCTTATCCACGCTTCAAAAACAACTCTTATTTCTTTTTCTAGGTATAATTCCCCAACAATGTGAAATCTCAAACAAAATTCAGGAATTTACCAAACAGCTACATTTCTTTCTCCTCTCCTATTCTGCTTCTTGTCTCCAATGCCCTCATCCAACAATCTTGCCCAAATTAACACCTCCTCTCGTCTTCTCTTCTTCTCTCTTCTCTCTGCTGTAAGTTATAATCGGAATCAACCCCTTCATGTCAGCCCATTAAAACCAATCTTCAGAGGGGACCCCACCAAGTGAGTTCCATCTCCAAAACCCTAATTCAAAGTAAAGTCATTGCAAAAGCAACAAAAGACGAACTCCTTTCTTACCACCTTCTCGGCATATGTCCAGATTAAGGAGTCCCGCTCCCCACAGCCGCCCAACCCTTAACAGCTCGCCCTATACCACTCCCGGAAACGTAATGGTTGTTCGGGTGTTCAAGGTAATTGTTTACATTCATTCTTCTCTTTTCAGTGTTATTTATATTATCTTTTTTATATTTTCTCAAATTTGAAAAAGGCTTCCAAGATCTTGGAAAAATGTAAAATTTAAAGCTTCTGTTTTTTTTACGACTGGAAAAGTGAGGAAATTGTTGAGTTCTTTCTTTTTTTTTGTTTGTATTAGAAGAGAGAGAAGGAAAATGTCAGTGGTTCTTTGTCTTCAGTTTTGTACGGAACAGTCCCTTTTGGTCTTTGGCCAATTAATGTTGCATTGTTCCTAATATATCCCATATTATTGCAGATTTACAATTAAAAACAAATCACAGATGTTGTTGAATCCAAAGCCAAGAAATTTCAAGGTAACAGAAAGCACTCACTCCAGTAAAAGACCTACATACAATTAGTTTTTCCTTGAACCTGTTTTTTCTTCTCCTTCAAGATAAGAGAGATGTCAATCTGGTGTTTTATGTGAAAATTTGACAGAGGAGTATATAATGCACAATGAAGGATGTCCACACAACTACTGATAAAGGTTTTGCTTCATTTTTCTGTCTTGGAACGGCATAGTGGGAGCTTTAAGGTGGGTTTCTAGCATTTGAGACTTTCATGAGAAATGCAAAGAAAAGAAAAGTTGTATGATCCTTGGCTAGTACGGGAACATGGTATATATTGTTTTCCTTGTGTTATAGTGTAATTGTCTTGCATTACAATTGTTAATTGCCATGTTACATTGACTACCTGGACCAATAGGACACCCCAAACATTTTTGTTATAGGAAATCTTTCCTAGTGCTTTGAATTTATTTTAAGGGTTTACTGCATGTTATGACTTGGGGCAAACTCTATGTTTTTTCTTTTTCTTTTTTTGGCAGTGAATAGAGGTATCACTACACACTTTTATTAAGGTTTTGAAAATTAAAAGAAGAGGAGGTGTTGTTGCGAATACAGTACCAGGTTTAGGAAATAGAAGTTTCAAGATAATGGCGTAAGTATAACAAAAAAAAAGTTTCTTTTTGGAATTGCAAAGAAGCGATAGTAAAATTAAGAATACGTATCCAAATGTAAACCCATTGGTGATTCTTATAATAGGAAAATTGTCATGGTTCTTCAGGAGTCTGTGATTCTTCTCCTGTATCCTAGTTCCCAATGAACATCAAAAAGGAAGAAAAAGAACTGACCAGAGAAACACATTTAAGGTGACTTTAGAGTAGTTTTTTTTTTTATTTTTCTTTCAGTTTATATATAATTAGTAGGAATGGTATGGCAAAAGTCTAAGCTTTTCGGAATAACTCAATAATACAATGGTAATAAAGATTGACAAACATTAATGTTTTACTGAATAAAATTGTTTGTTACCCGTAGTTTATGCCCGTTTTACTTCTTTAAAGGGGAATATAATAGTGAAAGATTTATATGGAACTCTAAGGCTTTTCCGAATGATAAACAAAAAAAATCAAAATAAATGTAAATAAAGACTTGAACAACACTAATGGTTTTTACTTGAAATTGTTTTTAAACCAGAATTTATCCCGGTGTTTACTCTTTGAAAGGGTTCCCAATTGCAATGTATATTTGCTTGGACTGGGAGCGCATTTTAAGGATTATGCCAATGGTGTAGGCTTTACCGTTAAGTTCTGACCTCATATCTGGAGTTGATAATTGCTGAGTTTCAGTGGAGACAATTGTCATCCCAGAAATTCTTTTGTTTTGTTTTACTACTACTTCGTATCATAGTTAGTAGTTATTTTTGGAGAAAATAAATGGATTATTCACTTGTAACATTCCTGTCTCCCTCAAATAACTGATTTAATATGTTGATTTGTTAATTTTCTGGCATTAAATTTATGATCAGTTTTTTATGATGCAGGGATTGTCAAGCAGGAGGACGGTGCAAACTAGTTAAAATGCAGAAAAGCTCACGCTACATAGTGGTTTTCACTTGTGTTGTTTGAATCTCGATGCAAGTAATAAACTGCTTCAATTTAAATTAGTAGTTTTTCTTTAAATTATGAGTTACAGATGCCTAAAGTGTTTCTCTAAAGGCATTATTAACTGTTGCTATCTATTAGAATACTCTTTACCAGCTAAGCAATCTGGATATTCTGTGCAGTTGTGGTATAATCTGCTTCATTAACCTTGGACTAAGAGTAGAATCTATTGACATGCCAACAACAAAGTACTGAATATTTTGTTTTTTCATGGTTTTGTTTCAATTTCATTGTGTCGTGTTTCTGAGTTAAACTCTTGTGTCTGTTTAAGGCAGCAGATGGTATAAGCAGGTTAAAACAAGTAGAATAAAATCTGTCGATCTAGGGCAACATGGGTCTCGTTATAGTTCACTTGATTCACATCTGTCTTTATAAGGTAATCTTTTAGATCTTGGATGTCTGTCACTTGAATCTACATCTTGTGCGTTTAATGACTTTTTGTTTTTTTTTTTTGCATTGTTACAGTATAGTTAATAGAACAAAAAATGTCAATTTTGACCAAGTGTGTTATACTCTGGCGAGGGACTAGAATTTAAAGAACTTCATGGTACTAGAATTAGAAATCAAATAAAAAGAAAAATAATATCGAAAAAGTGAAGCATGTTAAAATATTTGTATTGTCATGGAAATGCTAATGCGTTCACATGTACTAGACTTATGCAATTTCCATTAAATTAAAAATTATAGAGAAAAGAATGTGTTTGAAAAATATATCTAAAAGTTTTTTTTTTTTATTCTAGGTATATTTCAATTCTGTTCTCATTACTTGAACAAATAATTAGCTTTCACACAATTGAGGAATAACCTATTGCGTGCCAAATTATCGATGTAATTACCACTCTATGCACCTCAAGCGTGCTGATATTTTTGCAGTTTGTCTCCTTATCGCTGACAAACTCTCTTCTGGCCCTTAGCCCGGAGAGTTCGAGGCAACTTTAGGTTCATTATCGTATGAAGTTGTGTTTGTTGCTAGAAAATTCAGAAACTATAATTTACTGTATATTAATTCTATATTGCTGAATTTTTCCCTGCTAGCAAAGCAGAAATTAGTTTTTGTTGAAAATAGGTTGATTCAGTACAACTGATTTTCTTTCTTTGAGAGCAGAAGCTTTAGTTGCTTATTTGGTCATATAATTGTTACGATATGATACATATACACAGCTCAACCTTTTCCCAATCAACGTAGATAGCCCAAACTATTTCTAAAATACGTGATTTTCTATATCTTCTGTTTGGCGAATATGTAAGTTGAGATAAACATAATTCTTAAGCCTTATATACTGAAGCACTTATGATGACAGTTTTTTATGTTGATTAAATATTTGAATGGCCATATGGAAAATGAACCTCAGAAGTTAAAGACACATGAGTACATCAGTTAGACCTTAATTATCTTACATGTAGTCTAAGATTAGGATATATAAGGATGCAATGCTTAGAGTAATTGTATGCAATTTAAAAAAAAAAACAAAAAGGCAGTGTATTTTGTTTAAAGCAAGGTTTTCTCTTCTAGTATGTTCTTGAAGACTTCACCATTTTTTTTTAATCCTTTTCATTTTGTGGTCCTGTAAGTGCAGCTTCACTGCTTTGGGGTTTCTCTAAATAGTCGAACAAAATAATTCCTTGTCCTCATTAAAGACAGAGATGCCCTCATCTCCAATCTTGTGTAGGCCTTCATTGCCAAGGTAATAAGATTTAACCTTGAATGCATCTACCCTATTGTAAGCTAAGACCTATTGGTTTCTCCCAAGTACAGTGAGGAAATCAGTGGAGATACCTTTTGTTTTGTATAAATATCATCCTCCAATGCGAATCCATGGAATAGTGACGAGCTGAGTTTCTTTTTGCTCACGTCCTAGCTCTTGCATCTTTCATTGGAGCTTTGATGAAACACTAGAGATGATGTTTGCCTCAACTGTATAGGTTGTCACATTCTCTAAGGCCTTTTTTTTTTCCTTTGTAGTCAAATTCTATTTATTCTACTTGGTAATGTTCTTTTGACTTCCTAACCCAGGGTGTAATCCCGAATACGCATTATGGTTCGAAATTATTTTTGAACTCCAACAGTTTTAGTCCTTAGAGGGGGAATATTTAAGCAAACCTTAGCAAAGGTCAGTAATAATAATTATAGAAAAAGTCATAGATAATTTTAGAATCATATGGTGTTTTTAAGATTCGACAAAAGTCTAGTGGACAAGAGATGTGTATATCTTTTTGTATTTTCTGTGGAGGAGAGCCAAGATTCAAGTCGATGGTAAGGGATATTTCTAGTTAAGTTTCTTTCATTTCAATCTTTTACTAGAGAAGTTACCAAAATGATGCATGCATGCCGAGGCAGAAGAACTGTTATTAATATATGTAACATGATTGTAGTAATGCACCATTACTTCACTGGGAAGATTAAGTTCCCGTAGCATCTGTAATCAATATTTAACCTTCCAAAACTTAAAAACTGCATAAGTTTGTTCCATAAGCAAGTGTTTTAGGATAACCACTCCATGAGTTGCCCAGAAATGTCCCCAAACAGTCATAAATGTCTGATCTCCAAAAATTAGACTGAATTCAAGAGACTTCCATGCTTTAATTGTGAATCGATCCATAAGGCTGAGTAGCATCATTGGTGACATAGCAGGAATATAAGTCATCTAGATACTCATCTCCTATGTCATCAATTTGTTCTTCTCACAATGAACATTTTTCATTATATTTTGCTAGCAACTTCTGACGATCCTGGCTCAGAAAGGATTTTCTAAATGCATATGCCAATGAGATATGTAGCATGAGTTTGGAAGAGGGAGATAACTCCATGAAAATAACAGAAGATGGAGAAGGTCGTCCTTCCTTGAATGTTTTATTGCTGAGGCGATCAAGGCCCCACTGCTTTCGTTAACAGCCAAGTCCAATTCCACACATTAGATTTGATATCTTCCATTTTTTGGTCCTCGGAAGGTGGCTCTAGGCAAACTTGATCCAAGTATAGTGGAAGAAAACATTGCAGACTATGTTTTTGAAATACTATGATTGTCAGGTGAGTGTACTTTCATAATTGAAATCGAAGAGCTAGGATTAGTTTGACTATGTGAGGTATTTTTATCAATATCTGGACTATTTGTCTGCCTTCAAGAAGAGAAAATTATCTATTACAATCTAGATTTTTATCGAGTTTGATTAAATTCTACATTTGTTTAGACAACTTATGTTTGTTTTCTGTCTCAAATTATGTATTTCTTTATTGAATCACAAAGGTAGAGTCTTTCACAGCAGCTGTAGTTTGGAGCTGATTAAGTTTTACTGCACAAAAACGTACAATAATATTTTTATTTGATGATAGAATTCTTTAAAGGCCAGATTATTGAACCACTTCTTCACCTTCTCCGGCATCTTCAAAATTAAGAGTCCGCTGCCCCCACGCCCACCAATCCACTCAAGCGCAAGCTCGCAACTCATAACTTCCGAGAACGTAATGGTTGGGGTCCCTGACTCAGGTGTTCAAGTAATTGTTTTGATCTTCTTCTTTTCAATGGTTATTTGATATTATCTTTTTTGTTTTGATAGAATTTGGGGAAAAAGTGACCAGCTTGAGAAAATGTAAATTTAAAGCTTCTGTTTTTTTTTAGACTGGAAAAGCGAGAAATTGTTGAGTTCTTTCTTTTGTTTTGTATTAGAAGAGAGAGAGAAATGTCGTTGTTCTTTTCTTCAGGTTTTGGACTGGACAGTACCTTTTGGTCTGTGAATTTAATGTTGCTGTTAATATATCCAAATATTATTGCAGATTTACAATGAACAAATCACAGATGTTGGATCCAAGCCAAAGAAATCTTCAGGTAACAGAAGCACTCACATCAGTAAAGACCTACATAAATTCAGTTTTCCTTGACCCTGTTTTGCTTTCTCCTTCTAGATAAGAGAAGATGTCAAATCTGGTGTTTATGTTGAAAATTTGACAGAGGGATATATGCACAATGAAGGATGTCACACAACTACTGCAAAGGTTTGCTTCGTTTTTTTTCTTCTTGGAAGCATAGTGAGGATGCTTAAGGTGGGTTCCTAGCATTTGAAACTTTCTAGAGAATGGCTATAAAAGAAATGTTGTACGATTCCTTTGGCTAGTACGAAATGTATATATTGATTTTTTCCTTGTCGTTATAGTGTTTTTCTTTGCTTGACAAATTTAATTCCATGTTACATTGACTATGACCTAATAGGTACACCCAACATATAGGAATCTTTTGGTGCTTGCATTTTTTTAAGGGTTTACTGCATGTAATGCTTGGCAACTCTATTGGTTTTCTTTTTTTTTTTTCTGGCATGTGAATGAGTGCACACAAATTTATTAAGTGTTTTGAACATAAAGAAGGAGGTGTTTTTGGCGATAATAGTACCATGGTTTAGAAATAGAAGTTCAAATATGGCAGTAACAAAAATAAGTTTCTTTTTGGATGACAAGAAGCAAGTAAATGTAAGAGTACGTATCAAATGTACACATTGGTGATTCATACATAGGAAATCATTCATGTTCTTCTAGGAGTTTGAATCTTCTCCTTGTATCCTAGTTCCCAAATGGACTCAAAAGGAGACAAAGAATGATAGACAAAAGAGCTTAAGGTGACTTGAGAGTTTTTTATTTTTCTTTTAGTTTATATATAATGGTGAAGGATTTATATGGAAGTCTAAGCTTTTCTGAATAATCAATAAATAAATTGTAATAAAGATTGACACAACATTAATGTTTTACTAAAGTGTTTTTTTTTACAAGAGTATGCCGGTTTTACTTACTTTAAGGGGATTCAGATTGAGTATATTGCTTACTGACTGAGCATTTTAAAGATTATTTGCTGATGGTGTAAGGCTTTACCTTAGTTCTCACCTCAGATCTGGAAGTTTGGCTAATTGATGAGGTTCGTGTAGAGAATTGTCATACACGAAATTCCTTTTGTTTTGTTTTTATCTACTGCTTTGGATCATAGTTAGTAGTTATTTGGGGAAATATATTGGATATCCACTTGGAAAATTCTCGTCTCCCCTGAATGTCTGATTTGATGATAAGAATGTTTCTATGTTTCTGTTTTTTTTTCTATTGTTATTTCTCATTTACTATCCGCTCTTTTCCTTCTTCTTTTCTGTGTAAAAAAAGCTTTTTTTTTTTCTTTTTTTTTTAATTCATTATACTGACATCAGTTGACATACAAATTAATTTGATTGTAGACATTGTCAATATGCAATCTTTTTAATATTAATAATATGATTGTCATATATTTACCTTGTTGATGTGTACTTGCGGAAGATCTAAGACGGGGAAGACCCACACCCAATGTGTCCAAGTTTTAACTTGTTACTGTATTTTACCTACTGAATTTCTTCCCAATACTTCAAGTGAGTGGTATACATACACCAAAGTACTTGGATTTTTTAAAGCAAATTTACAAGTCATGAGAAGGAATTACGAAGTCATGGAGATTGTGAAATGCAGCTTTGTCTCATTTATGTTATAATAGAATCTTTTTTAGGTTCTTAAATTATAAAAGAAAATAAATGAAAGGAATTTCGTTTGAAGGTAATGTGACTTAGTGAATGGAGGTGGGGGTTGCATAACGACCTGCATTCATGCAGGTCCTGAGTGTTTATAGCTAACTTTCCCTTAAACGTTTTGTTGTGTTTTGTTTTTTTTTTTTTCCTACAGCCAAAGTCCTGGTAGCAATTTGCAGTCTTTTGTCTGATTTTCAATGGGCATATCATTGTCATCAAAATGAATCTTGGTGATTTTAATATCAAACATTTGGTATTTGTCATGTTATGGACATCTCAAGAAGCAAATGCACGCTTAATGTGTGTTTATTTTCAGTTACGAGGTATGTGCCCTACAGAGCAAACTTTTTTCTGCATGCTAGATAAATTCTGAAATGTTTAATACAGGGGGGGGGAGCTTGAAATGATTATAAGAAGTTAAGTTCTAAAGGATGTGGAGTGCCTGAAAACTACGAACTTTCAGTATGTTGCTATCCGTCATCTGTTGGTCTGTCTTTCCAGATGCTCGCTGGGTAAGTTAAATCCTTGATTCAAAAGAATGGTTTTATCACATAAGACTCACTCAAAAATTCAACCCTATGTGGACATACATCCCAATTTGGTCAATGTTAGGAAAAGCTAGAGTTCCTTGGTTTTTGTTATAAAAAGTTTAAATCTGCTAAGAGCGAGCCCATTAGGATTTAAAAGTGCACCTGCAGTTGCATGTGGATCAAACATTAGCAGAACCAACAATAAGTTCAGACATGATATTAGGATAGAGGAGTCAAAACAAAAGTACTTGTGACTTGGTTCTGATTCTTGTTTATTTACAACTTTAACTAAAAAATTTAAACTTATAGGTAGAGCGTTACTTTAGTATTAAAGCTACTGCGTCCAACAATGCACTTATGTTTGGACCAACATAAGTACAAATACAATCATAATCATAAACACGGACTAATCATAATTAAATTATTAGAGGATCAAAGACAAGATCATTTGACTTCACTCTAATGCCATTTAAGTTTCATGTGACCTTAAAGCTTATGTAAAGGTCCATCTAATGCCAGTTACAACGTGACGTAAAAAGCTTATGTAAGGGTCCAATAATATTTTTCAAGCTTACATCTAACCATATTACAAACATAATAGTATATAAGTTGTAAATTTAGTATAGTAGTGAAATTTTGCAAGCTTTTACTAATGCTTTCATTTCTTATATATCTGTCAAGCTTGGATAAATTGTGTATGTATCATCTGCCCTTAATATAAATTCAAGGTAATTTTTCACGTTTGATTTACCACCCCACATGGCTTCTTTTATGGATTTGAGGCAAAAAGGGAGATAGGCTCACCTACTGAAGAGATGTTGCTCAAGAGCAAAATGCATCATTGGTAGGTAATGAATATTTTTATGTACTACACATGTACTCCATCCACTGGATGTGATTTGTTTTCCTCTCTATAAGACATGATTACAAAATTGTTGGTTGTAGTACTGATGTGTTTTAATCGAACCTATAAGGAAGGAATGCAGTGAAATTTTCGTGTGTTTCAACCTGTCTTTTTTTACAGTTTTGTTTGACTGTGAGTTGCAAGGCTCATTACCAAGTTATTTTTATAATTGGGGCAAATTAGTGTATCTTTAAAAACTAATGTATAATTTTCTTCTAAAATTAATTTGGAAAAAAAACATTTTCTTGAGACATAATGTTTCTGCTCTCAGCATATGCCAACAATGTTCAATTCTCTTTCACCAAGATTTTCAAAGATGGTTACAGACAGCAACTAAACTAAAATAATTCTAAATTCAATTTGTGGATGCGTGGTGAAGTAATGTATAATATTTTTGTGTTGATTTTTTTTTTTTTTTTTTTTTTTTTTTGCCAAATGATGATGATTTAACAGACGAATGTGCACACCAAAATCCGTTAATATTTGTAAGGAAGACAAATGTAATTCTTATTTGCAAATTGTGAAATATGGGGCAGTTTTTAATCAGTTTATTTGAATTGTTACACTATCTTCCCAATGGTATAATTTCCAAATTTGCAGATATCAATGTTAAATTTATTGAGCTGGAAACTATTAACTCCTTTGCACTGGGAAAAGGAATATCAAGACTGGCTTCTGCAGATGCATGAATCATGAGAAGAAAATAACTTTGGAGCAGATCAACCAATTTTTATCATTAGCCAAAAACGAAAAGTCACGGGTATTTCTTGATGGTAGGCTTTGATTGATAAGGAATTAACTACATAACATTATTTTCCATTTGCATAGTTTGCTTTTCATATACTTTGGTTCAATTCCTTGGGTCTCTTTTTTTTCTGTTGCTGATTTGTGTTTGTTTACCTGAGTTTTCTATCTGATGACATAACTATATATATTATTCAACTATAGTTGCAAGGGTGCACCAGTACTAAAGAGAAGCGTTTAACAGGAAAAGAGGTCAAAGAGTTAAGGTTTCAAGGGGCATGTGCTAGAGTTCATAAGAACAATATCTATGCAACAATATAGATATTTTTAATGAAGGTCTTCAAGGGGTGCTGTGGTAGGCAATGGTTTTAAGACTCTTAGACTTATAGAACATGACTATAGTTTGCTTTTATATCATTCGTAATAGAACAAACGTATTATGACATGTTTACATAATTTATCTTCTTGCAAATTTGATAAATTTCACCCTCCCTTTTGTACATTTCTAATAGGTGATGGTTGAATTATATGCAGGACCTATCTTTCGCCTTTGTGGCTCTAAAAGTTCTTTTTTTAGTGTATAAATTATCTTCTTTTTTGTTTTTCATAGACATGTGATGCTAATATCTTTATGGTCTGAAAGGCCAATAGGTCTCATGGATAAGGAAGGATGTGTCCTCGTGGAGAACAATGGGACTGTCAGCTTGGATATTTTTGGTCCTTATCGTGACCTATTGGCATAATTGATTCTAGAAAGGTTTTCATTTAGTTTCAATTTTCTCTTATTGCTGCATGCATTTCTATTTCTTTGATATTTGCATTTTACTTGAGGGTAGGTATTTATTAATTTTTTTGTCATTGGCTTGGTGTGTTTTTATTGAAAATATTGATTGGGAAATGCACACTAGAGAAGCAACGTCAGAAACCCTCTGCTTTGATTGATTGTTGAACGTAACACAATGTCAAAATGAGTTGATGGGTCTGATTCATCAAGCTTCTTATTTTGGTTTATCAAGGATGAGAACAATGATTAAGTTATTTGGAAATTATAAATATAGATGTCATCTTGTATTATGTAAACATATTCTCCCTTTTCTTTTGCACTTAGCTGAGGAGCAAAAATTCAATCCCTTTCTTTCTCCGTCAGATATTTAATCAAACTAATTAGTTTTCGTTTCAAGCATTACCTTTCAGTGCTAAGATGGAGAAGTTCCTCTAGAGAAATTGTGGCTGTTGTTCGGCCTGCAATGCTGTTTCTAGTGCTTCAAGAAGTTGGACCAAAAGCACATTGTTAAGAATAATTTAGAGATGATCATGGAAATCGGATTCATAGGTGAAAGGAAGAATCTTCAAAAGGGTATCAACATCTACGCAGCTGGGTACCCCCAACTTCTACGAAAAGGTATCAAGGTTATATATATATTTAATTTGGGTGCAAGTTACCAAACTTCTTTCAGAATGCTGGGTGTATAGGTTTTTCATTTCACCTTGTAAGTGATACAAAAGATTCTTAGCTTTTTGTTTGTACAATATAAATGATATCGTTTCTTGTGTTTTATGATTATATAACTGATATGATGAAATTTGTGCTTTAGCTCAGTCAAGCTGTAGAGTTGTGAGAGTAATGGTAGTTAAGGGATCTTCTAAGGTTGGAAATGGAGGACGTTGAGTTGTAAACAGAGCCCAGAGTTCTGTGGTTAGGTAAGAAAACTTTTAACGAATCAGCTTATCAATTTTTCTGTTCATGAAACTCATAATAAAATTCTTTCATCTTTTGGTTGAGATAGCTCATTCATACAAAATTTTGAAGAAACTTCGGGTAACATTATTCGCTAGTCTTAAGCCAGAGTACAAAATAAGGGATGAAGTGCCCAAATAAGTATTACAAGATGCTTCCTATATGCATAAGAATGAATGCACATTTCCCATCTAGGTGTATTGTAGACAAACAAAAAGCAATTTTATTGGCTCATTCCTAGAATTAATATGATACTCTTTATCATCACTCAATTTAATACACTCTCTAAATACGGATTAATGACTAGAAATCATCATTTTGTATCTTTAAATGCATACGCATGGCGAGACTTTATAGCTTAATTATTATCATTGGGCCAAACCTTAAGCTTAAACTTTTGGTTTAAGTGTTACCTAATAATTCTATTTACCTTTCACATCAATTTTTGTGCATTTTTATGCTTCTTAGGGATTTCTTCCTCCTATTATTTTTCCCTTAACTAGCATTTCTAATTAGACTTCATAACCTTTATATTCCCCCTTTTCTCATAAAATGACCACTTTCCACATAGTTGGTTCATGCTTTCCACCTTTATTCCATGCGTGCTATGAACTATGATAATTGGATTCCATTTGCATTGTTTACGGGGGTGATAGTCACATTAATACTAGCAAGAGTGGTGATTATAACATGTAGACAGTTCAGATAGACGTTTCAGCTAATAAATTGACTCTTAATATGAGGTAGAGTTCACACATGAATATCTTTATTGTGCCCTTTTAAAGAAGTACCTCTTATTTAAATAGCGTTAATATGTTTTTGGTGGACATTAGCTCCTTTTTTAGTTATCCTAATTCTACAGGATATTCTGATTGAAAGCTATGAGTTGGACAAGATCAACCACATTATGAGGCTACCTTGGTGATATCTCCACAAGATGAATTGGCATCAGTTTCAATTCCATGTCAAGGTATTCCAGTGATTTTAACATATTTGCATCTAGAACCGTTTTAATCTTTTTTCTAACATCATCTTGCCATTGTACTCATAGTAATATGATTATATTATGTATCACTTATTCCTAGATCTTTAAAGTATGTCACTGTCCAATCACCAAATTTTGGGAACAATTTGCTTCCAGGTTCTATGGTTAAGCAACTTAAATTTGAGGATTTTTGGGGATGTTATAATTTTCATGGCTAGACTTTTTTTGGAAAATTTGTAATGTCTTATGATAGTAATTAAGTACATTGTAGATTAATGAAGCAAACTGGAGTGGTGACAAATCATTAGTCTCAAAGAATCTTATAAAGAGGGTAGTTGAACTCAGTTTAAAGTTAATCTATATATTGACATCGATATATTGTACTGGGAAAACCAATGTATTATTGATGGAACCACCCGAATAACTCAATTAATCATGCTTTCAATCACTCATTTTAGACTAAAATCTACCAAGAACAGAATAGAGCGAGTGATTGTCTAGCTTCAAAGGGATATTTTGGATTGATATTCAGTAGCTCATTACAATGAATAAACGAAAGGAAAATATGGCTAAAACAGTAAAAGAAAGAACTTAGGCTGATCTTCGAGGGTCAACTCTCCCCACAATTCAACAATATCCTGAATGCCTATTCCCTCTGGTTCTCCTTTTATTCTTTTTTTTGTCATGCTTGGTGTGTTGTTGTTCCACCTGTCAAACAAAATCATTCACGATTGTTGTTGCTGCTGCCTTACTTTTCCTTTTGCCCCTACGGTATACCACTTGACTATTGGCGGTCCATCATTACCCTCTCAGAAGTGCCACTTGTCCTCAAGGTGGAAAGAAGGAAATTGGCGACATATGGCAGCATAATCCTCCCACGTATTGTTACAATGGGAAGTGACTTCCACTTGATTAGGATTTCATAATTACCATTCAGTAGTGCCGTTTATGCAATGCATGTTCAGGTTTGACTTGCAAAACCAGGTCACCGGTGAGTACGGTGGGAAGGGCTTAGTATCATAGGGGCAGCGGTGGCTTGTTTCAACTGCGAGACATGGAAGACATCATGTATCGGGCTCGTGGGGGGTAAGTCGAGGTGATACGAACTGACCCACTTTGGTAATGGAGAAGGGTCCATAGTAACGGGGGCTGAGCTTCTCATTGACTCGCCGTGCGAGGGATCGAAGACTGTAAGCTGAAGTTTCAGGTGACGGAATCCCCTATGGCAAAGTGAACTCCCGACGTTTGCCATCAGCATATTGTTTCATGTGTTCTGGGCTCTAGTGAGGTTAGCTTTAACTCCTCTAAGATGGAATTGCGGGCTGCGAGTTACTGATCACGGCATCCACCACGAAGATTTCACTATGTTTTAAAAGAATGGGATGGTCGCAACCATAGAGAGCCTTGAACAGAGTCATTCCCGAAGAGCGGTTGTAAGTGGTGTTAAACAGTATTCTGCCCAGGCTACCCATTTGGCGCACTGATGCAGCTAATGCCTACAAAACAACGGAGGTAAGTTTTCGACACAACGGTTGACAACCTCGTTTGACCATCCGTTTGAGGATGGTAGGCGGTGCTCATGTGGAGTTGAGTTCCTGACTATTTAACAATTCCCCCAGAATAAACTCATGAAAATTCAGTCACGGTCGGAGACAATAATGCGGGGAAAGCCATGCAAACTGACAATTTCTGGAAGAAATAGGTTGGCCACTTCTGAGCTGCAAAAGGGTGGCACAAGGGAAGAAAATGCGAATTCGTAAGGCAATCCACCACAACCAGGATGGTGTCCAGCAGTGAGCTTTAGGAAGCCCCAATAAAATCCAGGACCGTTTCCCAAACCTGAGAGGGAATGGGTAGAGGTTATAGGAGGCCGCAGCTTGCAGTGCATCATATTATTCTCATTGCAAAATGAGCAGGCCTTAACAAATGCCTAGAATTCCTGTCTGATTCCCTCCAATAACCACTTACGCTAGCCGCTTGTAATTACGGAAATAACCAGAAATGACCACCTGTGGGGGAAGAGTGAAATTCCGCAGAAGTTGCTGCCATTGGGGACAGGATTTGGGCAACACCAAACAATCATCATAGTAAGTAAGGAGCCACTAACCTGAATGCGAATGGCTGGATGAATCGACGATCAGATCTTGATAAATTTCTGCAGCTGCTGTCACGTTGAATGGCCTTACCACTCTTCTTGTTTGCGAAATAATAGATTGAAATGGCTGTACACTCAACCGTGCCATACCGCCGGGATAAAGCATCTGTGGCTTTATTCTCTCCCCGGGTTTTACTGTATTTCATAGTTCAATCCGAGCAACCTGATTATCCATTTGTGTTGTTCTTCGCCTTGTAACTGCTGCTCATTCAGATAGTGGAGGCTTCGCAATCGATTTAATAATGAAATGGCAACCCAACAAGTATGCGCCATTCTGAACTGCAAGGACCATAGCCATCAGTTCTCTCTCGTAAACGAACGAAGCCACGAGCGAGTGGAAAGACCTTGACTAAGAAGGCTAAGGGTCTGCCTTCCTGCATTAGGACGCCCCAATACCGTATCCTGAAGCATCTGTCTCAATGACGAATGTTTTGAAAGAGTCTGGCATGGCGAGGACTGGTACATGGTCATTACCTGTTGCAATTCTCAAATGCCTTTTGTGCTACCTCAGACCACACAAAGAATCCTTACGAAGCAAATTTGTTAAGGGTAAGGCAATTGCCCCATAACCATTGACGAATTTCCGATAATATCTGTCAAACCCAGAAACCCATGGAGGGCCTTCACATCCTTCGGAACAGGCCCTTTAATATGCAATCCACCTTGGAAGGGTCAACGGCAATTCCTTGGCCGAAATGATGTGGCCTAAGTATTCCCAACTTATATTGCCTGAAATGCTTTTTTTCTTGTAACCACAATGGTGGTCGAGTAGTACCTGAAAGTGAGCCTCAAATGGTGCGAGTGTGCCTCTGAGTTAGCTATAAACCAATATGTCATCAAAAAAAACCAAGATGAACTTACATAAGTATGGTTTGAAAATGTTGTTCATGAGAGCTGGAAGGTGGAGGGGCATTCGATATCCGAAGGGCATTACTAGAAACTTGTAGTGCCCTTCATGTGTGCGGAAGGCTGTCTTATGAGTATCTCTTCTCGGACACGAATTTGGTGATATCCCGACTTAAGGTCGAGTTTTGAGAATATTGTGGCGCCTAACTCATCAATAACTCGTCCACTGTCGATATCGGAAACTTATCGGGTATGGGACTTTGTTGAGTGCTCGGTAATCGCCGCAGAAACGCCATCGTCCGTCTTTCTTTTTAACCAAAAGTACCGGCTGGAAAAGGGACTGATACTCGGCTTGATAATTCCAGAAACCAACATTTCCTGTACAATCCTCTTATCATTCTTCTCGTAATATGGGTACCGATAGGGTTGACATTGGGGACTGAAGCTGCCTGTTCAAGCCTGATAACATGATCACATTCTTGTCGGTGGTAGCCGAGTAGCGGTTCAAATAGACCTGGTATTCCCTCAATAGGGTACCCAATACCCTCATCCGTTACTTTTTTCATGCTCTTGCTTCTGCAATTATTTAATTTCCAACAAGTAGTCTGGCCCTTCATACGGATCATTAAAATCCTTTCAATGACACTTGGTTCTGCTTAGAGAGGGATCCCCAATCAACACGAAATTCTACCAGACTAGTTGAATTCATCACTGATTTTTTCCGGTTCGTGGTAATTTCTCCCAGTGTCTCTAACCATGCAACCCCAAAATCACATCAGCATTAGTCATATCGAAGGGTAGAAGTGTTGGACTACTGAAATATCTGCAGCTGTAATTCACTGTGCGACAATCCCCTTGAGTTACCTTGTACCCATCACCAACTCTGACTCAAACGTTTTAGTAGAGGTTATAGGAGTTTGAGCTCATCTACTACCTATCGGCTGAGGAATTGGAGATGCCCCGCTGTCAATTAAAACCACCACATTTTTCCCGCAATCCCCTTTGAGCTTCAAGGTTTTGGCCACTGATACCTCCATGGAACTAATGGAAAGCTCATTGTTCCTGATGCATCTTCTTCCCCATTGGGTTCCTCCACAGATAGTCATTCACCTCCTCAAGTCTTATCTTCCAACAAAGAACTTGTACTTGCTTATTCCCACATCTATGACCCGAGAATACTTCACGTCACAACGATAGCACAAACCCCTCTCGTTTTGGTTGGATCTTGCCTCCGTCATTCGCCTGAGGGAAACCGCATAGGACTGAATCTAGATGAAAGTTGACTGACGATGGCGAGTTGGGCTGGAGTAGGTTTCGTTTGGGTTGTGTCGAACAGGTGGTTGTGGGGCTGAGTGGGTTGATGAGTGTTGACTTAGGTCAAGAGTATGTTGGGAATTGTTGCTTCCATCGGGTCAAGTTGACTGGGTGTAAGATTTTGCACCAAAAGGAGATGATTCCATTTAGTTAAACGTGCAGACCAAACTTGACTTCCTCCACAGTTCTATTCCTTTCCTCCACACGCTGGGCCATTGGGCCACACTAATAAATTGGGCTGTGGATGAGGTTGGGTGCTGGAGCTTGATTTCAGCTTTTACTTCAGGTCTACCCATTAGAATGCAGCAGTTAGCACATCTTTCTTCTCATTTGTCATTAAAGCTACGACTTTTTCAAATTTTTGATGATAATCCAGAATCGTGCCTGTTGCTTGGTGGCCATTAGCAGCTCCAAGGGACTCACTTCTTAGGTTCCGCAAACCTTGGAGAGAGGATTTTAAACTCCTGCCAATTACTTATCATCAACCTGGTTATCCATTGATACCAATAGAGAGCTTCTCCCTCCATGCATAGTGCAATTGCGTGCTACCCTATGTTCTTCAGCTTCAAGTTGAAAGTGAAGAACATTCCACCTTAAATATCTACCATATGGGTCTTCACCGGAAAATATAGGTAACTCCAATTTCTACCCTTACATTCACGATGGCGCCACCCTTCACCACCTTGGTTCCAAGCTTCTCGGATGGGCTACCCTGCAGATTTCGGTGTCCTGCCTTCAGAGTTTCCCCCTCCCGTAGCTCCTCCTTGATTTCCTACATTCTCATGTTCATGTGCTCAAACTTGTCACGACTCGAGTTTCCAAAATTTCTCTTCGTTCCTCCTCTTCTTCATCTTTTTTACGCATCCAATTTTGCATATCGATTAAAATCTCCCTCATTGTGTTCACGTTTCAGTCACTTTAGCTACATCTTCTCAACGTTATCTATTCTATTATCCATCCTTGTGCCAACCATGCCCTGAATCAAGCTTGGCTCTGATACAATTTGATGGAACCAACCGATAACTCAGTAATCATGCTTTCATCACTCATTTAGACTAAAATCTACCAAGAACAGAATAGAGGAGAGGAGTGATTGTCTAGCTTGAAAGGGATATATTGATATTCAGTAGGTCATTGCAATGAAATAAACGAAAAGGAAAATATGGCTAAAATAGTAAAGAAAAGAACTTAGGCGATAATTCGAGGGTTAGCTCCTCCCACGATTCAACAATATCCTGATGGCCTATTCCCTCTGTGGTTCTCTTTTATTCCTTTTTTTTTTTTTTTTTGTCATGCTTGCTGTGTTGTGTTCCACCTGTCAAACAAATCACATGATTGTGTGCTGCTGCCTACTTATTATGCTATGCTCCAGTTGTCCTGTATGACTTTTCCTTCTTTTGCCCTTACAGTTATACCACTCTTGATATTGGTGGTCCATCAATTAACAAATGATTATATGTTATTGACAACCAAAGCATATCAACTGCATTAATGGGGTAGATTCCTTAATGCTGATATGTTATTTCACAATGTATATTCATTTAACCCGTGGTACTTAGTGTATACTTTAATCTTTAATTTAAGTGCTGAAACATGATATTATTATCCTTTTAGCATAATTAGAGATTTAGAACACTTTTATGGAATATTGAGGGACTTCATCATAACATTTAAAGAAATTTTTTTTTTGGCTCAACTGCAACAATCAAACAAATGTATTATCTAAGTAGATAATGGAAACTTGTATATTTTGAGAGTGGTTTAAGGCAACTTGCTAACCTATTTAACCATTCATTTTCTAGATGTTTGATACTTGTAGTAAAACATCAACAAAGGTTTGGAAGTTGAATGAACGTGGATGGATTTCGATTTGAGACCAATTGGGCATAAAGCGTAAGGTCAAAATAATCACTATATTAGGATTGTGTTTTTAAAGATAATTCATCATCCTCACATTGGTTGTTTAATGATGCTTGTAACAACTGCTGAAAACTAGTACAATGCATGCATAATAACAATAGAAAATGGACCCAAAATTTTTTTATAAGTCATATGTCTTTTATACACAAAGAGTATTGTTTCAAAAATTCATTTTAAAAGACAAAACAGGGGAAACAGTGTACTATTGCTCCTCGCTTGCCGACGCCCCTCCGACTGCATCAACACCTAGATCCTGCATCCACAAAGGAAAATAACGGGGTGAGCACAAAAAATGCTCAGTAAGTAAAAACCCTCTATCTGTCTGTCCCCGTATGTATACACTTAATTCTTCCTTATACTATTCTGGTTTCTATTTCTGATTCTATTTCTGTTTCACTAAACGTCATGGTATCTCTACCAGAGGCACGGCCGGATGGGTTCACACAGCACCATCTCCTCTCCATGACTATCGGGTGGAATTCACATAGTACCAACCATTCTTAGTGACTACCGAGTAGGGATCACGAAGCACCTACTCGGTTTTCGTAACTATCGGGTGGAGACCACCTAGCACCTACCCGTTTCTCATGACTTTTGGGTAATGATCACCAAGCATTAACCAGTCTCTAATCACTGTCGGGTGATGATCACAAAGCATCAACCACCTACTAATAAATGTCGGAGATGATCAAAGCATCAACCTTTCTCTAATGACTAACGGGTGGGGATACACAAGCATCCACCCGTTTACTAATTATCGGGTGACGATCACAAAGCATCGACCATCTCTAGGGCTATCGGGTGGTGATCACAAAGCATCAACCCATCTCTACTACTCTTCTAATTCACTCTATTCTAGCATTTTCATTCTTTCTACCCTTAGAGTAGTTGCATCCACCAAGTTCTCTACTCATAGAGTAATTGCATACACAAAGTTTCCTACTCTTTCTTAGGTCACTTTTCAATGCAAATTAGTGCCTATGGATGGTTCATTTCCACTAATGCACTTAGAAATGCCAATATGCAATGTTGCAAGAATTAAGGTTCACTACTCATACTCAAACCTCTACTAGGCATTTCATCAAACAACTACAGTGCATCATAAAACTTACTATAGCAATGATTCTAAATCTTTCTCAACCATCCAAAATGGGGAGAAAACCCCACACTAGCCACAAAACCTGCCCAACAAAAACACTTCAAAAGGGTTCCACAATACCCCTTCAATTCATCTCAACTCCCTTTCCAACTCACAACTCATTCTTATATTTGAAAGGTACAAACACACAAGGCATAGAAATATCTATTAATCTCATACATGGCATATCACATGTATATATCACATACACAACATTCATCAAAACCCTAATCAAGAAAATTCTTAAATCTCAACTTGGTTGGGATTTACTTACTTGTTATGGAAAGACTTCACCAACTCTTCCTTCACTTGGTTTGCTTGACTTTTTCTCTACTCTTAACCAAAGAAACAAAAAACCTCAAACTTCAATATAAGCTAAACTTACAAGTTTCACAAACAAAGTAAGAATCCTACCTTAGAAGCTTAGGTTGATTTTACCCCAAATCACTTCAAAAACCTTGGAACTCCTTGATCAAAGAAAGAGAAGTTGAGAGGAAACAAGAGTGGAGAGTTGCGTTTGAGAAGAATGAGGGGTTTGCTAACTCTTAATTCTTTTTAATGAAATTTATAACACAAGCATTCCCATTTTGCCCCTACTCTCTTTGGGAATTCTATCTATATCCTTTGATTCATTACAAAACACCCCATATCAACATATTCTCCATGAAAAATCCTTACATTTTACTCCCCACTTTCCTGCAATTAGGGGTAGAATGGTCAAATGCCTTAGGGAAGAAAATATCTAAACTTAAAACATTTTGGTCAGGCTGTCGCCGCGGCGAAGACGTAATACCATTATGCTTCATTTCTTCAAGAGCACATACAGCTTCTTCCATCAAACCCTCTTCACATAACAACCCAATAATTTTTCATAGTTCGATTCATTAATGCGTAACGTCTCCACATTCTTTCACATATCAAACACCTATCGACAAATCTTGAACTTTCAAATGTCAATTTTTTTTTTCCCTAAAGTTAAATACAAGTTTTATATTGAATTGAAGAGAAAGTACATGGGGAATTAAAGTGGACCTAGAGGAAGTTTGAAGGAAGCGGATGACAGCCCAGAAGTGAGGTTTGGTCCAATCTCCGTCATGTTGAAGGATTTTCAAGGGGCAAGAACGTTTATTATTAAGCCTCTGAATCAAGGCTTTGAGTGCTTGGTGTTGATGGTAGGTCTCACCGAGAAGAGGAAGAGTTGTGTGTTTGGTTGAATTATGGAGAGAATAAGTTATGGGTTTTGTGTTTAGGGCTTTGGAGAAAAAGTTGTACATAAAAGGGATATTACGGTTATGGAGTTGCAGGGACATTACATTCTCCATTGTTCTTCAATTGCAAGAGTTACTGAATTTATAAATTAGCCAACATTTGGTTATTTACATGTAACTTCTAAGGCTTTTAAGGTGGGTTTGGTTCAGGGAATGTTGGATTACTGAAAAGTTAGATTACCTTGAAGATTACTAAGAATCTTTAGAAAAATGTGTTTGGTTAGTTGGAATAAATTAGTGGGTATGTTTTATTAATATGTTTGGTTGGGAGGAATAAATTGGTGGGTATGTTATTTAAATTACTGAATTGTCCTCTAGTTAAAATTATTATTATATTATTTTTCTAACTTTGATTATTATTTGGATTATATAAACCCCTTGCATTTAAAAACTTAGCAAAAACAACCACATAATAAAAGTTTGGAAAATCAACAAAGCAGCCCCACAAACCCAGCCACTGCCGGCCATCGGCAACCACCGTCGGTCGCCTATAGCAGGGAACCTAACAGCGCAAGGAAGGCAGGAAATGGCCTTCGTGTGCCGTATGGCCATTTTCGGCCAGAGATCTAGCTAGAAATGTCCAGATTGTGACAGATTTGGCTAGAAATGTCCAGATCATGACAGATTTGGCCGTTGAAGGTCAGATCCGTCGATCTAGCCATCAACGGCTAAATTGATAGCCGTTAACGATTATAGACATAGTCGTTAATGGCTACAGACATGATTGTTAACGACCATCAATCTGGCCGTCAACACCCAGATCTGTCACGATCTGGCCATTTTCGGCTAGATCTCTGGTTGGAAATGGTCATATCAGCGCACGATGACCATTTCTGGCCTTCCGTGCGCCTTTTCGGCGGCAATGGTTGCCAGCGGCAGGTGGGTGGGGGTAGGGGCGGTGGCTTGGGTGGGTTGCAATTTGTTTTGATTTCAAGGATAATTTTGTCCAAAAAGTTAATTAATTGGGGTGAAATAGTTAAAGGAACATTCATGTAAATAAATTTAAAAATAAGGGCATTATTGTCCTAAAATTTTATTAATAAGGGATCGAATTGTAACCAAAAAAAAAAGATTACCCTGGTAATCTTATAATACCTAAGAAAATGAAGGTAATTTGATTACCTCCAATATTACTAACAGTAACTACTATTGGTATTTGAAGATTATCAAAATCTTATATTACTTGACAACCAAACGTGGTAATCAAGTAATATAAGATGACATAACCCCAGTAATCCCATATTACCCCCAACCAAACGCCCCCTTAATATTCAATGTTTTTCTTAACTTTTTTTGTTTTATATATAGTTATACTGAATAGTTTTAGAAATATTTGTTAGTTGTTTAATTTTTTAATTTTAATGATTTTAAAAAAATATATATTTTTAAAGTATTTATTATTTAACTAAATATAATTTACACATGATAAATATTTCTAAGAAATTTACAATAACAACTACTTTTAACTATTTTTAGTATTCCTTATTTTACTTGATTATTATGTTAATATTATAATTTATCAATCGTTAGACTACATATGGTAGGTGATTTGGCAATAACAACACCGACTCATTGAGAAATTTACTTAATTAACCGCTTTTTATAACCAACTATATTCACTTGCAATCAGTGATTAGGAACCTAGCCTGGCCCCATCGGTTGAACCGGTTCAACCGTGACTTGGAGCCTTTACCAGGTCAAGTTACAAATTTTCCTATTCATTCAAAACCTTGGAAATTTGTACATCAATTCATGAAAAATTGAAGGGTGGAATGTTAGGGCTTTTGAAGAGAATGGTCGGTGAGTAGAATGGTGGCAACGACATCTATTTTCGGTAAGTCAATAGACCGAAGATTGCAAAACAATGTGGTTGGCGATTGGGGAGACGAACGGGGGAGGGGTGAGATGGGTTTTGGTCAGGATACTGAGGGCAGTGTTTTCGTCATGATGGGGGATTGTTGTTGTTTTTGAAAAGTGCCATATTTGCAGATGCTGACGGTGGTATTTGGGGTGTTTTTGCAAGATTTTAAACATATAGGGACTTAAAAAATTATTAGGGATATTTTTGTTAGATTTCAAACCTTTGGCACCGGTTTGACCAGCGGGTCAAACCGCTTGATCTGGGACCCGATGGCTTGGTCGGGTCACTGCATGAGTCAGGTTTCTAATCACTGCTTGCAATTACTGTCTTGTTTAGCAATGGTAACAAGCTTGCTTTAACAACTAGTGTTAACTTCCTTTTCCAAGTTCTAGTTTTCTCTATCCTAATATAAAGTTTATTCATCACTTATAAACTAATGAAATTAAGGAGTTTAGTAATGGTTAAAGTTCTCATAGTATCTAGTGCAACATTCTAGGACTAACTCAGATTGTTGGTGATATGGTCACTTTTGTATTTTCAATCGAAAACATATGCCTACTCTAGTGTTTAGTAGATACTTTTCATAAAGTAATTGTATGCATCCATGTTATTGTCCTTATACGACCTATTATGGCCTTATAATTGTACTCGTTCGTGGTTCTAGCATCACCGCATAACAAGTTTCAGAATTCAAGTGCGTGGTACGTAACACAGTACCTAATATTGGCATAAGGATTTTGAATTGCTAATTCATTTATGACACATATTCTGTATTTAACATAAATATCAGTGTCCTTGTTTCAACGAAGCAAATGCTCTAAGAACCAACACCATGATTCCTCATTCTCTCCTTCAAATATACAAATAACCAACGTAAAGTTCATTATCAGCATCAATAGAGACAGTTGATAGGGTACATTTATTATATGAGCCTTTCAAGTATGCCTCTTCTAGCCCAAAGAACGGTCTGCAGCCATTTAGAAAAACCATCTTTGTGGACTGGAAAACTGACAAACATTCTCTGGAACTTTGTACCAATAGGTTTAACCTTAATGTATTCCTTAAAGTTCCTAAGTTGCAAGACACTAGCATAATTATATAGTTTGTGATTACTGATAACTAACATCATGTCATGTCCCAGTAATGATGTTGTCTTGTTTTCAGCTCTGTATACCATATTAGTATAACAATCTCTTCCTTTTTTTTTTCTTAATAGCCTACTCTAAAATTGACACATCAACCTTAGGATTATCGTCTGCCATTTATAAGAACTTCCTAGCTATCTAATGAGCTTGATCTGAACCGTGGACAAATCTGGGACACATATGTGAGAGGTATTAAAAGATATAATCTGATATGTAATCATCCATGACATGAAGAAGAGGCATGAATCATGATGGGGCTAAACAGAAGAAAGTGACTTTAGCCTTTGAATTGCAAAGCCATACAGTACATCCTTGAAGACATTAGCAGTTTCAAACACCTAGCCAACCTCTAAAGCAATCAAACTATCCCCTAAAGGTTGTTAATACACATGACCAGCAATATATTGACCATTCTATCAAAAAATGTCTAATCATCTGAGTCACTGTTTGTGCAAATATAGTGATGAAAGTATCCATTATCATCGCTCTAGACTCTCTATAATTGTTTACTCATTGGGAACCTAGAAACGACTTTTTTCCACCCAAATAATGGTTTAATGACACTTTTCCACCCACACACTTTTAAAATACCACTTTACTACCCAAATTTATATTCCATTTTCGATTTCGGCATTGTTGCGACTCCACACCACCACCATTATCTTCGCTGATCATCACTCACCAAAACCCTTCAAACTCAACTCCCTTGGACCTTGCCAATCCTCAGCAATCGAACGATTAGGGTTTGCACAACCACCCCTCCCAAGTCAAATTCTTATCAATCCCAACCACCAAAAGACTCATTGACCTCCCCTCTCCAAAATCCCCAATAGCCTGGACTGAGTTTGTTCTTTGTGCACCACTAGAATATAAATCTGGGTAGTAAAGTGGTATCTTAAAAGTTCGTGGGTGAGAAAGTGACATCAAACTATTATTTGGGTGGGAAAAAGTCGTTAACTCAGTTCCCAATTGATTTCCATTTCTAGAAGGACTTATATAGGCAATTTGAAGACACATGATTGTGATTGTAGGGACTATCAATTGCAAGGATTATTTTTGAAAGCATAGTATAGAATTATTTTTTCTTGCAGTATAAACACACTTTTGTAAATTGGATAGGTATTGGAAAAAGTTACAAAATATTTGTTTTTTATCTGTAACAAAATTTATGTCCATGTTGGTATTATATTTGGTATACATTATCGAGTACACAACAAAGAACTTTAAGGTTATGTCATTTTACACTGTGCTATTGTTCACAATTTGAAATTTAGGTATGTTAGCTTTAAGAATTTGTAAGCTTTATGCTTTGGATTCAAATTTGCAAACTTTTTTGCCTAGGAGTTGTAAGCTTTAAACTTCGATATGCTCATTTGTCAAATATAATTTGATTGGATCAGTTACTTTGGCTATAATTTTATTATTTTACTGGATTTTTATCTTTAATAAATTTTGAGTTTGGAGTGGTGATTACAAAATCACTTAAAGGAGTTGTGATTATATGTTGAATGGAATCAAGAGTGATTATATGTGTGTATGATATTTGGGAGTTATGGGAGCATGAATGAGTGCAATGTGCAAGAAAGATGAAAATGTCACTTTGAGGGTTTTTTAGATTTAGACCAAAATGTCACTTTTCAAACCTAGGGGGTTAAATTGATATTTTTATATTTTTCATATCTTTATAGTTTAACCCAAGCTGATCAACTGCATTGTGTATCCCATTTATGGGTTCTATTTAGGGGCTAAAATATCGGATTCAAAGCGGTCAACTAGTTTTTGTGTTTTTCAAACTCTTATTTTGGGCATAACGACTATATTTTGAACTGTCCCCCATTCGCTAACCATGACTTGCGTATTGGGTTGATTTTTCTAGCCATATTTCATTGATTCTAGGGTCCAAAATTCAATTCGACACCATCCCTTGAATCACCGACCTCCACTCTACAAAAACCCTCTAACCCCGGCACTTGATAGCCTCTCGTTCGCCGGTGATCAGGTTAGGGGTTTTGTGAATAGTTTAAAATGGTAATCTGGAGTGGATAGGGCGCCGATCACCGGTCCGGTTTGGTCTAGTTTTCAAAACAGTGACTAAAGCAATAAACCTTGGGGGTCAACATCTTTTTAACTCAAAAATTTAAGTAATAACATATTTTGTTCTGTTTGTCTCTTTGAATCTTGCTTTTTTTGAAGAATTAGGTTAGTTTTACCCTCATGAAGACATTAAAAGGAAACAATATAATCTCAAAATTACAACATACTATATATATTAGTAAACCAATTAGCTTGCTTGAAAAATCTGGAAGGGAGTTGGGCTTCTCTTTTCTTGAAGAAAATATAGAGGAGAGGCTGATCAGATGGGGTTGCAATGTCTTGAAGGGCCAATCGTTGGTGAAAATAGATGGAGTCATGGTGAGCCCAAAATGATTATGGGTTGGACATAGAGAGGTCGAAGTCCAATTAAATAATTAAGCTTGCTTTATCTATTACAAATTAAGCATATGCATTAAAATACAATTGTTGAGGCTGCTTTATCTAATCCATTATTCCTTTATTTATTTTTTTTATCAAAATTTATTTAAATTAACGTGAAAAAATAATTACAGGTACAAACTTCAATCAAAATTGGGAAGTGCATAACTAGGTTGACAAACACCGAATTTATTTAACAAACTTCAATTATGTGAAAAGAACCCAAATATTTTGCAGTAATTCCAACAACACTAAAACACAAAATCTTAACTTATTTAGTTAACTTTTAATAATCTACAAAATTCGTGAGAGCGGTGAGAAAATTAGTAAAAAATGAGCTAGCCATTGTGTAAACTTCACTAGGGATGGATAGTTAATGTATTAGTCTCCTGATGACTAATTAAATAACAAAAAAAAATAAAAAAAATCTTGAGATTTTAAAAACTTCACTCACTAGTGATCAAGAGTTAATACATTAATTTGTCATTATGTTTTAGACATTAAAATAAATAACAAAACAATAATTCACTAAATATATATTCACTCTTTCAATAGCTTATTAATGATTTATTAATGGTAGATATTTGGTATATAAAAAACTGAGTTTTTAGTTAAAACCAAGTTTTGAAACCCAACTCGAGCTGTCACTCAACCAAGGGACCAGGTTTCGATTTGCCTGGTCTAACTGGTTAAACCGATGGTCTGCCGGTGATCCAGAAGTTTGAAATCTTACAAACACACCCCTGAAGAATATGCAGTAGTCCCTACATGTTTGAAATCTAGCAAATACACCTCTACGATCTGACCCTAAATTGATTTTTTTTGACCAAATTTCGATGGTTAAAATTCAATTCGACACTATCACCTGAAGCATCGTCCTCCACTTTACAAAACTCCTTTAACTCCTAAATTTGGTAGCCCATGTTCGTCGGCCGTGACTTGCAAACATCGTCGTGATTGGGTTGATTTTTTTGACAAAATTCGAGCGTATATTTAATCTAACACCACCACTTGAACCACTGGCCTTCACTTTACAAAAACCCTCTAACCTCAGCACTTGATAGCCTCTCATTCACCGGTGATAAAGTTAGAGATTTTGTGAATAGTTTAAAATGGTAACTCGGACTGCATATGGCACTGATCACCAGACCGGTTTGGTCCGATTTTCAAAACAGTGGCTAAAACAATAAACCTTGGGGGTCAATGTCTTTTTAACTGAAAAATTTAAGTAATAACATATTTTGTTCTGTTTGTCTCTTTGAATCTTGCTTTTTTGAAGAATTGGGTTAGTTTTACCCTCATGAAGACATCAAAGGGAAAAATATAATCTCAAAATTACAACATATTGTATATATTTGTAAACCAATTAGCTTGCTTGAAAAATCTGGAAAGGAGATGGGCTTCTCTTTTCTTGAAGAAAATATAGAGAAGGGGCTAGACTGTCAAGATCAGATGGGGCTGCAATGTCTTGAAGGGCCAATCGTTGGTGAAAATAGATGGAGTCATGGTGAGCCCAGAATGATTATGGGTTAAGCATAGAGAGGCCAAAGTCCAATTAAATAATTAAGCTTGCAAATTAAGCATATGCATTAAAATACAATTGTTGAGGCTGCAAGAACATCCTCTCTTACCACGCTTTCAAAACAATTTTTCCAGCCCAATTCTATGCAATGTAATTCTTATTTTGAGGCAACCAAAACCAATCAAAACCTTATCACGCTTTCAAAACAACTTTCACTTTCTAACTTGGGGGAGTTTATTAAAAAGACATTTGGAGTTAAAATTTAATTAAAAGGCTATGTAGTTTGTAAATGTTAACTAAATAGCCTTATTTTTTATTAAGCTTAATTAAATATGATTAGGGGTTAATTAGGATTAATGAATAATTGTGTAATCTTTTAAAAATTATAATATGTCCCCAAAGAGTCAAAATTCTTGCAAACAAACCCAAACACCTTCTTCTTCTTCCTCCCGCCACGTTAACGCATTCCTCCGCCATTAACATCTTCTCTAACATAGATCCTCCTCCTCCTCCTGACATTTCATCCAGGTATGTGTATCTCCCTTTCGATTTCATATTTTGATTTACAAAGATCTGGGTTATGATTTTGATTTAGCATGGATTGGGTTTGGGTTATGATTTTGATTTAGTTGTTTAGGTTGTTAGGCTGTGTTTGATGTAATGGAAGTTGAAAGGAGTGAAATATGTAGAAAATTTGTTCTGGGTATGATGGATCGATTGTAGGTGGAGATGACTGAAAATGTGTTCTGGCTATGATGGATCGCTTAAGCGACCTGGTGTATCGCTTAAGCGATCTAGTAGGTTTGGTAATGCAGCAGATAGATCGCTTAAATGATTAGATATGTGGCATAAGATCGCTTAAGCGATCCAGTATAAATATTTGAACCCTTAGTATAGCATTCAAGAATTTTTTTTTTCTTGCATTACAGGTAGTTTGCTATTATTACACATGGGACAAGTTGTTTTGGGTGTTGAATATTTTGGTGAGTGGGTGGAGGAAGAAAGTAGTTGGAAGTGGATTGGGAAGAGCAAAGAATTTATATCAATTGCTGTGAGCACAGAGGTTAGTTTTGATGAGTTGATTGATGAAATAATTAGAAGAGGTGATTTGAGTTGCTCACGTAGTGATATAGTTGCGAAGTATGTTTTAAGCAGAGTTCCTGAACATTATAAGGTACCTCCTGCTATATTAAATTCAGATGAAAGTGTGAAGTTATATATGATTGATGTGGCCAATAATGGTTCAAGGCTGATTTGGGTTTCTTTTGTAGAAAAACTGTTGGAAGTAGTTTCAAAGGAAGGGGATAACGAGGAAGTAAGTGGAGATTTTCCTAGTTTTAATTTGAACTACGAGGCCATTGATTTGTTAGTTGAAAAATCAAGTGTAGATGGTGAATTGGGTGGTGAGGAGGACACTGTAGAAGAGGTTGGTGATGGGGGGAAAAATAAAAATGTTGAGGAGGAGGACCCCATAGATGTTCCCAAAGATGTAGAGATTCCTTTAAATACAGATTATGCAGAAAGCATAGATTGTGAGGAAGAGAACACTGTGGTCATTTATGCAAGTTCAGAGGAGGCAATTGGAGGTAGTAATGAATCAGCTCATGTTTTTACGGATGGATCAGAGTTGCACATAGGGTATTTATTTGACAACAAAGAAGAAGTGGTAAGGAAGCTAAAACTTGTTGCCGTGAGAGGTAATTTTGAGTTCATCACCAAAAAGTCAAATTCATTGGCTATGACGGTTGCATGCTGTGACCAAAAGTGCAAGTGGCGGGTTTATTATAGAAAGTTGGCGGAGTCAGAAAAATTTATTCTTAGCACATATACCTGTGAGCACACATGTGGTTTGGGACATATTTCAGGTGAGCATCGATAAGCGTCCGCTGATGTTATTAGACAATTTGTCAAAAGTTGGTTCGTTGAAGGGAAAGGTCCATCTCCTAAAGACATTTAGAGACTTGTGCGCACAGAGTTGGGATGTGCTGTTAGTTACTGGAAATGTTGGAAAGGGAGACAACATGCACAAGATTTTATGAGGGGCACGCTGAAGCACGGGTACGCAGTAGTAGAAGCGTACCGTTATATGCTTGAGTTGACAAAACANATTTTTGTAAAAGAATATGTATATTAAATAAAAGAAAAATTTGGGCCCAACTATTTTTATTAATGCACTCATATTTTATTATACATATTTTTGTATGAGTATAGTAGTATCAAACAGTTATTACAAAAAATAAGGAAAATTAAGCGAAAATAACTCACCGAGTCCTTAAGCCACGTGTCTATCGTCAACAACTTTTCAAACCATTCCCAGGGATAATCCCCTGTCTTACACTTTATATGGGCATTACTTCCTGATTCATTGTAATAGGCATAGAAGAGTTTTTTCTTTTCCTCTATTGGCCTATACAAATCGACATTTGAGTCCATTTTTGCTTGCTTACTTCCTCCCCCTTCCTCCATTTTTACATCCCCGCTTCCTTCGCCTCCCACCTCGCCCTCCTCCATTATCACTGCCCCACTTCCTCCACTAATCTCCTAAACCTCCTCCATTTCTGGTTCTTCCTCCATTTGTTTCTTAATTTTCCTCTTCTTTACCTGTCTCACTGCCATGTAAGGCGATTTTACAAACTTGCACTTTCGGCTCTCTCTTTTCAGCCCAGTTTGCAATTCAACCGCCTTTAATTCTCCACCAACTTCCTCCTCCACTGTACCAACTTTCTCTGCCAGCTTATCCACTTTCTCCTCCACCCTTTTCATGCGCTTTTCCATCTTGCCAAACCTGTCATAAATGCCTGTTGTAAAACTCTCAAACAGGCTGTTTATGAGGTCAACCACCTCCTTCTCTCGACACCGATGTCTCAGCAAAGCAGTACTTGTTGTACTAGTTTGCTGAGGCATACGATCCTCTTCCTCCCTTTTCTCCTCCTCCTCCTCGGGCCTCCCGCAGATTGGAGCTTCATCATCCTCAGCATCAACCACGTTGTCAAGCAGTGACCCTGCAACTGTCATCACATGCGTGACCCCTTTTAGGTCCCGCATCAGGTGATCTATCTGTTCATCCCTTTCATCCTCCAGTGCTTTGAAAGATGTGACATAGTCCTCTTCCAGTTCATCCCCAGTAGCGATGAGAAAGGGACGAACGACTCCCTACAATAAGAAACAAAATCAATCAGATTGAAGCGACATTTTAAAGCAACTGCATATTCAAAAACTTAATCCTTTAATCTTACACTAGCCGCTTCAATCTCCATGTGTATTTGGTCGTAATCCCAATGGATACACCTCTCCACATGGCACCGCAACATCCTAGGAAATTGTTGTTGCACATCCAAACTGTTGCCCCCCCCCCCCCCCCCCCCCCCGGCCCCGCCTTAGTGAAGACAGGGATGGCCTCATACATCCAAGCCTACATTGTAAAAAAATAGTCCATATCATAATTCAAACACATATATTACAAAAAAATATAACAAAAAGCTATTAATATTTACCTGCATTACCCATAGGAGGCCAAACAAATTCTGCGTGCTTGGTTTATCCTTCCCGACCCATTGGGACCACTTTAACGCCATGTTTGGTTTTTTTTCAGGCTGTTGATGGTTCGCTCAAATGATATCCGTCCCCACGGATAAGAATTAAAGAACTCCAAGTTGCTTGCAAACAACAACCAATCTTTCTCAACAGCTTTTGTTGAGTCACCAGCCAATAAGATCGAATGTAAAAACAATACCAAGCACACTTTTATCTTCTCTCCATCATTAAACCGAACTGTTTGTAGCCTCTTCTCTAAAACCTGTCCTGTAATAGACTTTGCCCCCTGCAAAACCTTCTTACGAAACCTTATGGCTCCCGGACTCTTCTTTATTGCGTCTGCCTCTGCCTTATCTGGCACTTCCCCGCATCGTAAGCCCGTCACCAACTCATATTCCGTCATCCCAAAACGTAGTGGCTTTTCGTCAACCACGAACCACATTTCTTTTTTTTTTATTGCATTTTACTGAGTTCAGCAACATGTAATACACTCCCTGCTCCCAAAACGCCTTTTTCCAATTTGTTCCGATTCTTAAAAACCGATCGAAACAAGTGTCTTCGAAATCTCTTGCACCATGCCTCATTCCAGCTAAAATCTCTTTTATTCTGTCAAAAACATCCTAGCTCGACCTAACCGTCACCCTTGTAGGGAAGTAGGGTACTTTATTGCTTACAAGCTCCAACTTGTAGTCTCTGTAGTTTACGGTCCGGACAATCTACACAATCGATATAAAGAAAATGTTAGCAACAAAAATAAACCAAAACAACTAATAAATAAAATATTAGCAACAAAAAATTACCTCTGTGGTCGCTTAAGCGATTTCAGATCGGTTAAGAGATCTTGACTTTGCCTCGTGCAAGATCTCTTAAGCGATCTGAAATCACTTAAACGACCAAGAGTAAACGGAAAGAATCTCTTAAGCGATATAAAAGATCGCTTAAGCGATATTAAATCTAAGATGATTCTGCCTCGGACAAGATCGCTTAAGCAATTTCAATCACTTAAGCGACTAAGAGGAAACTGAATCAATCGCTTAAGCGATACAAAGGATCGCTTAAGCGATCTTAGATCTGGGCAGATGATTCTACCCAGACCTAAGATTACTTAAGCGATCCTTTGTATCGCTAAGCGACCATGAGTAAAAGAGATTAATTGCTTAAGCGATACAAATGGTCGCTTAAGCGACAGTACAGAGCAATACTCCCAAAACAAATATGTACCCTTTCTTCGCCGGCCTCTCTGTATCCTGCATTCTCGCTGGCCTCCTCCTCGTTGCCTGAATCCTCAGAAGACTCCTCCTAGCTTGAATTCTCGCCGGACTCCTCCTTCTCGCCTGTATTCTTGCTGACTCCTCCTTTTCAGAACCGTTTTGTGATTCTTCTCTCTCTTGTTGTGCCGTCGTCGTCTCCTTTGCCTATGGACCACCTTCACTGATCGGCTGATCCATAGAGCAACCATTGAATTGCTTGTGCCACCGGAATCTAGGATTTGAAGTGGCGTTGGGTTTTTCTCCTCATTGTGAGTGTCAGCCATGGTTTTGGATTGAATTTGGTGTCAAAATTTGCAGTTTCGATCAGAAATGTGGGCTGTATAGCCGAAAATCGCACAGATTCCATTTAGGGTTCAAGAAATCGATTGAAAATCGCGACTTATCACTGGAAATCACGACTGTATTCCGTTTAGGGTTCAAGAAATTGATTTAAGGATTGAATATGGTGTGGAAATTTGCAGGTTCGATCGGAAATCGCAGTGTCTCCCTTTGGTTCAAATTTTAAAAACTTTCATTATTTATATTCGGCCCACATATGTTTTAATCTTTTCATTTTTACCCATTTTACGTGTTTAATTAATCCTAACTATGTCACATCATCTTCTCTAAATAAAAAAAAAAAGAAAAACATTTTTAGGGCCATTTTCTTAAATCGAAACTTGGGATGGCCGGGTAGCTAAATTTTCTCCACTTTCTGGGTATAAATTCCCCACAATGTGAATAATTCAACAAAATTCAGAAGTTTACCCCTCTCTACTCTTAGCGGCTAAATTTCTTTCTCCTCTCCTCTTCTTGTCTCCAATGCCCTCAATCTCAGCAATCTTGCCCAAATTAACAAACCCTACTCTCTCTTCTCTCTTCTCTCTCTGTAGTTTACTGATCAGAATCAACCACTTCATGCAGCCAAGAAACACAGTCTTCAGAGAGACCCACTCAGATGAGTCGCCATCTCCAAACCCTGATTCAAAATTAAAGTCATTGCAAAAGAAAAAAGACGAACTTACTTCTTCCACCTTCTCCGGCATCTTCCAAGATTAAGAATCTGCTTCCCCCACGCCCGCCCAACCACTCAACAGCTCGCCACTCATACACTTCCCGGGAACGTAATGGTTGTCGGGTGTTCACATAATTGTTTCCATCTTCTTCTTTTCAGTGGTTATTTGATATTACCTTTTTTGTATTTTGACAGAATTTGGGGAAAAAGTGACTCAAGCTTGAGAAAATGTAAATTTTAAAGCTTCTATTTTTTTACTGAGTGGAAAAGCGAGAAATTGTTGAGTTTCTTTCTTTTGTTTTGTATTAGAAGAGAGAGAGAAATGTCGTTGTTCTTTTCTTTAGGTTTTGTGACTGGACATTATCCCTTTTGGTCTTGTGAAATTTAATGTTGCATGTCCTAATATATCCACATATTATTGCAGATTTACAATGAACAAATCACAGATTTGTTGGATCAAAGCGAAAGAAATCTTCAGGTAACAGAAGCACTCACATCCAGTAAAAGACCTACATAAATTCAGTTTTCCTTGACCCTGTTTTGCTTCTCCTTCTAGATGAGAGAAGATGTCAAATCTGGTTTTTATGTTGAAAATTTGACAGAGGAGTACATATGCACAATGAAGGATGTCACACAACTACTGATAAAGGTTTGCTTCGTTTTTTCTTCTTGGAACGCATAGTAAGGATGCTTAAGGTGGGTTCCTAGCATTTGAGACTTTCTAGAGAATGCCAATAAAAGAAATGTTGTACGATTCCTTGGCTAGTACGAACATGTATATATTCATTTTCCTTGTCGTTGTAGTGTTTCTTTGCTTGACAAATTTAATTCCATGTTACATTGACTATGACCTAATAGGTACAATAGTTTACTGCATGTAATGCTTGGCAACTCTATATGTTTTTCTTTTTCATTTTTCTGGCATGTGAATAGAGTACACTACAAATTTATTAAGTGTTTGAACATAAAAGAAGGAGGTGTTTTTGGCGAATATAGTAAAATGGTTTAGGAAATAGAAAGTTAAAGATATGGCAGTAACAAAAATAAGTTTCTTTTTGGATGACAAAGAAGGAAGTAAATAGAAGAATACGTATCAAATGTACACATTGGTGATTCTTATACATAGGAAATCGTTCATGTTCTTCTAGGATTTTGAATCTTCTTCTTGTATCCTAGTTCCCAAATGACTCAAAAGGAGACAAAGAACTGACCAGAGAAAAGAGTTAAGGTGACTTGAGAGTTTTTTTTTTTTTTTTTTAGTTTATATATAATAGTGAAGGATTTATATGGAAGTCTAAGCTTTTCTGAATAATCAATAAATAAATTGTAATAAAGATTGACAAAACATTAAATGTTTTACTGAAATTGTTTTTTACCAGAAGTATGCCGGTTTTACTTCTTTAAGGGGGATATATAATAGTGAAAGATTTATATGGAAGTCTAAGCTTTTCCGAATGATCAATAAATAAATTGTAATAAAGATTGAACAAACACTAAATGTTTTACTGAAATTGTTTTTTTACCAGAAGTATACTGGTTTTACTTCTTTAAGGGGATTCAAATTGACGTATATTTGCTTACTGGACTGAAGCATTTTAAGGATTATTGCTGATGGTGTAAGGCTTTACCTTAAGTTCTCACCTCATATCTCGAAGTTTAGCTAATTGATGAGGTTCATGTAGGGAATTGTCATCCATGAAATTCTTTTTGTTTTGTTTTTATCTACTGCTTCTGAATCATAGTTAGTAGTTATTTTAGGGAAAATAAATTGGATTATTCACTTGTAACATTCCTATCTCCCCTCAGTATCTAATTTTAATATGTCTGATTTCTTAATTTTTCTTGCATTAAATTTATGATCAGTGTTTTTATGATGTAGGGATTGTCAAATAGGAGGACAAGTGCAACTAGTATAAATGTAGAAAGCTCATGCTCACATAGTGTTTTCACTTGTGTTGTTAAATCTGAATGCAAGGTAGTAACTGCTGCAATTTAAAAATTAGTAGTTTTTCTTTAAATTATGAGTTACAGATTGTATAAAGTGTTTCTCTTAAAGGCGTATTAATCTGTGTCTATCTATTAGAATACTCTTTACTAGCTAAGCAATCTGATATTCTATGAAGTTTTACTCATTATATCTGCTTCATTAACTTTGGCGTAAGAGTAGAATCTATTGACATGCAACAACAACAGAGTACTTGAAGAGTAGAATCTATTGACATGCAACAACAACAGAGTACTTGAATATCTTTTTTTTTTCATGAGTTTTGTTTCATTTCATTGTGATCGATGTTTTCTGAGTTAAACTCTTGTCTCTTTTAGAGCAAGGCAGATGGTATAAGCAGGTTTAAAATAAGTAGAATAAATCTTGTCTATCTAGCAACATGGGTCTTCGTTATAGTTCACTTGATTCAACATCTGTACTTTATAAGGTAATCTTTAGATTCTGGTGTCTGTCACTTGAATCTACATCTTGGTGCTGTTTAATGCACTTTTTTTTTTTGTTGCGTCTGTACAACTATATAGTTTAATAGAACAAAAAATGTCAATTTTGACCAAGTGTGTTATCCCGATGATGAGACTAGAATTTAAAGAACTTCATGGTACTAGAAATTTAGAAATCAAATAAAAAGAAATTTGAAATATCGAAAAAGTGAAGTATTGTTAAAATCATTTGTATTGTCATGGGAACATGCTAATGCAGTTCACATGTACTGAGACTTATGCAATTTCCATTAAATTACAAATTACAGAGAAAAGAATTATTGTTTGAAAAATATATCTAAAAGTTTTTTTTATTCTAGTTACATTTCAATTCTGTTCCTCATTACTTGAAACAATAATTAGCTTTAACACAATTGAGAAATACCTATTGCGTTCCAAATTATCGATGTAATTACCACTCTATGCACCTCAAGCGATGCTGATATTTTCACCGAGTTTGTCTCACATATCGCCGACAAACTCTCTTCCGGCGCCTTGGCCCAGAGTCGGAGGCAGCTTTATATGGTAATGTCTTGTGTTCTTTTATGACATTTGTCATTTTTTTTTAGATTATGTAACTAATTTGTATAATTTGCATTTTCTTAATTTTCATCAATTGTTGCTTAGATTGTGTGATGGTCTGGTCCATTATTGTGATGAATTTGTGTTGGTTGTTGAGAAAATTCAGAAACTATAATTTACTGTATATTAATTCTTATTTTGCTGAATTTTTCCAGCTAGCTAGCAAAGCATAATTAGTTTTGTTGTAGAATAGGTTGATTCAGTCAAACTTGATTTTCTTCTTTGAGAGCAGACGCTTTGAGTGCTATTGGTTCATATAATTGTTACGATATGAATTAAAATACACAGCTCAACCTTCTTCCCAATTAACGTAGAAAGCAAGACAAAAACTACTTTTCAAACTACCGTGATGTAAACCCCGCGTTATATCCGGCCCTAAGGTATGAAATTTACCTTTTCAATAATTTTCTTTTTGAATGGAAGGTAAAATGGTCAATTTGATGTATTTTGAGATGGGGCCATTATAAAGTGTAAGGGTGATGTCATTGAAGAGTAATGAGGGTAGAATGGTCATAAAGTTGATTGATATGGTTAAATGGGGAAACGGTAACCAAGGGTATAATGGTCTTTCATACAAATCTATGAAATAAGTATCCATAAAAGTGCATAAGGGTAATTAGCATTTACCAATAGGATGCTTAATGTTAAGTGTTTTAAAGAAGTCAAATGGCATTAAATGAGTGCTTATCTTTATGTTGGTAGAAATTACCAAAATGCCCTATATGAAAAATTTATGCCAAATGACCCTTATATCTAACTTTTAATGACCAATCACATTAGAGCAAACATGGAATAAATATTTACAAGATTTAAGTGAGAGGATTCGGCCTTTTAACCCCAAGTGCATCATCTTCTTCTTCATCTCTCAAATCCACCATAAAGCCACTAATTCGAGCATTTTATTAATTTATAGGATTTCAAGTTGGTTTTTAAAGGAGATCACCATCCACACTTAAAGAACTTCAATTTCAGGGTTAAAGGTGATTTCAAAACCCTAGTTTTTCTGATTTTTAGTTAAAAGAGAAATTCATAATGGTTGTGTGTAAGGTGAAAGGTGAAACCTTGGAGCCAAGGAGGAGTCCTTTTGCTTTGAATACTAAGGTAGGAAAAAAATCTCCTAGATACAATTGATAACACCTAGGGTTTATGAAACATTATTTATGTTAATATGAGTGTGATGCTATGTTTTGGTTAGGATTGTAAAGGGTGGGGTTTGATTGGTGTATGTGTGCATATGGAGGATGATTATGCAAATAGAGATTGTAGTTGTACGATGTTTTGGCACTTTTTGGTTCTGAAAAAGGGAGGTTTTTATGGCCTTTTATACTAAGATGATATGGCAATTATGAATGTGCAAATGAAGGTGACATGGTTAAAATGAATAGAATTCGGATTTGGCTTTTTGACTTATACTGTACAGCTTCACTGAATCAGTCATAACTGAAGTTATAGAAGCGATTGAGTTGATTCTTTAAGTGTTAAAAATTTGAGAAACAGACCTAAAACTTTTGTTTTAGCAAGAACCATTCGAAATGGAAGATAAGAAAAATTGCTTGAAAAGTGAGAACTGTATGGCATCCACTTCTTATGGAAATTCCCATTTGTTTCTATTCTAAACCCCTGAATAACTTACTATACAATTCCTTGTATGTATGAGAAATAATGAATTAAGTTAAGAAGTTTAGTAGGGAATAGTATGATTGAGCATGGGAGATGTTAGTCCATATGTTGATTCATAATGGTAATGCATAAACTTATTTTAGTTGTCTTTGAAAAATTATGAAATTAAAGAATGAATTCCATGAGTCTTTGAGGTATAAACCAAGATCAGAAGAATGGAATTCTATGGAAACCATGAGTCCTTTGAGTGACGACCAAGAACAAGGTAATGGTTCAAATGAATCGATCGGATAACAAGACTAATGAAATCGTCAAGTATAAAGACAAAAACAATAAGCATGCATGTACATGAATATTTCATAAGTCATTATGTTCTGTTATAGTATGTATGGTTATGTTATGACTATGTTTATGAGAAAAGTCCAAAGTGTATGATATGTTTTATGAACTTGTATGTCAAAGAATGAAGGTCATGTTTGTAGGTAGGTAAGTTAAGTAATATCTTGTATAATGAACCTTAATAGTTATAAATGGCCATATTCCTTACTGACGATTAGCGCTCACCCCACGAAATGTTTAAATTTTTGCAAGTAAGATTAAGGCATGAAGCTGGGAGAGGATTCCAGGGACGCTATGAGCATGAGGGATGTTTTAATTGACTATTGAATGGTTTTGCTATATTTAGTGTAGTAATTATGTTTATATTTCATAATGTAGTAAATATGTCCATGTTATAATGGAGTATATATGTTTGTGTTAATGAAAGGAAATCAAATTGCTAGTAAATTTTGTAAAGTGTTGTATGTTCTAGTAAGTATTACTATGGATTCATAATTTACTCCAAGAAAGGAATATATTTTTTTTATACAATGAACTTATTAGGTTAAGAAAAAAAAAAAATTAAACACATATATCTATATATTTTTTAAACTACAAGTTATTTTTTGAATAGGATTTTAAATAAAACTTTTTTAGGCGTGGTTTTCTGGTTCTCAATGGCCAAGGGATACTTAGGAAATACCCGGCTAGGGGGGGGTTATACAAGTGATTTCTATATCTTCTATTTGGCAAAATATGTATAGTTGAGATAAACATAATCTTAAGCCTTATATACGGAAAGCTTATGATGACAGTTTTTATGATCGATAAATATTTTGAATGGCTTAGGAAAATGAACCTCAGAAGCTAAAGACACATGAGTACATCAGTTAGACCTTAATTATCTTTACAGTGTAGTCTAAGCTTAGGAATATACAAGGATGCAATGCTTGAGTAATTGTGACAATTTAAAAAAAAAAAGCAGTTGCTTATTTGTTTAAAGCAAGGTTTTCATCTTCTAGTAATGTTCTTGAAGACTTCACAATTTTTTTTAATCTTTTCATTTGTGGGTCTCTGTAAGGGCAGCTTCACTGCTTTGGGGTTCTCTTAAATAGTTGAACAAATAATTCCTATGTTTATTAAAGATAGAGATGCCCTCATCTCCAATCTTGTTGCAGACCTTCATTTGCCAAGGTAATAAGATTTACCTTGAATGCATCTACCCTATTGTAAGCTAAGACCTATTGTTTCTCCAAGTACAGTGAGGAAATCAGTGGAGATATCCTTTTTGTTTTGTACAAAGTATCCACCTCCAATGCAAATCCATGAATGTGACAGAGTGATGTTCTTTTTGCTCACTGTCCTAAGCTCTTGCATCTTTATTGGAGGCTTGATGAAAACTCGAGATGATGACGTTCGCCTCAACTGTATAGGTCTGTCACATCTGTAAGGCTTTCCCCCCCCCCCCCCCCCCCCCCCTTTTGTAGCAAATTCTATTTATTCTTTGGTAATGTTATCTTTTGACCTTTCCTAACCCGGGTGTAATCCCGAATACGCACTTATGGTTTTGAAATTATTTTGAACTCCCAATAGTTTTAGTCTTTAGGAGGAGTTTAGCGATATTTAAGCAAACCTTAGCAAAGGTCGTATAAATAATTATAGAAAAATCATAGATAATTTTAGAATCATATTAGGTGTTTTTAAGATTACAACAAAAGTCTAGGTGGACAAGAGATAGTTGTATATCTTTTTGGATTTTTCTGTTGGAGGAGGCAAGATTCAAAGTTCGATGGAAGAGATATTTCTAGTTAGGTCTTCATTTCAACTCTACTAGAAGTAACAAATGGTGGCAGCAGAGGCAGAAACTGTATTATCAACATGTAAACATGATTGTAGTTGCCACCATTACTTCAGGAAGATGAAGTTCCCTGTAACATCTGTAATCAATATTTAACCTTCCAAACTTAAAAACTGCATAATTTTTTCCATAAGCAAGTGTTTTAGGATAACCACTCCATGAGTTGCCAGGAAATACCCCAAATAGTCATAAAATGTCTAGAACTCTAGAAAATTATGCTGAATTCAAGAGACTTCATGCTTAATTTTGAATCAATCCATAAGGCTGGTGCATTCATGGTGACATAGCATGGCATAACAGTCATCTGAGACTATCTCCATACTATCAATCATGTTGTCTTCTCACAATGAACATTTTTATTATATTTGCCCAGCACTTCTGATGATACTGGCTCAGAAAGGATTTTTCGTAAATGCAATGCCAATGACATAGTAGCATGAGTTTGGATGAGGGAGATAACTCCATGAAAATAACAGAAGATGGAGAAGGTCGTCCTTCCTTGAATGTTTTATTTGCTGAGGCCATCAAAGGCCCCCACTGCTTCATTGGCAGCCAAGTCCAATTCAACACATTAGATTTGATCTTCCATTTTTGTCCTCGAAAAGGTGCTTAGGCAAACTGATCCAAGTTTTGGTGGAAGAAAATATTGCAGACTATGTTTTTGAAATACTATGATGTAAGGTGAATGTACTTTCATAATGAAAATAGCAAGAGCTAGCATTGTTTGAGTTGGGTATTTTATCAATATCTGACTATTTGTGCTGCCTTCAAGAAGAGAAAATTATCTCTATTACAATCTAGATTTTAACGATGATAAATTCTACATTTGTTTAGACAACTTACGTTTTTTTTTCCGTCTCAAATTTATGTATTTCTTTACTGAATCACAAAGGTAGAGTTCTTCATAGGAAGCTGTAGTTTGGAGTGATTAAGTTCTACTGCACAAAAAACCGAAATAATATTTATTTATGATAGAATTTTTTAAAGGCCAGATTATATGAATCCACTCTTACACCTTCTCGGATATTCCAAAATTAAGAGTCTCGCGCCCCACGCCCGCCCCAATCCACTTAAGCGCAAGCTCGCCACTCATACACTTCCGAGAACGTAATGGTTGTGCTGGGTGTTAAGTAATTGTTTATCTTCTTCTTAGTGGTTATTTGATATTATCTTTTGTATTTTGACAAATTTGGGGAAAAGTGACTCAAGCTTGAGAAAATGTAATTTAAAGCTTCTGTTTTTTATTGAGTGGAAAAGCGAGAATTGTGAGTTTCTTTCTTTTTGTTTGTATTAGAAGAGAGAGAGAAATGTCGTTGTTCTTTTCTCAGGTTTTGTGACTGGACGATCCTTGGTCTTGTGAAATTTAATGTTGCATGTCCTAATATCCACATATTATTCAGATTTACAATGAACAAATCACAGATTTGTGGATCCAAGCCAAGAAATCTTCAGGTAACAGAAGCACTCACATCCAGTAAAAGACCTACAATAAATTCAGTTTTCCTTGACCTGTTTGCTTCTCCTTCCAGATAAGAGAAGATGTCAAATGGTGTTTATGTTGAAAATTTGACAGAGGAGTATATATGCACAATGAAGGATGTCACACAACTACTGATAAAGGTTTGCTTCTTTTCTTCTTGGAACGCATAGTGAGGATGCTAAGGTGGGTTCCTAGCATTTGAGACTCTAGAGAATGCTATAAAAGAAATGTTGTACGATTCCTTGGCTAGTACGAACATGTTATATTTATTTCTGTCGTTATAGTGTTTCTTTGCTTGACAAATTTAATTCCATGTTACATTGACTATGACCTAATAGGTACACCCAACATATAGGAATTTCCTGGTGCTTGAATTTATTTAAGGGTTTATGCATGTAATGCTTGGCAACTTATTTGTTTTCTTTTTTTTTTTTGGCATGTGAATAAGTACACTACAAATTTATTAAGTGTTTGAACATAAAGAAGGAGGTGTTTTTGCGAATACAGTACCATGGTTTAGGAAATAGAAAGTTCAAGATATGGCAGTAACAAAAATAAGTTCTTTTTGGATGACAAAGAAGGAAGTAATAATATAAGAATACGTATCAAATGTACACATTGGTGATTCTTAACATAGGAAATCGTTCATGTTCTTCTAGGAGTTTGAATCTTCTCCTTGTATCCTAGTTCCCAAATGACTCAAAAGGAGACAAGAACTACCAGACAAAAGAGTTAAGGTGACTTAAGAGTTTTTTATTTTTCTTTTAGTTATAATATGTGAAGGATTTATATGGAAGTCTAAGCTTTTCTGAATAATCAAAAATAATTGTAATAAAGATTGACACACATTAAATGTTTTACTTAATTGTTTTTTTACAGAAGTATGCCGTTTTATCTAAGGGGATTCAAATTGATGTATATTTGCTTACTGGACTGAAGCATTTTAAGGATTATTGCTGATGGTGTAAGGCTTTCCGTAGTTCTCACTCATATCTGGAAGTTTAGCTAATTGATGAGGTTCATGTAGAGAATTGTCATCATGAAATTCTTTTGTTTTTTTTTTTTTTATGATTGTGGATCATAGTTAGTTTTTTGGGAAAATAAATTGGATATTCACTGTAAAATTCTATCTCCCCTAATTCTTGATTTTAGATAAGAATGTTTCTATGTTTTCTGTTTTTTTCTAGTGTATTTCCATTTTTACCTGTCCAGCTCTTTTCTTTTTCTTTTCTGTGTAAAAAGCTTTTTTTTTTTTTTATAATTCATTATAATGACAATTCGGTTGACCATACAAAATTAATTTGATTGTAGACTGTCAGTATGCAAATCTTTTTAGATATTAATAATTATTATGTCTCATATATTATCCTTGTTGATGTGTATTGCGATGAAAGTATCTAAGACGGGGAAGACCACCACACCAATTGTGCTCCAAGTTAACTTGTTACTGGTATTTTACTGCTGAATTTCTTCCCAATACTCAAGTGATTGGTATATACATACACCTTGGGATTTGTTTAAAGCAAAATTTTACAAGTCATGAGAAGGAATTACAGAAGTCATGGAGATTGAAATGCAGCTTTGTCTCTATGTATTTTATTAATAGAATTCTTTCTTATGGTTCTTAAATTAATTAAAGAAAATAACAAAAAGGAACTTCGTCTTTGCAGGTTAAGGTGTTGACGTAGCTGAAATGCAGGTGGGGAGGTGCAATAACGAACCTGCATTCTGCAATGGTCCTGAGTTTGTTTATAGCTTAACTTTTCCCTTAAACTTGGTTGTTATCAGCCAAAAGTCCTGGTAGCAATGCAGTTCTTTTGTCAGATTTTCAATGGCATATCATGTCATCAAAATGCAATCTTTGGTAGTTTTAATATTTAAGAATTGGTATTTGTCAGGTTCATGGACATCTCAAGAAGCAAAATGCACGCTGTAAATGTGTTTATTTTCAGTTACGAAGTATGTGCCATACAGAGCACATTTCGGCATGCTAGATAAATTCTGAAATTGTTAACACAGAGGGGAGAGAGCATTGAAAGATTATAAGAAGTAAGTCTAAAGGATGTGGGAGTGCCTGAAAATATGAAACTTTCAGTTGTGTTGCTATCGTCATCTTGGTGTCTTCTTCTAGATGCTGCGGGGTAAGTTCTAAATCCTACGAATAAAAAGAATGTTTTTAATCACATAATGACTCACCTCAATTCAACCCTACATGGACATAATTCCACAATTTGGTCAATGTTTAGGAGAAGCTAGAGTTCCTTGGTTTTGTAAAAAAGTTAATTTGCTACAGTAAGAGCCCATTTAGGATTTAAAAGGGCACATGCACTTGCATGTGGAATCAAAACATTAGCAAGAACCAATTATAATGTTAGACATGATTATTAGGATAGGAGGATTCAAAACAAAAGAGTACTGTTCAACTTGGTTCTGATTCTTGTTTATTACAAAACTTTACAAAAAATTTAAACTTATAGGTAAGAGCTTGTAGTATATAAAGCTCTACGTGTCCAACCCACTGCACTTATGTTTGGGACAAACATAAGTACAAATACAATCATAATCGTAAGCCGACTAATCTAATTAAAATTTTAGGAGGATCCAAAGACAAGTCATTTTAACTTCACTCTAATGCCATTTAAGTTATCGTGTGACTTAAAGCTTATGTAAGGTCCTAATCTAATGTCATAAGTACAACGTGACCTAAAAGCTTATGTAAGGGTCCAATAATATTTTCAAGCTCTACATCTAACTATTACAACATAATAGTATATAAGTTGTAAATTAAAGTAGGGAAATTTTGCAAGCTTTTACTAATGCTTCATTTCTTTATATTAGTCAGCTTGGATAAAATTGTGTAGTATCAATCTACCACTTAATGTAATTCCAAGGTAATTGTTCACGTTTTCGATTTACACCACATGGCTTCCTTTTATGGATTTGAGGCAGAAAAAAGGGAGATAAGAATCACCTACTGAAGAGATGTTGTCAAGAGCAAAATGCTTCATTGGTAGGGTAATGAATATTTTTTATGTCCACTACACTCCATGTACTTTCCACTCAATGGGTGTGATTTGTTTTCCTCTCATATAAGACATGTATTACAAAATCTGTTTGGTTGTAGATACTGATGCTGGTTTTAATCCGACACCTTCTAATGTAAGGAATGTAGTGAAATTTCCATGTGTTTGTACCATCTCATGCTGCAACCTATCTTTTTTACAGTTTTGTTTTACTGTGAGTTGCTAAGGCCTCATTACCAAAGTTGTTTTATATATTGGGGCAAATTAGTGTATCTTTAAAAACTAATGTATAATTTTCTTTCTAAATATTAATTTGGAAAAAAACATTTCTAAGTACTAATTGTTTCTGCTCTCAGCATATGCCTACAATGTTCAATTCTCTTTCACCAAGATTTTCAAAAATGGTTATAGACATTGCAACTAAACTAAAATAATTCTAAATTCAATTTGTGGATGCGGTGAAGTAATTGTATAATATTTTTTTGTTGATTTGTTTTTTTTTTTTTTTTCAAATTATGATGATTTAACAGACTGATTTAGCACACCAGAATCCATTTATTACTTGTAAGGAAGACAAAGGTAATTCTTATTTGCAAGTTGTAAATACAGGGCTAGTTTTAATTAGTTTATTTGAATTGTTACACTATCTTCCCAATGGTATAATTTCCAAATTTGCAGATATCAATGTTAAAATTTATTTAGCTGGAAAACTATTAACTAGCAACTGGAAAAGGAATATCAAGACTGGCTTCTGCAAATGCATGATCATTATGATGAAGAAAATAACTTTGGAGCAGATCAACCAATTTTTATCATTAGCCCCAAAAACAAAAAGTCACTGGGCATTTCATCTGATGGTAGGCTTTGATTGATAAGGAATTTAACTTACATAACATTATTTTCCATTTTGCATAGTTTGCTTTTCATGTACTTTATTCAATTCCTTGGGTCTCTTTTTTATTCTTTTGTTGCCGATTTGTTTGTTTATCTGCTGTTTCTATCTAATGACATATCATATATATATTATTCAACTATAGTTGCAAGGGTGCACCAAGTACTAAAGAGGAAGGGTTTAACTTGGAAAATAGGTCAAAGAGTTAAGGTTTTCAAGGGAGCATGTGCTAGAGTTCATAAGAACAATATCTATGCAACAATAGAATATTTTTTAATTGAAGGTCTTCAAGGGGATGCTGCTGGTAGGCAATGGTTTTAAGACTCTTAAGACTTATAGAACATGACTATTAGTTTGCTTTCTATCATTTCGTAATAGAACAAACGTATTATTGACATGTTTATGTAATTTAATCTTCTTGCAAATTTGATAAATTTCACCCTCCCTTTTGTACATTTCTAATAGGTGATGGTTGAATCATATGTAGGTACGCCATCTTGCACATTTGTGGCTCTAAAAGTTTATTTTTAGTGTATAAATATAATCCTTCTATTTTTTGTTTCATAAACATGTGATGTCTAATATCTTTTATGGTCTGAAAGGCCAATAGGTCTCATGGATAAGGAAGGATGTGTCCTCGTGGAGAACAATGGGACTGTCAGCTTGGATATTTTTGGCTCCTTATCGTCACCTATTGGCATAATTGATTTTGGAAAGGTTTTCCATTTAGTTTCAATTTTCTCTTTATTGCTGCGTGATATCTACATCTACACAGCTCGTGTACCACCTACTTCTACGAAAGGGTATCAAGGTTTATATACATTTGAATTCAAGTGCAAGTTACCAAACTTCTTTCAAAAAGCTGGGATGTATAGGGTTTCATTTCACCTTGTAAGTGATACAAAAGATTCTTATCTCTTTTTGTTCGTTGCATTATAATATGATATCTTTTTTTGTTTTTGTGTTTTGTGATTATATAACTAGATGTGATGGGATATCTTTTTTTGTTTTTGTGTTTTGTGATTATATAACTAGATGTGATGGAATTTTGTGCTTTTGCCTCAGTCAAGCTGTAAGAGTTGTGAGAGACAGGTGGTGGTTAAAGGGTCTTCTAAGGTTGGAAATTAGAGATTGTTGAGTTGTAAACAGAGCCTAGAGTTCTGTGTTAGGTAAGAAAACTTTTAACGAACCAGCTTATCAATTTTTCTGTTCATGAAACTCACAATAAAACCCTTTCCATCTTCTGGTTGAGATAACTCATTCATACAAAAGTTTGAAGAAACTTTGGATAACATTATTCTTTGCTAGTCTTAAGCCTAGAGTACAAAATAAGGGATCATAAGTAGCCCAAATAAGTTATCACAAGATGCTTCCTATATTGCATAAGAATGAATTGCACAATTTCCCATCATAGGTGTATTGTAGACAAACGAAAAACAATTTTATTCGCTCATTCCTAGAATTAAGTATAATACTCTTTATCAGCCACTCAATCTCAATACACTCTCTAAATAGGATTAATGATGAGTAAAGCATCATCTTTGCATCTTTTAACTTGCATTACGCATGGCAAGACTTTACACAGCTTAAATATTATCATTGTGCCTAAACCTGTAAGCTTAAACTTTTGGTTTAAGTAGTTATTTAATAATTCTATTTACCTTTCACATCAATTGTCGTGCATATTTTAATGCTTCTTAGGGAGTTTCTTCCTCCTATTATTTTTCCCTTAACTAGCATTTCTAATTAGACTTAATAAACTTTTATATTCCCGCTTTTCTCATAAAATGACCACTTTCCACATAGTTTGTTCATGCTTTCCACCTTTAATTGCGTGCTATGACATCTATGTAATCGAATTCCATTTGCACCTATTACGGGGGGTGATAGTCAAACTTAATACAAGCACGAGTGTGAATATACATGTAGACAAGATAGACCTTTCAGCCAATAAATTGACTCTTAGTATTAGTGTATGATTTCACACATGAATATCTTTTATGTGCCCTTCTAAAGAAGTGCCTCTTATTTAAATAGCGTTAATATGTTTTTGGTGTGCATTAGCTCCTTGTTCAATTCTCTCTCACCAAGATTTTCAAAGATGGTTACAGACATTGCATCTAAACTAAAATAATTCTAAATTCAATTTGTGGATCCGGTGAAGTAACTGTATAATATTTTATTATTATTATTTTGTCAAATGTCTATGATTTAACAGACTGATTTAGCATACCAGAATTTGTTTACCATAGCTTTGAAGAATTTTGGTGATATTACTTGTAAGGAAGACAAAGGTAATTCTTATTTGCAAATTGTAAATATGGGTTTAGTTTTATTCAGTTTATTTGAATTATTACACTATCTTCCCAATGGTATAATTTCCAAATTGGCAGATATCAATGTTGAAATTTATAAAGCTGTAAAACTATTAACTCCTTTGCAACTGGAAAATAAATATCAAGACTGGCTTCTACAGGTGCATGATCATTATGGCGAAGAAAATAATTTTGGAGCAGATCAACCAATTTTTATCGTTAGCCCCAAAACAAAAAGTCACTGGGCATTTCATCTTATGGTAGGCTTTGATTGATAAGGAATTTAACTTATATAATATTATTTTCCATTTTGCATAGTTTGCTTTTCATATACTTTGGTCAATTCCTTGGGTCTCTTTTTTATTCTTTTGGTGCTAATTTTTTTGTTTACCTGCTGTTTCTATATGATGACATATCATATATTATATATTATTCCACTATAGTTGCAAGGGTGCACCAAGTACTAAAGAGGAGAGGTTGAACGTGGAAAAGAGGTCAAAGAGTTAAGGTTTTCAAGGAAGCATTTGTTGGAGTTCATAACAATAGTATCTATGCAACAGTACAATATTTTTTAATTGAAGGTCTTCAAGGGGATGCTATTGGTAGGCAACGGTTTTAAGACTCTTATACTTATAGAACATGACTATTAGTTTGCTCTTTATTATTTCGTAATAGAACAAACATATTATTGACATGTTTACATAATTTAATTTTCTTGCAAATTTGATAAATTTCACCCCCCTTTTTGTACATTTCTAATAGGCCATGCTAGAATTATAAGCAGATATGCTATCTTGTGCATTTATGGCTCTAAAAGTTCTATTTTTAGTGTATAAATATAATCCTTCTATTTTTTTTGTTTATAAACATGTGGTCTAATATCTTTTCTGGTCTAAACGGCCAACAGGTCTCACGGATAAGAAAGGATGTGTCTCGTGGAGAATAATGGAACTATCAGCTTGGATACTTTGGCTCCTTATCATTACCTATTGGCATAATTGACTTTGGAAAGGTTTTCCATTTAGTTTCAATTTTCTTTTTATTGCTGCGTACATTTCTATTTCTTTGATATTTGCAAATTTTACCTGAAAGTAAGTTCTTTTATTTTTTTTTTTTTTTTTTTTTTTTTTTTTTTTTTTTTTTTTTTTTTTTTTTTTTTTGTCATTGGCTGAGTGTGTATGTATTGACAATGTTGATTGGGAACTGCAACTAGAGAAGCAACGTTAGAAGGCTCCTACTTTGATTGACTTGTTGAATGCAATACAATGTCAAGAGTAAGATGTTGATGGGGTCTGTATTCATCAAACTTCTCTTATTTTGGTTTATTACGGATGAGAACAATGATTAAATTATGTGGAAATTCATAAATATAGAATGTCACATCTTGTATATATGTAAAAATATTCTCCATTTCTTTTGGCACTTAGCTTGAGGAACAAAAATTCAATCCCTTTCTTTTCTCTTCCATCAATATATTTAATCAAAAAGCATTTTTGTAAGAGAAAAAAAAGCTAGAAAACAAACAAACTAAATTAGAACAAATATATATATACAAGGATAAAGAAAAACAAACCTAAGAAGCATTAAATATTGTGAAATCAAATGGAAATCCACTGAAGATAATGCGTCACAGTGAACATCAAAGATTTGAATAAGCAAATATACAGCCATACACGAGAATAGAAAACAGATTGTTTTTAAAACATGTCTCTTTTTCAATCGAAGCAAAATACCATGTTATAAGGGCATAGATGACACATTTATAATAATTTAATCCTCATATAGACTTTGATAGCTTTGATATTGGATCTCATTATTCAATCAATATGCATCATCGCAGGATGAACAAAAGCCTCAAAATCTGGTAAAGATACAATCTTCAGAAAAGATAACCTCGCATAAACTAAGTCATAAGGCAATTTATAACACAGGAAGCAAGCAACAATATTGTCATCTAACAAACTCCAAACATTAATTCAAGGGCAGGTGGTATGAAATGCTAATAGAGGTGGCGATTGCAAACACAAACCATGAACAGAAGTCAAATCAAACATGAAGTACACCACTTGAGGTTTTACTCAAGTGCATTATAATCACCACAAACGATAGGCTGACTTCCCAAACCAGTAATAAGTGAACACATGTACAAGCCAAAACTTGTTTTGTGGCTTTTGTCATCATTGGTTGAGAATACAATGAAATAGTGGATGCGAAATCTACATAAATTGAGTTAAATATGGGGATAAAAAAGCATTTAAGATCAATTTCATGTTTAATTAACCAATAAAACATAACGGACTAAACATGCCTTGTTTAGATCACAGTGAAGATCTGAACTTACCATAATGTTAGTGCTTAGGCATATCATTAACATTGAGTCCATCCATGAACCACCGAATAACAAAACAAAGTAATTATTCTTCAAGTGAACTAATTCTAAAAGGGGTACCCCATAATCAGTTTTCAAACATTCATTCTACAAACAACTTTTTACTTAGAATAGATTGTAATGGACTAGCTATTACATTATGCATTTGTATAATTATACTGCATAAGGACGTTGTTGCATGATCACATATCACTAAAATGCAACCAGATAATATCTAAGACTACACTGCTTAAACTAGTATATATGGGGAAAAAAATAACTTTACCTCTTTAAAATATCTTATTAAAAGATTCTTGGTGATTCTCCTAATCCCAAAACCACAGTCTGAACCATTTCAAAAAAATGCACAAACACTTATTGGTCAATTCAAAAGCAAACAGCATAACAGCTACACATAACATAGTTAATCACCAAGATCAATTAAAAACTCCATTAACATAGTTACCGAGAGCAACAAGATGTTGAGTTCTAGCTACATTATTATGCATTCAAAGAAAAAGGTCTGTAAAAAAGCTTCACTGCCCTTTATATCAACATAATTAACCTTTCCAAAGACACCCAAAATGCCATCAAACAATGCCTCCACACCCTTTTCTCAGAACCCAGAGCTTAAAACTTTTAATTAGCTGATTTTGACAAACTGATACAATAAGAAAGAAAAAATTTAAAAGGAACAATCAAATTAAATTAAAAGAAAAAATGAAAACGACTTACTTCACAATATGTAATGCCTTCGCGGTACCACTGAGTCTTCTTCTGGGGCTCGCCCTCTTGGCCAATTTGTTCTCTCCACATTTCTTATGCATTCTTGAACTATTTGCCATCTGAATCTAACCCACTTAGCTCCATCGCCACGCTCTTGTCTCTCCCTTTTACTCTCATTCTCTTGCCGGATATCAACAATGAGACTTTGAATCGCCACCAAACTCACCCCTTCCAACATAACAGTCGCAGCAAAACCCCCCAGCTCCATACCATCAACCCAACCCCCTCCAAGTTAACAACCGCAACAAGCCCCCTCACCACCATCATCTTTCTATTATCAACTCACAATAACAAAAAATAGAAACCCATGAAATTAACATAATTAAAATTCCAATTACTGAAATGGAAATCTAATCCGCTGAGAAATCAACGAAAGTTGGCGAAAACGAAATCTAATCCGTTGAGAAATGAACGAAATTAGGCAATTGGAAAAGATGAGGGAGAAACCAACTTAACAACCGCAACAAGCCCCCTCACCTCCATCATTCGCAATCAAAACTCCCCACCTCCATCAAAGTCGCAATCAAAACTCTTTGTCTCCACCATCTTCATTACAATCTTTCAATTAGCAACCCACAATAACAAAAAAATAGAAACCCATGAAATTAACATAATTAAAATTCCAATTACCGAAATGGAAATCTAATCCGCTGAGAAATCAACGAAAGTGCGCGAAAACAAAATCTAATCAGCTGAGAAATCAACAAAATTGGGCAGTTGGAAAAGATGAGGGAGAAGCCAACTTAACAACCGCAACAAGCCCCCTCATCTCCATCATCCGCATTCAAAACTCCCATCGCAATCAAAACTCTACGCCTCCACCATCTTCGTTACAATCTTTCAATTATCAACTCACAACAACTTAAAATAGAAACCCATGAAATTAACATAACTAAAATTCCAATTACCGAAATGGAAATCTTATCCGTTGAGAAATGAACGAAATTGGGCGATTGGAAAAGACGAGGGAGAAGGGTTTTGTAGAAAAAAAAAAAAAAAAAAAAAAAAGTCGTTGGAGTGAGTAAAAGTTTAAAATAAAAATTTGTGTGGCTTTTTTATTTGCTGGGTGATATTTAAAAAAGGGCAATATGATGGACCTTGTCAAATATGAATGTTAAAACCATTTGCCAGCATTTCACTATGAGCAACTTGCTTCCATTGCTTGATTGAAGCTGCATGAATGTCAATGAATGCGAAAATATGGGCTTAGGGGTCTAATAGATGTGGGGCTTTGAAGGCTCTATATGGAGGCCATACTTAAGTTTTATGGCCCAAATATAGTTTTTTATTTTCCTAAGGTAAATTTAGTACTAAATGTACAATCCTACTGTTAGTTATGATAATGATCTATAATTAATTAATTTATGAAATTCTCTTTGTGAAGTCATAATATGCAGCCATGTTTGAAGCACATTCACCGTCAGATAATTGCATACTTTCAAAAACTTTGTGATATTATGGATGTTTGAATTGCTTTAAGATGTTTTTTTAGCGCAAATACTACCTACCATCTTTTGTTATTAAGTCAAGTTTTCCCTAAAATGTGGGTAAATGATAATGATTAAAAAGAGTTAAGAGAGAAAGAGTGTAGACATCGTACTTTTATCGTGGTTCGGCCATAAACTTGGTCTACGTCCACGCCTCAAAGCTTTAAAGATTTGAGGATTCTACTATGAACCTTCGACCTCCTAAATGGTCTTTGAATACAACTTACATGAATATAGTTTTAGGGCAAAAGGAACTCATATGATAGCAAGTTGATGTCTTTAAGAGAATTACTCAAAGTCACCCATTCCCAGTGCCATTCCCGTTCAGATTTCGATTCCCGCTCTTATTCAGATTCCCATTCTAATTTCGATTCCCTTTCCTTTTCCAATTCCAATTCCACTTCTCATTCCGATTTCCTTTCCTTTTCCCTTCCCATTTCGATTTTGATTCCCAATCATTTTCAAATCCCCATTCTCTTTACAATTCGTTCCTTTTCCTATTCCCTTTCCTTTTTTATTCTGACACCCTTTCTTTTTTCGATTCCCATTCCCATTCCCTATTACCTTTCCATTTTCGATTTTGGAATCCTTTCCCTTTCCCATTATTCTGATTTCGATTCTTGTTCCCTTTCCCTTTCTCTTTCCCCTTACGATTCCCATTCTGATTCCTTTTCACTTTCACTTTCCGTATCCCATTCCCATTTTCATTCCCTTTGCTGTTCCTTTTCCGATTCCCTATCCCATTCCCATTCCCTTTCCTATTTTGATTCACATTCCCATTTCCATTTCCATTCCCATTCCCTTTGCCTTTCCCCTTCCCCTTCCTATTCCTTTTTCCTTTCCCCTTTTACTTCTACTCCCTTTTCCTTTCCCATTTCTATTCCGACTCCTTTTTTCTTTTCAATTCCCACTTTGATTCCCTTTCTCATTCCTATTCCCATTTTGCATATTTGATTAGCTCATCAAAGTTCATTAGCCAAACTTTCCGTGGAGGTACTGTTAGAATAGGTGCCCTAGAGCCAATCTATTATTGTGAGTTTGACTCTGTAATAAATGTTTATTCATCAATAAAAAAGGCATATCCTTCTATATCGTGTAAATCATAGTTATATGTAATTATATATGTCCTTAGGATGGTAGAACCGTGACGAGGTTTTCAAGTGTTTCAAATCTTGGTAGTGAGAACCCTATGATCACATATGGTGGCCATTCTAGAAATGTCCATGGCCCTAGTATTATTCTGATCAAGGACACAAATAATACAGTAAGGCTATCATAGCGTTGAATGACCCTATCGAAAGGCAGTGACTGATCTCACTTGTCAAAGTTGTTTACTGACAACCTGGTGCAACGCATGGGTGCTTGCTGGAGGCAAGTTCATCGGACAGACCCACCAGAGGATTCCACATGGATGGTAACCCTAGTGTCCATGGAATAAATCGTTTAACAAATGCTGGTGCATGTGATCCTTAGACTTGAGATCACCAGATCACCGAAACAACTTGTGCATCGATTGGTGTAGTTTGACACTAGCCCAAAGTAGTTCTATTCAAAGCTATCCATACGGTAGTGATTGGCTATATCAAGGAGTATATCAAGACTATGGTGGATTGACAAAGAATTCACCACTCCTGGGTACAGGAGAAGTTATCTCACTAGGTAATTCAGTAAATGGCAATGACATTAAATCTGTGGCCACAGTGGGATTGAGTTGTTGCTCAATCCAATTCAATATCCCTATCATTGGTCTAGTAATTGAATACAAACTTGTCGAGGATATCTGAGGTTGACACTATTTCTGTACCTCAGTCTCGATGAGATAACAATTGATGAAATGATTTGATTGCACGGTAACCATACCATTGACAGGCTATGGTTTTGCTGAATCCGAATCTATCAAGTGGCCATAATGCCTTGCAATGGGCCAATCTTGATATGTGTGTAGTGAGACAATTAATTGGTGTTAATCTCAATACTGCGTACTGCCAATATGATGAGGAGCCTACAGGTCACACACTTAGAAGATAATTTAAGAATCAATTTGTGAGAAGGGTATTTTCATCTTTCAGGACGAAATGGTATTTTGATAATCTCACAGTGCAATTAAATTTGCTGAGGTTGTTGCCTGTATTTAATTTGATATTAAAATTAAATACGTGAGATTATATTTAAATATATGTATGCATATATTTAAATGAATTGTTATTATTAATGAGATTATATATATTAATTGATTTGAATTATAATACTAATTAATTAATTTAAAATACCAATTACATGGTGTTTGGTTGCAAGGGTAAGCTTGGGTTGGTGCCCATGGGTATTCCTTATTGGAATAGGGTTTTAATTAGTTGCACTATATAAGTGCAACTTAATTAAATATAGTGCAACTAATTAAAACACAGCAAGTGCTTTTTATAAAAACAAAAACCCTAGCCACCCTCTTTCTCTCTCTCTCTCTCTCGTTTTCACCTTTTGAGTGGAAAAGAAAAGAAAATTTTCTTTTCTTTGATTGTTCTTGATTCTTGAAGCTGGGCAATTGTTCTAGCAAAACAATTGTTGGTTCTTCGGATTATCTTCTTGTGGATTTTCGTGAGTGCGATCCTACATTGGATCGATTAGTGAACAGTATCCTATGAACAGTGGCTGGTGAACAGTGGCTGTGAGCGAAGTAAGAGATATTCAGAGGAGCCTCCAAACGTCGGTATGAACTAAATCCTTGTATGGATTTGTTTTTACACAGCTTTTATTTTACGTTTTACATTTATAGATGTGAACAATACAATCTGTGCCTGGATTTTGGGTTATGTAAGTGACCTTTTCGTTTGTATAATTACGTTTTTTCGCTGCGTGAATCTGGTCACTTCCTAACAGTGGTAGCAGAGCCTCGGGTACTAGATTGTATTGTTTAATCATCGTTGATTGATAACATGTATATTTGATTGATAACATGTTGATGCATAAATTGGTTGTTTTTAAATCTATAAAATTCTGTTAATTGAATGACTAATGGTGTGTTGATGAATGAATTTATTGGTTGGTTGGTGTCCTTGAATGCTTGTGCATTCGATTCGATTTGGATCCGTGTCATTACGTGAAAAATTGCAAAAAGGCGTCACTACGCGATTCACAATTTTACGGCATTTGCCGCAGCAAAATAAGACTTGACCACGATGAAATTCATCTTCGCAACAGCATCGTGCCGAAAAGTAAATCACACCATGGTGAAATAAGACTTCGCCGCGGCACAAAACTCTCTGGAACGTTTTGTGTTTTCTGGAAGTTTAAGGTATTTGCTGCGGCGAAATAAAACTTTGCCGCAGCGACCATGTATATATGAACTTTGCCGGAGCAAATAATTTCTTCGCCGCAACAAGAAACCTACTGTTCCGTTCTTGCTTTTCGATTTCTGCATAGGGGCTAAATTGTAGTTTTTGAACCTTTAAAGCCAATATTCATTCTACACATTTAAGAGAGTAACTTGATATTTCAACACACCCTATTCAAAAGAAAAAAAAATTGATTGTTTTTGAATGAATGCAATGTTCTTGTTTGATAATTGCATGGTTCCCGATACATGAGCCTTAGACCTATTGTTTATTGTTTATTGGGTTTGTTTGTAATTTTATAAAGAAATAGGACATGCGTGTCCTGCCTCTCTCTCTTGTATCTCCATGTATTTCTTCTTCTCATCTCACTCCCCTCGTATGTAACGCGAGGTTTCTATTTTTACTGATGTAAATTAGAATATGTTTTTTTTTTGTAATAAAATTCTTTGTAATGATCGTGAAGAAGAAACGAAAGAGCTATGAAAAGGAATAACTTGAAGACCCAAGATTAACTTTTAAACCCTAGGTTGACCTACCGATTCCTCTAGGCTCGAGGAAATCAGTTTTAGTTGGGCCATGTACCGGCACGTTTAATTTTTGTTTAGAATGCATGCTAAGGTTGAATGTTCAATAACATGCCAAACAATGTCATTCTAACAAAGATAATAATCTGGTGAGACATTAAATAAAAACCCTCAAATAAAGTATATTAAGTCACGTATGCCTTCCATCACCATGACTTTAATCAAACCACTATTCGTTTGAACCTTGTTTGCCAAAGCGAAGGGTACACTTCTACCAGTAGGTGGTTAAAGCTCATTGGAGTTTTCCTTAATGGTGATGGGTCGACTTAAAATGATTGTTTTGCTTATTCGCCAAAGTGAAAGTTGATAAACATGTCATAGGCATAGTAGAGAAGTACACTTGTTATGTGTATGTGGTGACATGTAGTGTCCACTCTACTGATATTGAGAATCACACTTGAAGACAATGGCTTCGATCATCGTATTGTATGATTGGCTTGTTGGCTTACTTCACATTTGAGGTTGGAAGTAGGAGCTATCAACTGGTGTGGATTTAGTTTGTTGGCCTACCTAATGAACCCATTTTGGCTTGTTCGCCAAAGCGAAGCTTTGAAATGGGCTAGATGGGATCTTAGTCCACTAGGAAAGCCAACGGGTTTTCCCAAGTTAATAGTGAGGACTATTGGCTTAAGGAAAATAGTGGAAGCATTTTTAAAAAGATCATATTAAAATAAACATTATATTGACTTTACTTTTCTGTATTGTAGATTCATTTAAAATGAGCAATATCAACCTATGATCGATAATCGAGAAAGAAAACAAGCTGGATGGATCTAATTTCTCGGACTGGTATTGAAATCTTTGGATTGTACTAAAGTCTGAAAACAAATTATATATCCTTGACAAGCCTTATTTGGCTGAGCCTAATCCTAATGCAACTCAGCAAGTAAAGGAAACTTACCAAAGGTTCCTTGATGATGTTGATACTGTTCAATGCCTTATGTTAGCATCAATGACACTTGAGCTGCAAAAGCAATATGAGAATATGGATGTTGCTGCCATAATTATGTACCTCAAGGAGCTTTTTGAAGGAAACGCTGGACATGAGAGGTACAAGGTGTCAAGTGCGTTGTTTAGAAGTCGTATGACTAAGGGATCCCAAGTTGGTCCTCATGTGCTCAAGATGATTGGATACATAGAGAGGCTTGAGACTTCGGGATTTGGGTTGGATGCATAATTACAAATGGATTTAATTCTACAATCCTTACCGGATTCCTTTTCATCGTTCATAATGAACTTCAATATGAACACCATGGTGAAACCTCTATCAGAGCTTATGAACATGCTAAGGACTGCAGAGCAAGACATGAAAAAGTCCAAGCCTGTTTTACCGGTTGCTGCAAGTAAAGGAAAGGGTAAGGGCAAGGGAAAGGCCAAGGCCAATCCAAAGCCCAAGCCCAAAGGACAAGATGCTCTCAAGCCTAAGGGTGGCGTTGGAAAAGATGGGAAGGTAGTCTGAACACTACAAAACTTTCCTCGCGAACTAGAAGAGTTAGACGCTTCAACTTCAGGTATGTACATGATTGAGATTAACTTCTCTCCTTCAACATCTTGGGTCATTGACACAGGGTGTGGTACTCACATTTGTATTGATGTGTAGGGACTAAGGTAGAGTAGATTGCTCACTAAGGGAGAAGTGGACCTACGAGTTGGAAATGGAGCACATATGGTTGCATTAGCTATAAGGACTTATTGTTTATCTTTGCCTACGGGCTTATTATTAGAACTCAAAGACTTTACTTTGTACCTGCAATTTCTAGAAACATTATTTCAGTATCCGCTTTGGATAATAAGGATATCATTTTGGGATTTCTAATGGATTGTTGTCCTTTAGTTTGAATGATATTCTATTTGAAATTGCAAGGTTATATAACGGATTATATGTTCTTGATTTAAACAATAAGGATATTCTCAACATTGAAACTAAGAAAGCTAAACATAGTGATCAAAACCATACATACCTCTGGCATTGTAGATTGGGTCATGTTAAACGGACCCGCATTGCAAAACTTCAAATGGATGGAGTTTTGGACCCTTTTAACTTCGAGTCATTTGAGGTATGCGAGTCATGCCTTTTAGGCAAGATGACCAAGTCCCCTTTCACAGGACTAAGTGAAAGAGCTACTGAACTGTTAGGCATTATCCATAGTGATATATGTGGTCCACTAACAGTTGAAGCCATAGGTGGATATTCCTACTTCATCACATTTACTAATAATTTTTGTAGATATGGTTATGTCTACCTTATTAGACATAAGTCTGAAGCCTTTGATAAGTTCAAAGAATTTAATAATGAAGTACATAATATGTTGGGCAAAAGTATTAAGGCTCTTTGGTCAGATCGAGGAGGTGAATCCTTGAGCTCAAGGTTTTCTGAATACCTGAAGGAGTGTGGGATAGTATCACAACTCACCCCTTCATATACACCCGAGCACAATGGAGTATCTGAAATGAGGAATAGGACCTTACTTGACATGGTTAGGTCCATGATGAGTTTTAGTGATCTACCTGCATCATTTTGGGGTTATGGCCTGGAGACTTCAACTCACGTATTGAACCGTGTGCTATCAAAGTCTACAAATAACACTCCATATGAACTATAGAGTGGGCGACAGCCCAATTTGTCTTATCTAAGGATTTGGAGTTACGAAGCTTATGTTAAGAAATTGACTTCAAACAAGCTGGGCCCAAAATCCTGCAAATGTATATTTGTAGGGTATCCTAAAGAGACAAAAGGGTACTATTTCTACCGCGTAGAAGAGCGCAAAATTTTTGTCGCTCATACTGGTGTCTTCCTAGAAAAAGAATTTTTCCTAAGAAGTACTAGTGGGAGAAAAGTAGAACTTGATAAAGTTCTAGAACCACAAGATACATTAGACCAAGGATGGAAAAGTGTGCCACAAGAGGTGGTTGAACATTGTGAGGAGGTTACTTCACAATCCGTGGATCAAAGTGAACTACCTCAAGTACCACAGGAGCTACGTAGATCTGGGAGCGTAGGCTATGAGCCAGAGAGATATAATTATCTCGCAACTCAACATGGTGACGTACTAGTCTACTAAGAGGATAAACCCATAACCTATAAAGACGCTATATCGGATCCAGATTTTGTTAAATGGCTTGAAGCCATGTAATCTGAGACGGACTCCATGTACCAAAACAAAGTGTGGTCTCTAATGGAACCACCTGAAGGGGTAAAACCCATAGGGTGCAATTGCATCTTCAAGAAAAAGACTGACATGGATGGCAACGTGCACACTATAAGGCACGACTGGTTGCCAAAGGTTTCAAACAAATTCATGGTATTGGCTATGAAGAACCATTTTCGCCGGTTGCCATGATCAAATCCATCCATATTATGCTTGCGATTGCTGCATATCATGATTATGAGATTTGGCATATGGATGTCAAAACGGCTTTCCTGAATGGAAACCTTGAAGAGGATGTGTATATGACACAACCCGATAGTTTTGTTCTTGATAGGCAAGCTGAGAATGTATGAAAGTTGCAGAGATCCATTTATGGACTCAAGCAAGCTTCAAGGAGCTGGAACATTCGTTTTGATAAAGCCATAAAAGAATTCAGTTTTATCAAGAATAAAGATGAGCCCTATGGTTACAAAAAAGTAAGTGGGAGCATAGTTGCATTCCTAGTGTTGTATGTCGATGACATACTTCTGATCGGGAATGATATACCAAACATGCAGTCGATAAAGAATTGGTTATCCAAGTGCTTCTTCATGAAGGACTTAGGAGAAACAACCTACATCTTTGGAATTAAGATCTATCGAGATAGATCACGTAGGTTGCTTGACCTAAGTCAGAGTACATACATTGACAAGGTACTGAAGAGATTCAGTATGGAAGAATCCAAGAATGGATTCTTCTGATGTCACATGGTGTCTATCCCTCTAAGGATATGTGTCCTAAAACACACGATGAGAGAGATAGAATGAAAAGGATCCATATGCATTGCAATTGGATCCATCATGTATGCCATGTTGTGTACTCGAATTGATGTCTCATGTACGTTAAGCACTTGTAGTAAATATCAATTGGATCCAGGTGAGTGTCACTAGATAGCTATCAAGAACATCCTTAAGTAAAGAGGACTAAGGACATGTTCTTGGTTTATGGAGGGGAAGATGAGCTCATTGTAAGAGGATACAGTGATGCTAGTTTCCAAATGGATAAAGATGATTATCGATCGTAATTAGGGTTTGTATTTGGTCTCAATAGGGTTGCAATGAGCAAGAAGAGCTCCAAGCAAGGCATTGTAGCGGACTCTACAATGGAGACTGAGGATATTGCATTATCTGATACGGCCAAGGAGATAGTCTGGATTAGGAAGTTCGTCACTGAACTTGGTGTGGTCTCTATGATTTTTGATCCAATAGATGTCTATTACGACAACAATGGAGCAATAGCTCAAGCAAAGGAACCACAGTCTCACCAGAAGTCCAGACACATACTCAGACATTTTCATCTCATCAGAGAAATGGTTGAGAGGAAAGATGTACAAATTAATAAAGTGCATATGGATGACAATCTCGCCGATCCATTGACAAAGCCTCTGTCACAGCAAAAGCATAAAAAACACTTAAAGTCATTCGGTATTAAATACATGTATGATTGGCTATAGTGCAAGTGTGAGATTGTTAGAGCAGGTGCCCTAGAGCCAATCTATTATTGTGAATTTGACTTTGTAATAAATGTTTATTCATTAATAAAAAAGGCATATCCTTCTATATCGTGTAAATCATAGTTATATGTAATGATATATGTCCTTAGGATGGTAGAACCGTGACCAGAGTATCAAGTGTTTCAAATCTTGATAGTGAGAACCCTATGATCACATATGGTGGACATTCTCTTATTATATACTCTCTAGCTAGTAATTCTTTGAGAAATATATGACAAAATCCACTAAATAATAAACATATATACATAGAGGTATATAATGTAAAATCCAAAAATTCTACTTTTAATTCATATAAATATATACACAAAATAACTGATATACTTTAATAAATACAAGGTAGTCTTGGACAGTGCCGCCAAACTCATTGGCTTCTTGACGTCTGATAATCTGAGAATTATACTATTTTTATTAGGCTTTTTGGTCGGATTTTAGATACTTCTTAGTTCATTTCTGCCTGAATTGCTACTTAATTCTTTACATTTTGTGTTTCAAGCCAAAATGGACATTTTGAGCAAATAATAAGCGAATTGGAGTTTCTGGACCCAGAAGTGAACGGATTTCAGAATTTGGAGGAGTTCTGAAGCAGATTGAAGCATTATAAAGTTTGTTCCAATAAGAAAGCATCGGAGATCGAAGATTCAAGTAAAGAAGCAAGTGGAGGGCAATTCTGTAATTTTAGAATTCTTCACGAAGGTTCGCCGTAGCGAAGTTCTGTTCTTCGCCGCGGCGAAGGAAGTGAAACACGAGATTCTAACTTACCTTGTCGCCGCAAAGAAAGTTTGTTTTCTTCAAACGCACAGTTTTATTTTAGGAAAGTTATAGGTTTTTGGGCGAACTATAAAAGGAAAAATTTACCATTTTGAGAGAGGTGGTCGAAGTTCACCTGGTTTTCATTTTTCCTTAGAATAGATTTGACATTTTTGTTAAAAAGGTGAGAAGATTGGAGATTAAACCTTGTGGATTCTTCAACTAAGGGAGATATCTTTTTTTTTTCTCTTTAATTCAATATGTGGAATGCTACGTTTACTGTTTTTCTTGCTGTGTATTTTGATTTAGTTATGAACTAACCCATTTTTGGTTAGGGTTTTGATTAAGTTCAGATTTCTATGGGTTAATGAATTGATTATTGCTATTTCCATATTCTATTGCAATGATTGTGTGGTTATCTATTTTTAATGGAATTTATTTGATGAATATGATGAGATTGAGAAATGAATCATGTTGAGCTTCTTGGGTAATCACCATTGTAGTATTAAATGCTAAAGATAGATTTGAGAATCAATGAAATCAATCTAGGATTCCATTAGCTTAATGAACTTGGGTCTATTATTCTTCAATTTGTTGGGTGCGGAAGTTTAATAGGGAAAGTAGGAATTCATAGCTTGAGAAGGTATGTTTGACAACTTAGAGAATTCGATTTACAATCTGTGCATGTGAGTGTGGAATTAACATAGTCCGTAGAATTCATCCATAGAGTCCGAATGAAGTCAAAACCCTAACCATTTATTAAATTGATATTATTCTTGAGTTTAAATTCTTGCTTTCATTAATTAGTGGTTAATACTTAGTAAGTTTTGTTTTAGTTTTAGATTTAATCTCTCCCATTAATCCAAACACATTCGGTTCCTCCAACTTGAAAACAGTTAGGAAATTTAGTGCTTAACAACCAATCCTTGTGGGAACGATACTCACTCATCACTTTATTACTTTGTGCGACTAGTGCACTTGTTATTTATGCATGTTGTAGTTACAACGCATTAAATTTTTGGCGCCGTTGCCGGGGATTGAGTTGTGTATTAACATTAAATTTTTCTTGTGTTAGCTAGATTGGAGCTTTATTTTTGCTTAATTGTGTGTTAGTTTAATTTTTGTTATTCTTTTTGGTTGGCTTGTGATCTCACTTTTTGTCTCTTTCTATGTAGTTTACCGAAGAGCAAGACGTCGGCCAGTGGTTCCTATTGATCCTGAGATTGAAAGAACCACTAGAAGACTTAACATAGAAAGAAGAGAAAGAGAGGCTACAGTGGAACCAGAGGTCATAGTTGTTGAGATGGGAAAAAATAGAACACTAAGGGAGTTTTCAGTTCCCTCAGTTGATGGCAGTGGGTCGAGTATTACTAGACCAGCAGTACAAGCCAATAACTTTGAGATAAAGCCGGCAATCATCCAGATGAGCCAGCAGTCAATACAATTCAGGGGAGATTTGAAGGAAGATCCAAATCTGCACATTGCCAATTTTTTGGAGATTTGTGATACTTTCAAGTCAAACGGAGTGTTAGATGATGCCATCAGATTGAGACTATTCCCGTTTTCATTAAAGGATAAAGCTAAGGGATGGTTAATGGCACTACCATCAAGAACAATCACAACATGGAATGATTTAGCACAGAAGTTCCTAACCAAATTTTTTCCTCAAGCAAAGTCGGCAAAGCTGAGAAATGATATCACATCATTTATACAGGAAGAGTCAGAATCATTGTATGAGGCTTGGGAGAGATACAAAGAATTACTGAGGAGGTGTCCACATCATGCGTTGCCAGTTTGGATGCAAGTCCAAACATTTTATAACGGATAGATGGTGAATGTGCAAACTATGGTGGATGCAGCATCGGGAGGAACACTGCAAAATAAGACTCCGGAAGAAGCTCACGAGTTGCTTGAAGTTCTGGCAAGCAACAATTATCAAAGACCTAATGACAGGGTGCAACTGAAGAAATCTATGGATCTTCATGAAGTTGATGCATATACAGCCATTTCAGGCCAACTGACAATACTTCAGAAACAGTTGGGAAGTATACAGGTAAATTCCATTCAAGCACCTCAACTAACTTGTGAATTTTGTGCAGGTAATCACGTGAGCAGCGAATGTCAAGTGGAACACGTTTGCTTCAGCATCATCATCATCAGAGCAAGTTAACTACTTGGCAGGAAATCAAAGGCAACTGAACAATCCATACTCCAACAAATATAATCCTAGTTGGAGGAATCATCCGAGCCTGTCTTGGGGTATCAGAATCAACAGAATCAGTAGAACAATCAATGGAACCAAAAAGCATTGCCAAACAACCAAACAGGGGTGAACAATCAATCAGGAGAGCTAAGAGTGACAAAATTGGAGAACATGTTTGGAAAGTTTATGCAAGAGACCATAGGTTTTATGAATGAGACGAGAACAAATTTCAGAAATCAAGGGGCATCCATTCGAAACTTGCAGGTACAAGTGGGTCAATTGGCTGATAAGTTAAATGAGAGACCACAGGGCTCACTACCGAGCAAAACAGTGACTAACCCACATGAGCAAGCAAATGCGATAACTCAGAAAAGTGGGACAGTGTTGGAAGAGGTGGAAAAATCAAGGGAAGAAGAAAGTCCACCAAAGGAAAAGGAAAGAAAGGAAGACTCTGATGAGGAAGTTGATGAAGAGATAGTTGCTGAAAAGAAACCATCTAGTTCCAGGGAAGAAGAACAAAAACGGGAAGTGAGACAAAGACAAAGGAAAGAGAAATTGTCATTTCTCGAGATACCACCAGAATTGGCACATCACACTCCTCCTATGCTGTTTCCTTAGAGACTAAAGAAAAAGAATCAGGATAAGCGGTTTTCCAAATTCATTGAAATATTTAGAAAATTGCATATTAACATTCCTTTTTCAGATGCAGTGCAACAGATGCCGAGCTACGCGAAATTTCTCTAAGAGATTTTATCAAACAAAAGGAAGTTAGAGGATGAGGAACTAGTGATGCTCGCAGAGGAGTGCAGCACCATTCTCCAGAAGAAGCTACCCCCGAAACTCAAAGATCTAAGGTGTTTTACTATTCCTTGCATTATAGGAGACATTACCTTTGATCGAGTTTTATGTGATTTAGGTGCTAGCATCAATTTTATGCCTTTTTCTGTTTTCAGGAGATTAGGAATTGTGAAGTGAAGCCAACAACCATGTCGTTATAGCTTGCAGATAGGTCTATAAAACATCTAAGGGGTATAGTGGAGGATGTGTTGGTGAAAGTGGACAAAGTGATTTTTCCGGCGGATTTTGTTGTTTTGGACATGGAAGAGGATAAGGAAATGCCTCTTATTTTGGGTCGACCATTTTTGGCCATAGGAAGAGCACTCATTAATGTGCAAGAAGGAAAGTTACTATTGAGGGTTCAAGATGAAACAGTAACGTTCAATGTGTTTAAGGCTACGAAGTTCCCATCCGAGTCGGATTCATGCTTTAGTGTTGATGCGGTGGATAAACTAGTAGCGGAGGTAATTGAAGAGAACACTCCACAACTGCCCAATCAAGCACAATAGAGGTAGATGAGTCGGCAAAGAACAAATGTGCTAGATTGTTGGAAGCATTTCAGCCGATTGATGAGAGCCAAGATCTAGAATTTGAGGAATTTGATTTTGAAAAAAAAAGGAAAAGGAAAGAAAGGAAGAATCTCCAAAGCTTGAGCTGAAACCTTTACCTTCCCACCTCAAATATGTGTATCTTAGGGAATCAGAAACCTTCTAGGTAATCATCAGTTCAAGATTGAGCAAATTGGAAGAAGAGTGGTTGATTCGGGTGTTGAGGGAACACAGATCGGCAATTGGATAGACTATTTCAGATTTTAGAGGCATCTCTCAATCTTTTTGCATGCATAAGATACTCATGAAGGATGATATCAAGCCTAGAGTTCAACCACAATGAAGATTGAATCCTTCGATGAAGGAAGTGGTGAGAAAGGAAGTGGTGAAACTTCTAGATGAGGGAATAATTTATCCCATTTCTGATAGTCCATGGGTGAGCCCGGTGCAAGTGGTTCTGAAGAAGGGAGGTATCATTGTGATAAAGAATGAGAGCAGCAAATTGATACCAACTAGGACGGTCACGGGCTGGAGAGTGTGCATTAACTACCAGAAATTAAATGAAGCGACAAGAAATGATCATTTTCCACTTCCTTTAATCGATCAAATGTTGGAGAGATTGGCAGGGCATGCTTATTAATGTCTCCTGGATGGTTATTCAGGATATAATCAGATTGCCATCACTCCTGAGGATCAAGAGAAGATGACTTTCACTTGTACATATGGCGCCTTTGCTTATCGAAGGATGCCCTTTGGGTTGTGCAATGCACCAGCCACATTTCAAAGATGCATGATGTCGATCTTTGGAGATATGGTGGAACAGTTTATAGAAGTCTTCATGGATGACTTCTCTGTTTTTGGTTCGTCCTTTGATACTTGCTTATCTAATCTTTCTTTTGTTTTGTAGCGATGTCAGGAGACGAACTTGGTTCTCAACTGGGAGAAGTGCCGCTTCATGGTCCAGGAAGGAATAGTGCTTGGTCATAGAATTTCAAAGGATGGAATAGAAGTGGATCGAGCAAAGACGGACGTGATTAAGAAGCTGCATCCACCCTCGAATGTTAAAGCAGTTTAAAGTTTCTTAGGGCACGCGGGTTTTTATAGACGGTTTATCAAGGATTTTTCTAAGATCTCTAAACCCCTTTGCAATTTATTGATTAAAGATGTTGCTTTTGATTTTAATGATGAATGCATGCATGCTTTCAAACTCTAAAAAAATTATTAGTGTCTGCACCTATTATTGCAGTTCCTGATTGGGGACTACCATTTGAATTGATGTGTGATGCTAGTGATTTTGCACTAGCAGTAGTGTTAGGACAAAGGAAAAACAAAGTGTTGCATGTAATTCAGTATGCTAGCAAAACACTCACTGATGCACAATTGAATTACGCCACCACTGAAAAAGAATTATTGGCTGTGGTTTTTGCTTTTGACAATTTCGTTCATATTTGCTAGGTGCCAAGGTGATAATCTACAAGACCATTCAGCACTTAAGCACCTATTGGCAAAGCAAGAAGCGAAACCTAGGCTGATAAGATGGATCCTATTGCTACAAGAGTTTGAGTTGGAAATACAAGATAAGAAGGGGTCGGAAAATGTGGTTGTGGATCATTTGTTAAGGATTGAACAAACAATTAAGGGAAATGAAAAGGAAACCCAAATCAAAGAAACTTTTCCAGACGAAAAATTGATGAGAGTAGAGGTAGCACCGTGGTGTGCAGATTTTGCATACTACTTGTCGTCGAGAGTGTTCCCCATCGGCATGACCTTCCAATAAAAGAGGAAGTTTTTCTCAGATTTGAAGTACTACCTCTGGGAAGAACCATTTCTTTATAAACATGTGCTGATCAGATGATACGTAGGTGTGTTCCGGAAGAGGAAATGGAGAGTATCCTATGGCATTGTCACAAAAGGGAAGTGGGTGGCCATTTTGGAGGAGCTAGCACAGCAGCCAAGGTTCTTCAATCTAGGTTTTACTGGCCAACCCTTTTCCAGGTTTCTTTTCGGATGGTTCAGGAATGCGACCAATGTCAATGAAGTGGAAATATTTCAAAGTGAGATGAGATGCCACTGAACAATATCCTAGTTGTTGAGCTGTTCGATGTATGGGGAATTGACTTCATGGGTCCTTTCCCAAATTCTTATGGGAAAATATACATTTTGGTATTACGTATCGAAATGGGTGGAAGCAATTGCATTGCCATCCAATGATGCCCGGGTGGTGGCTAATTTTGTGAGAAAGAACATTTTCTTAAGGTTTGGAGTACCACGGGTAATCATTAGTGATGGAGGATCGCATTTTTGTAACAAGCAATGAGATGCACTGTTGGGAAAATATGTGGTGAAACATAGAGTTGTGACACCATACCATCCATAGACTAGCGGACAAGTGGAACTGTCGAACAAAGAACTAAAGGGAATTTTAGAAAAGACAGTCAATGCATCGAGGAAGGATTGGTCACGGAAGTTGGATGATGCATTATGGGCCTACCGCACTACATTTAAGACTCCGATTGGTATGTCTCCATTTAGGATGGTCTATGGGAAGGCATGTCATTTGCCGGTAGAACTCGAGCATAAGGCCTATTGGGCAGTCAAGTAGCTCAACATGGATTTACGAGCTGCTGGGGAAGAAATGATGCTGACTTTGAATGAACTCGATGAGTTATGTCACGAAGCTTATGAGAATGCTAAGATGTACAAGGAAAAGACCAAGAAGTGGCATGACAAGTATATCAAGAAGAAGAACTTTGAAGTGGGTCAGAAAGTGTTGTTGTTTAATTCTAGACTTAGGCTTTTCCCTGGAACACTTAAGTCTAGATGGTCTGGACCCTTCATAGTTACAAGAGTTCACCCATTCGGAGCGGTGGAGGTGTCACATGAAGAAAAAGGCACATTTAAGGTCAATGGACAGAGGTTGAAGCCATACATCAACGGAGTGATGAGTTGCAAGTCAATCTCCCTCCGGCTTGACATTTCGACATGAAGACTTGAGAAAGTCAAGCTTTCGACTATAAACAAGCGCTCATTGGGAGGCAACCCAGGTGTTTCCAATTGTTGTTGTTTATTTATTGTTTTGAAGTTGTTTAGTTTTCTTATGATTTTTAGATGAAGCTTAATTTGTGTGTTTTTTGGTGTTTCAGGTGAATTAACGAATCAAGGCGAAAAACGGAATTTTTCCAGTTTTTGCCATGGCGAAGAAGTTTTTTTTTCGCCGTGGCAAACTACACCGTGCAAGAAGTGGAATTCGAAAAGTCCCAGACTTCGCCGCAGCGAAGCATTTGTTTTCACCTCGGCGAAGAAAGTTCGGCGAAATTGGCTAAGGGAAGTTCGCTGCAGCGAAGAAGTTTCTTCGTCAAGGCGCTATATGCACTGGATTTTTTCGTAGCGGTGTCGACTAGGTTGAAAAATTTTTATTTGTAGAATTAAGAACTTCACCGCGGTGAAGTCTACTTTTTATAAATACCTGCGCGACTTTTCATTTTTAACGCAAAAGTTCAAAACACATTCAAGAGCAAAATTTTTCCTACTTCAATCCAGAGTTTTTTCAGCACATTCCCATCACTTTTCCTCATTTCTTAACCCTCCCAAACACCAAAACAATGAATTTTAACAATGAATTTTTGTGAAAAATTGAAGAAATTTTGGAAACCCTTGGTTTTCAAAATTTGGGGATCTTGCCATCTGAGCCACAATTGATGAAATTGGTGGTAAATACTTCTTGGGATTGGTAAGATTTCAAGTTCTCCAAACTTTTTATTGATCAATTTCGATTTTTTTTTTTTTTTTAGTTGAATCTGAGATTTTGATTGTTGCGTGAGTTGCGGAACTTTTTGTGGTGTTTGTGCTTTGATTGTGAATTAAGAAGTGTAGATCTTGATTGTTGTGGTGTTGAGGAGTTTGGGTTTTGAATTTTGGAGTATTTGGTTGATTTTGGAAGAAGAGTAATTTTGGGGGCCTAGGTGCAATTTTTGGAAGTGCCGTGGTTTTGCAGGATTGATTGTGGTTATTCGTAGGGTGCTTAGAGTTGAATTGTTGAGTTAGAATGGTCGTTTGGGGAAAATGCCGCTCAAAGTTACTTTCCAAGGGTAAAGGAAAAGGGAAGAAGATAGATGACCGATTTGTTAATGAGAAGGCTCGGAAACAATATGAAGGGGCAATCCAAAGGAAAGATAAAGGATTTATTGCCAAGCGAGGGTTGACCACTGATGATCATATTTTACACTATGATTTTGCATTGAATTTTGATAGGATTTGGGATACTTTTCATACAATTTGGGCCATAATTGCTACCTAATTCTATTAATTTGTCTTTGTAGGCCTAAACGATGATTTTTAGCATAAATGACAGTTTTGAGCATAAATTGTGTAACTTGAGCTTGGAAACTCAGAATGACCTGAATTTAGAAGCTTTGGAAAGCTAAGAAAGAAGAGCTACAACGTTCATGTTTTGGGTTTTTCCTAATTCTGACTAGACAAAGGTAAAAACTTGGCTTGAAGTCGTGAAAAATATGCTGGGCACTGAAGAAAAATGTCTTTGGACGTGCTTTAGTATTTCTGCTATAACTTGAGCTTTAGACCTCAGATTGTGCTGATTCTTGAACTAACAGAAACATAATTGAAAGGTCTACAATTCATATGTTAACACTTTTCCAGATTCAGAATCCATCATGATCAAATTTGGCCCGAAAGTCTTCGCTGCGGCGAGGAAAACGATTCACCACGGCGAAACCTGCATCAGATGTAAAAATAAAACAACGCGTTTTGGCTTGCTAGGGCTTATTCCTTAAGTGAGAGAGGTATAAATTAGAGCAAAAAGGAAGAGAAAAGGAGTCTTGGTTCGTCATTTGGGAGGCAGCTCATGGAAGGAGAAGATTATTGAAGATTTGGGCTTCAAATTAGAGAAGATTTCTCCATCTTTTGCTTGTTTTTCAATGATAAATCTTGATTCAGTTTGTTTTTGTAATTTTATTTCGTTTTTAAGTATGAACTGAGTTGTTTAGCTAGGGTTTGATGTAATCTTGATACAATGATTCAAATTTATATGGATTGATTTACTTTGAGTTTTAATTTCATGATTGAGTGTTTATCTCTTTGCTTAATGACTTTTGGATGCTTGATCACCATTCAAATGTGTGTTGTTCACAATGAGACTGAGAAGTGATTTGTGATTGTGCCTCTTGGGATAAATACCGTAGATTAGCAAACGCTAGAGATAGGTTTAGCGATCTATGAAATCTAGATAGAATTCCACAAAGCTTAAAATCCTTTGAACTATTAATCTTCATTTTGTTGGGTGCGGAAGCTTAATAGGGATAAGTAGGGAAATGTAGCATGAGAATGTATGTTTTACAACTTAGGGAATTCGATTTTCAATCAAGGAATTAGAACTTGGGTAATAGATTCTATGATTTGGGTTAGCGTATTTAGGTGAATTCAACACCCTAGCATTTGTTTTAGCATTGTTTAATTAGTTAAGTTGTTGGGTTTTGCATTTATATTTAGTTTGTTAATCATCCATCAATCCAATTTATTGTTGCTTCAATTAGGACTTGAACTAGAAAAATCGATACTTAGTAACACTATCCTCGTGGGAACGATACTCTACTCATCACTTTATTACTTGTGCGACTAGTATACTTGCTACATTTTGCATGTTGTAGTTACAACGCATCAACCACTGTTTATGCTGAAGAGTGGAGTGCAAGACGAAAGTGGAATGCATTTATGGATGAACCTACACATATGGCCGTAGAGCCGATAGTAAGAGAGTTTTTACGCCAATCTCTCTGATTGTGATCCTGGTCATGTGTTTGTGAGAGGCATTGATGTGCCATTTGATGCAAAGACAATCAATGATTTCTTTGATTTGCCTCAAATTAACCATGATGAGCATGAGGAATTCAAGAATACACAGTTTGAGGATAATGTAATACTTTCGATCATAAAAAAACCGGATACCACTTGGGAGATTTCAAAGAAGGGAAAGAAGAGTATCAAGGGAACCAATCTGACACTGATGGCTAGGTTGTGGCAATACTTTGTGAGTGCGAGGATGATCCGGAAACGCATTATAGCACAGTGACTTATGAGAAGGCATTGTTACTCCATTCCATTGCCACAAGAAAGAAAATAAATGTGGGAAACATCATCCTAACTAGTATTAAGAATGCAGTCCAACCAGGGCGAGGCAGTTTTCCATTCCCACATCTCATTACAGAGCTGTGCATTCAAGTAGGGGTTGAGAAGACTAAAGATGAACCATTTATCCATGCTGCCCCAGCTCTCGACACAGCCTACTATCGGAAGCTACTTGAGCGTCAACCCAATGAGCAACCTAGTGAGCGACCCAGCGCCGGGACAAAACGACAGAGAACCACACAAGGCACTGCCACGTCATCCAATTCCACAGCCACTATGAAGGAGATGATGCAGCAAATGTTGGGTTAGATGAAATGGTTAGCAAAACGTCAGGATTGGCTGGCAGAGCAGACCCAGATGATATATGACATGCAGCACAGTTGCTTCACCAAGCTCAACGTTGATACTTCGGAATTCCAATAGGCTGACTAGGATTCAGAAGAATGGATGGGCTCTGACTCAAAAGAAAATACCGAGGGAGGGGAGGAGGCCGAAGAATAAACCTGAACACCTGTTTTTGTATTTTATTTTCTTTGTTTTAGTTGTTTTTGTATTTCATTTCGAACATTGAACTAAATTGCTTTTTTGTTTTGGATGGTTTAAAGTTTGTTTTAAATTTCCTAGTAGTTGTAAATGCAAGATTAGGATTGTAATATTTTCATATTAGTCAGTGAACTTTTCTAACACAGTGGACACCACACTATTTCAATTGTTTTTACAGATTATGGTGATGAGAAAGCCAAGGACCGGGTGTGCATGATGTTGAGCGAAACTTCAATGCCACTGATTAATCAGGGAACTATCTCATACCTTTGTAGATTTTGTTTTTCTATTCCTAATTCGTGCATAATGTGACATTGGGGACAATGTCATCTTTAGTTTGGGGTTAGGGAAAAATTTGAACAATTCTTTATTTTTGTTTAATTGTTGTCATGTTTTGTTGTGTATGCCAATGATGAATTACATAAGTCTATGATGAGAATAGGATTGTTGGATTTTTATTGTTGAAAAATGTTAAGCATTGCTTCAAGTTTATGTTGATTGACTGAATTGTGCTTGAGGTTTGTTGAGTCGTTCAACCACCATTTTCATTATTTCGGCATGCTTAGATTCATTTTATGTGGTTAGGTAAAGTCTTGATAATGTTGGTAGACTCTAAAACCTAGTTTAAAAATGCTTGAGGCGAAATTCTAGGAATAGACATTATTGAGGAAGTGATTTAGGCGATTTTTCGAAACGTTTGAGCCTTTCCAGCTGACCATGAATTCAATCCCTAGTTACCCATTTGAACCTTATGAAATCATCGTTGTCCCTTTTTGTGTTCTTGTGCAACCAATAATGCCCGAACCTTTCACCCTAAACATGTCCGCAACCTTTAAGAGAATTCTAAACCTAATGCAAACACAAAGACCTTGGAGAGTTGTGTGAATGAATTAAAAGATTAGTTTGGGGGTTGTGAGAAGGGCAAGAAGAATAAATGGGGTAATTACCGTCAATAAAATGATTATTGCTATTTGTATTAAATAAAAAAAAAAAAAAAAACAGAATTTGAGAATTGCAATGCAGTTGAAAAAAATGAGAAGTGCACATGCTTGAGGGTTATAAATTGGTTGACTTTGTAGTGGTGGTTGAAGAAGAAAGTGGAAGTTGATTTGAGTCTTGATGTTTGCTTAAAGAAAATTGAGTTCTCTTGCTTTATTAATCATGTCCGTTTCTTTGAAGCCCACTAACCGAGCCTAACGTTACAAGCCTATAAAGACCTTCTGATCTTTAGTGATGTCTAATACTCATTAGTGGAGAGTAGTTCGATACTCAGGCTTATGGAGTCTGCCGCCATTTGATACACTTTGCATTTCTGCATAAAATAATCCAGGAAGTTGGAATGTGGATTGAAGTGGGAATCACCTACTCGGGGGACCAATAGAGAAGATAGTCGATGCAACTTATAACTTCTTAGAGTGTTGAACATTTTTCTAGTAATAATTTTTCAACGATCTATGAGACTTGTTTAAATTCTAGGCAGTTCATTGTGTTGAGTTGAGTCTAATGTTTTTATTTTATTTTATTTTCAGTTTTGCTGTTTTGCATTGTTTTGGGCGTTTGTTGTTTTTCTTTCTTTGTGTTTTGTACCTGATGCTCGAGGATGAGCATGTCTTTAGTTTAGGGGTATTTGATAATCCAAGAATTATACTGTTTTATTAGGCTTTTTGGTTGGATTTTAGATACTTTTTAGTTCATTTCTGCCTGAATTGCTACTTAATTCTTTACATTTTGTGTTTCAGGCCAAAATAGACATTTTGAGCAAATAATGAGCGAATTGGAGTTTCTGGACCCAGAAGTGAGTGGATTTCAGAATTTGGAGGAGTTCTGAAGCAGATTGAAGCACTATGAAGCTTGTTCCAATGAGAAAGCATCGGAGATCCAAGATTCAACCAAAGAAGCAAGCAGAGGGCAATTCTGTAATTTCAGAATTCTTCATGAAGGCTCGCCACGGCGAAGTTCTGTTCTTCACCGCAGCGAAGGAAGTGAAACACGAGATTCTAACTTACCTCGTCGCTGCGGCAAAAGTCTTTCTTCGCTGCGAAGAAGTTTGCAGATTTTTGTTTTCTTCAAAACGCACAATTTTATTTTAGGAAAGTTATAGGTTTTTGGGCGAACTATAAAAGGAAAAATTTACCATTTTGAGAGTGGTGGTCGGAGTTCGCCTGGTTTTCATTTTTTCTTAGAATAGATTTGACATTTTTGTCAAGAAAGTGAGAAGATTGGAGATTAAACCTCATGGATTCTTCAACTAGGGGAGATATCTTTTCTTTTCTTTTCTCTTTAATTCAATATGTGGAACGTTTACTGTTTTTCTTGCTGTGTATTTTGATTTAGTTATGAACTAACCCATTTTGGGTTAGGATTTTGATTAAGTTCGGATTTCTATGGGTTAATGAATTGATTATTGCTATTTCCATATTCTATTGCAATGATTGTGTGGTTATTCTGTTTTTAATGGACTTTATTTGATGAATATGATGAGATTGAGAAAAGAATCATGTTGAGCTTCTTGGGTAATCACCATTGTAGTATTGAATGCTAGAGATAGATTTGAGAATCAATGAAATCAATCTAGGATTCCATTAGCTTAATGAACTTGGGTCTATTATTCTTCAATTTGTTGGGTGTGGAAGTTTAATAGGGAAAAGTAGGAATTCATAACCTGAGAAGGTATGTTTGACAACTTAGAGAATTCGATTTACAATCTGTGCATGTGAGTGTGGAATTAACATAGTCCGTAGAATTCATCCATAAAGTCCGAATGAAGTCAAAACCCTAACCGTTTGTTAAATTGATATTATTCTTGAGTTTAAATTCTTGCTTTCATTAATTAGTCTTTAATACTTAGAAAGTTTTGTTTTAGTTTTAGATTTAATCTCTCCCATTAATCCAAACACATTCGGTTCCTCCAACTTGAAAACAGTTAGGAAATTTAGTGCTTAACAACCAATCCTCGTGGGAACGATACTCACTCATCACTTTATTACATTGTGCGACTAGTGCACTTGCTATTTATGCATGTTGTAGTTACAACGCATTAACGTCCCACCCGACCGTAAATCATCTAGTACCTGCAAAATAGTAGAATAATGGAGTGAGCACTAATTGCTCAGTAAGTAAGCCAAACTGCACTACTCTTTTTCCTCCATTACTCATGTTCTAATTTTCCTTTTCTCACTTTAATCTTTGCTAATATTCTTCATTCTTTTTTGATATTCTGCATTCTTTTCTGATATTCTGATTTGCTACTTTTCAACGTGCAAAGACAATGAATAAAACTATACATTGTCGAGCACATAAGAAATGCTAAATCATGCAAGTAGCCTAACACATATGCCGAATAATAAACTTGAGAAAAAAAACTTTCCTTTCTTTTCAGTTTTCTGTCTCTTCTGCTATATCTCTTTCTTTTCTTTTCTGTTTCTGTTCCTTATTCTTTTTCTCTTTCTTTTCTTTTCTGTTCTAGTTCGCTGATCGGACTAGGTTGATCCATTGATTTGGAACCTTGGCCATGTGAGTGTATACTAGGTGCAGTCCTCATCTACATGCATTGCTGACGAATTGTACTAATTCTATTATGCTATTCTAAGGCAGCTCATTGATGGCAGCATGCATGTAGGTATTTTTTGCTTGGTACAATCCTCATCCATATACACTACTGACGGACTATACAATACTATATATCCTTGCTGAGGCCACTCACTGTGGCGGCGTGCATGTGGGTATCTCTGTCGCTCACGGGTTCCCCATCGCAACAATCTTATAACATAACATGCTATAGAAAGAGAATAGAAAGAGATACTATACACATTTCTAAATAAATTTCCACTTGCATTCTTTAGTAAATGAGAAAAATACAAATTTGCATGTCAGCTTAAAAGAAAACTACATGCCATTTTCTTTTCTTTCTTTTTCTCATTCTTTGCTAACATATTCTTTACTATTCTCATTTACCAAATCAAGGCTATATATAAATCATATGCACCATATATGCATGATCAAGCCCATTCTTTGATGTTCTTTCCAAGTTCACATACACAGCCTTGAAAATTCATTATGGCATAATGGTATGTCATAACATATTCTACCATTTTTATCAACAATGCCATATCAAATGAACACTTTAACATACAATTCTTTTCTAACACTTTCATGTGCTATTCAAGAAGTAGTAAAGGTTCAAGTAACTAGAACCAAACACTAAGGGCCATTTCCCTCATGGAACTACATGAGCAAGTGATATTCTAAATTTTGGCATAACAATATGCACTCTTGAATACTAACATTTACACTTGGTTAAGCCCAACATAATCTTTCTACTTCAATTCTTGCCTTTCTCTAACACTTTCTTCAATAGGGTTTAACCAACTCATACATGCATTTTCTCTTTGGATTTTCATCAAACTCTTCATATGCACATGCAACTACCATGTCGGCTACATTTCCACATCTCTCTAAATCCACCAAAATTTGAGCCAAAAACTCACTAACTATGCATCAAACCTGGCCGTTTTCAACAATTCTCAACACTTCAAAATTTCATCACTAATTCTTCCATAATTCCACCCATTCATCACATACCCTTACACTACTTCTCATGGCTGGAAATTACACATCATTCAACATCAAAAACAGCAAACAATTCTCACATACAATCACATACAAACATGCAAGAATCATTCTACACAAGTCTTGCTCAAATCAAGGCTTGGGTTTACTTACCTTGAATGTGTGATATAATCTCCCTTTTGCTAAAAGTCTCTCCCTCTTGGACCTAGATCATATAAAAACCATAAGAATTTAAAACTTTAAAGGCTAATCACACACCTTGTGCTAGAATCTTACCTTTGGATGCTTTAGGATTGAAAATCTATTAAAAAATCCAAGCCAAATCCTATGAGTTCCCTTTGAAATTTAGTGAAGAAAATTTAGAGAAAAGGGGTAAGGGTGGCGTGTACAAGGGCTGAATAAATGTTAGGGTTTCTTCTAATGAAACCTTATATCTAATAATATGTCCATGTATTCCCATTTTGCCCTTCCACTTTCTATGAAATCCCATCTATATCCTTTAATAAATTATGAAAATACCCTCATTTTTATTGTCTTCTTCACATTATTTTGCTTCCTTTCACTTTCCACTTTTTCATCTGGTTATGAGTGAAAAGACCATTTTACCCCTGATGAAGTTTTAAAGAATTTTCTTCACATTTGTCTAAGATAACATCAAAGAAATCCAGCTAAGGATATTAGGGCATAAATAAAATTACGTACCTTGATGTGAGTGTTACAATTCTCCCCCCTTTAAAGAATTTCGTCCACAAAAGTCAACTGAACAATTCAGGATAGCGATTGCGTACATCTTGCTCCACTTCCCATGTAGCTTCTTCTACTGTATGATTCCTCCATAGAACTTTTACTAATGGAATACTCTTATTTCAGAGCTCTTTAACTTTTTTGTCCAATAGTTGAACTGGGTGCTCCTCATAAACAAGATTCTCCTCTAATTCCACTTTTTCTGCTTTCAATATATGGCAGGGATCACTGACATACCTTCAAAGCATTGAAACATGAAAAACATTGTGCACTTTCTCCATATTTGGTTGTAGTGCTATTTGGTACACTATTTTTCCTACTCGTTGCAATACTTCAAAGGGGCCAATGTATCTATGGGCAAGTTTTCCTTTACCACCAAACTGCATTACCCACTTGTAGGGGGAAATCTTAATAAACACTTTATCACCCACTTCAAATTCTACATCTTTTCTCTTTAAATCCGCATAGCTCTTTTGTCTATCTTGAGCTTGCTTCATTCTATTTCTGATCAACTTAACATCTTTTATCATTTTCTGAGCTATCTCCAGCCCAAGAGTTGCATTCAAAGCATCTTTCTCTCCTACTTCATCCCAATGTAGTGGGGATCTACATCGTCTACCATATAGAGCTTCATAAGGAGTCATCTTAACTTTAGACTGATAACTGTTATTATAAGCAAACTCTATCAATGGTAGCATCTCATGCCAGGTCATTTTAGAATCCATACAACACGCTCTCAGCATGTCCTCAAGCACCTGATTGGTTCTCTCAGTTTGGCAATCTGTCTGTGGGTGGTAAGTTGTACTAAATGCTAACCTGGTACCCAAGTTTCTCTGTAGACTAGTCCAGAAAGCTGAAACAAATCTGGAATCTCTATCTAATACTATCGTCTTAGGCACCCCATGCAATCTAACTATCTCTCTGATGTAGATCTAGGCCAACTAATCTGAGGTGGTACTGTCTTTTACTAGAAGAAAATACGCTGATTTGGTTAATCTGTCTACTATCACCCATAATGCATTATAACCCTTTTGAACTCTTGGAAGGCCTATAATGAAATCCATTGATATATTTTCCCATTTCCATTCAGGAATGCTAAGTGGTTGAAGTAGTCCTGATGGTCTCTGGTGCTCTGCTTTAACCTGTTGACAAACCAGACATTTTGCCACATACTCTCCGATATCTTTCTTCATACCTAGCCACCAATAACTTTTCTTTAAATCTTGATACACTTTGGTTCCTCCAGATGTGCAGTATATGGTGTGTCATGAGCCTCTGCAAGAATCTTCTTTCTCAGCTCAACATCCTAGGGAATGCATATACGGCTCCTAAAACTGAGAACATCAGTTGAAATCTGATACTATGATATCTTGCCTTCCAACACTTGTTGACTTATTTTCTAACACCACTCGTCGACAGCTTGCTTTTCTTTAATTTCTTCTAATAAAGCAGATTGAATTTCTAACCTGGCAATTCTTCATGGCATCATTTCTATCTGTTCCTTGAGAAATTCTTCCAATAGTTCTTTCTGCATTGTGAGTTGAGACAAAAAGACTTTTCTACTCAAGGCATCAACTACCACATTGGCTTTTTTAGGTTGATACTTGATTTCACAATCATAGTCTTTTACTAGCTCCAACCATCTTCTTTGTCTCATATTTAGCACCCTTTGGGTGAAGAAATACTTCAAACTTTTATGATTGGTATAAATATTACTCTTTGCCTCCATACAAGTAAGGCATCCATATCTTTAATGTAAAAACTATAGTTGCTAACTCTAAATCATGCATAAGGTATCTTGTCTCATACTCTTTCAACTATTGGGAAGCATAAGCTATTACCCTACCCAACTGCATCAACACAGCACCAAGTCCCTGAAGTGAGGCATTTGTATAAATATCATAGTCTACACTCTCTTGTGGTAACACCACAATAGGATCTGTGGTGAGTCTTCCTTTTAACTCTTAGAAACTCTCTTCACATGCACCGACCATATGAAAGGAGTTCCTTGTTTGGTAAAAATTGTAAGCGGCTTAGCCAACTGAGCAAATCCTACTACAAACCGCCTATAATAACCTGCAAGCCCTAAGAAACTTCTAACCTCTTTCACTGTCTTCGGCCTTTGCCACTCTAAGATTGCCTTTACCTTACTGGGATCTACTGACACACCTTCTTTTGAGACAGTGTGACCCAAGAAGATAACTTGATCCAACCAGAACTCACATTTAGAAAATTTGGCATACAACTTCTTATCTCTCAATCGCTACAACACAAATCTCAGATGTTCTTCATGCTCTTCTCTTGTCTTAGAATAAACCAGGATGTCATCAATAAACACCACTATAAATCGATCAAGACAGTCATGAAACACTCGGTTCATTAAATCCATAAAGACTACTAGGGCATTGGTTAACCCGAAAGGCATCACTACAAACTCATAATGCCCATATCTGGTCCGAAATGCAGTCTTGGCTATATCTTGTTCTACAACTCTTACTTGATGATAACCCAACCTTAGATCACTCTTTGAAAACACTACTGCTCCTTTAAGCTGATCAAAAAATCATATATGCGAGGTAACAAGTATTTATTCTTCACTGTCATTTTATTCAACTCTCAGTAATCTATGCACATCCGTAGCGACCCATCTTTCTTCTTCACAAATAGAATTGGAGCACCCTAGGGAGAATGGCTGGGTCAAATAAAACCCTTGTCTAGAAGTTCTTGGAGTTGCTTCTTCAATTCTTGGAGCTCGACTGAGGCCATACGGTAACGGGCTTTAGAAATCGGTGCTATCCATGGTGCTTCCATTTCTCTTTCTAGAGGTAAACCTGGCAAATCATCCGAAAATACATTTGGAAACTCCAGGACTATGGCACATTCTGGATCTCTGATCGAGGGACATCATTGCTTTGCACCACATTAGCAATATACCCAGAGCACCCTTTCCTTAACATTTTTCTGGCTTTTACACTGCTGATTAACATACTAAGCTGGTGGCCTTCTCCGAAATTAAACTTATCGCCATCATCAAGATTAAACTTTGCTTTCTTCTTTCGGCAGTCAATCTCTACTCCATATCTCCCTAGGAAATCCATGCCCAAAATAACATCAAAGTCGGGCATATCAAATACAATCAAATCCACCATTAATATCCTTCCATGGATCACTACGGACTCCACTGAAAGCATCTCCCGGGTTACCACACTATCATCGTTTGGCAATTCAATCTTAATCGGCTGATCTACTGTAACAGGTTTCAAACCCAATCTCTCTATAATCCCATGGGTAATAAAAAAGTGTGTGGCTCCAGAATCAACTAATGCATAAAGGGGAATTGAATGAAATAATAACTAACCAGTAACTACAGATGGGTTGGCCTCGGCTTCACTTTGTGCAACTGTAAATACTCGAACATTAGTACCTCTGGATGTCTATGTTGTGGGTGCAGGAGGGGCCTTACAATCTTTCATCATATGTCCGGGCTATCGACATCTAAAACACACACCCTTGAGACACTTTCCCGGATGATGTTTCCCAAGATTTACTTTTAAACCCCTAGGTTGACCCACTGATTCCTCTAGGCTCAAGGAAATCGGTTTTAGTGGACCATGTACCGACATGTTTTATTTTGTTTATAATGCATGCTAATGTTGAATGTTCAATAACATGTCAAACAATGACATTTGAACAAAGATAATAATTTGGTGAGACATTAAATAAAACCCTCAATTTAAGTATATTGAGTCACATATGCCTTCTATCACCATGGTTTTAATCAAACAACTGTTTGTCAAAACCTTGTTTGCCAAAACGAAGGGTACACTTCTACCAGTGGGAGGTTAAAATTCATAGGAGTTTTCCTTAATGGTGATGGGTCGACTTAAAATGACAATTTTGCTTGTTCGCCAAAGCGAAGGTTGATAAACACGTCATAGGCATAGTAGAGAAGTACACTCATTATGTGTATATGGCGACATGTAGTGTCCACTCTACTGATACTGGGAATCACACTTAAGGATGACGACTAGGCTGTTGGATTGTGTGATTGGCTTGTTGGCTTGCTTCACATTTGAGGTTGGTAGTGGGAGCTATCAACTAGTGTCGATTAAGTTTGTTGGCCTACCTAATCAACCCATTTTGGCTTGTTCGCCAAAGCGAATGTTTGAAATGGGCTAGATGGGATCTCAGTCCACTAGGAAAGCCAATGAGCTTTCCCAAGTTAATAGTGAGGGCTATTGGCTTGAGTAAAATAGTGGGAGCGATTATTTAATAAAAGGCCTTATTAAATAAAATTAAACATGATAATAATTTTGCTTTATTTTGCACTTATAGTTTCACTTAATTGAGCAAAATGATCCCAACATCACTGCAACAAATCATCGAACTAGGAGAGAAATGGAATGGTGAGAATTTCATTGACTGGTATAGAAGTATAAATGATATACTTCAGTCAAGCGATAGATTACATACCATTAAGCAAGCTTTGTCACCAAAGCCTGCTCGTAGTTCTATCCATGAGACTGGATATGTATATGTGAAGCATACATATGATGCGAAAGTAGAAATGACTAGATACATTGTGTTTGCATCTATGACACCATTACTGTGACAGTAGTGCTAAAGAATGGACTTGGCTTCTATTCTTCATTTTCTTCAAAGAAATGAGAAGCATATGGTGTCTCAGTCATTATTCAGATGTCGGTGGAAGAGGGTACCAAAATTGGCGATCATATACTTAAGTTGACCGAGTATATGAACAGGCTTGACATTTTGGGATGCAGACTTATTGAAGGTTTAGCAGTAGACCTAATATTACAGTCTTTGCCAGATTCTTACTCTCAATTTGTCTATGACTTCATTGAGCATGATAAGAAGAATACCCTTTCCGAGCTTTTGGATATGTTGAACGCCACTGAGTCAGGCACGAGAATGTCAGAAACATTGACGTTGGTTGAAGCCAACTCAAGGGAGAAGGTAAGGGCTCAGAAGTCGTTGGAAGGAATTGTTATAGATAGAAAGGGCGTTTGTCCTCACTGTGGGAATCCTAACCACTAGAAGAAACATTGCAAGGCATTTCTAGCAAAAAGGAAGAAGAATGTTACTTCTTCGTCAGGTATGTTCTTGATTGAGATTAACTTCTCCTGTCAACATCTTGGGTCATTGATATAGGATGTGGTACTCACATTTGTTCTAATGTGTAAGGACTACGGCAAAGTAGATTGCTCACCGAGGGAGAGGTAGACCTACTAGTTAGAGATGGAGCACATGATGCTGCATTAGTTGTAGGATCTTATTGTCTGATTTTGCCTATGAGCTTGTTACTTGGAACTTATGGATTGTTATGATATTCGTTTAGTTTCTAGAAATAATTTTTCTGTGTCCACTTTGGACAAGTAAGAATATTGATTTAGTAATGGATTGTTGTATTTTAGTATAAATAATATTCTATGGAGCTGTTTCATAATAATATGTTTTCAAAAATGGACAATAACAATATTCTCAAAGTCACATCTACGCCGAATGTGGCAAGTTGAGTTAAACATATTTGAAGGAATGTGGGAGTTAGGTCCATGATGAGGTTTTTGTGATCTACCCACATAATTCTAGGGTTATGCCCTAGAGACTGTGACTCACGCACTAGATCATGTATCGCCAAGGTCTATAGATAAGACTCTGTATGAATAATGGAGTAGGTGAAAGCCCAACTTGTCTTATCTAAGGATTTGTGGTTGCAAGCTTATGTCAAGAAATTGACCTCAAACAAGTTGGGCTCGAAATCCTGTGAAAGTGTATTTGTAAGGTATCTTGAAGAGACCAAAGGATAGTATTTCTAACGTCCAAAAGAGCACAAAACCTTTTGTTGCTCATACTAGTTTCTTCCTAGAAAATGAATTTTTTCTAAGAAGTACTAGTGGGAGAGAAGTAGAACTCAATGAAGTTCTAGTACCACAAGATACATTAGACGAAGGATGGGAGGATGTGCCACAAGAAGTGGTTGAACATCAGGAGGAGGTTACTCTATAACTTATGCATCAAAGTGAACCACCTCAGGTAGCACAGAAGCTACGTAGATCTGGGAGAGTATGTCATGAGCCCGAGAGATATTGTTTTCTCGTGAATCAACATGGTGACGTACTGGTCTACCAAGACAATGAACCCAGAAACTACAATGAATCTATATCGGATCTAGATTCTGTTAAATAGCTTAAAACCATAAAATCTGAGATGGACTCCATGTACAAGAACCAGTCATGGTTTCTGGTGAATTCACCTAAAGGGGTAAAACCCATAAGGTGTAAATGAGTCTTCAAGAGGAAGACTGGCATGGATGGCAAGGTGCATACTTGTAAGGCACGATTGGTTGCTAAAGGTTTCAAATAAATTCATGGTATTGATTATGAAGAAACTTTTTGCCAGTTGCCATGATTAAATCCATCTGGATTATGCTTGCAATTGCTGCATATCATGATTATGAGATTTGGCAAATGGATGTCAATGATGCTTTCCTGAATGGAAACCTTGAAGAGGATGTGTATATGGCACATCCCGATGGTTTCGTTCTTGATGGACAAGCAATAAAATACTTTGGCTTCATCAAGAACGACTATGAGACCTGTGTTTACAAAAGGGTGAGTGGGAGCATAGTGACATCCCTAGTGTTGTATGTCAATGACATGCTTCTGATCGAGAATGATATACCAAACTTGCAGTCGGTAAATACTTGGTTATCCAAGTGATTCTCTATAAAGGACATAGGAGAAGTAGCTTACATTCTCGGAATGAAGATCTATCGTAATAGATCAAGAAGTTTGCTTAGCCAAAGTTGAAGTAAATAGACAAGGTACTGAAGGGATTCAGCGTGGAAGAATCAAAGAAGGAATCTCTTCTAGTGGCTCATAGTGTCTATCTCTTTCTAAGGATATATGTCCTAATGATAAGAGTGTAATTTACATATTTTTTATTCCTATCATATTATGTTTTTGTTATGTTTTATGCCTAATTGAGTTGATTAGAGTTTATTTTGTAAGTTTGGCATATTTGGATAGACTTTAGGAAATAATTAAGAAAAGATTAGGAAATTCTAGATTTTCCAGATTTTTCGTTATTCTGACCAGTGCTGCGTTTTTCAGGTTTTTCATGGAGTCAGATTTCTCGATTGCAAAAGTGTCCTTCAGAAGAAGTAAACTTGACAAATCAAGCTTTCCAGGAAGGTATTATGGGAGAAAATCCGAGTTCGTTTGGGTTCTCACTAGTCATTACAAAACCGGACCTGGAATCCTAGTCGCGGTAGGATTTCCTGGCTGAGCATTGAATCTTCGAACAGGCCTAACTGGAGCGTCAGATATCGAAAGCGGGTGATTCAAAAGCCCAGATTCATCTACACATCTGGGACTACAATTTTTATGAAGTGACTGAGCCTATAAAAGAACTTTTACATGGCGAGAATCCTGGTGCAAGCTGGAGACAAATTCTGGAATCCATATCTGATAAGATTTTTTCAAATCTGGAAGTCTATCTTTTAGGAAACGTCTAGGAAATATTTTCCGTGGTTCCTGGGGTAGAATTAGGAGAAAAACATGTTATTTATTCAGGAGTGTTAGGTTAACCAGGGGAGAAAAGAGACAGCAGTAGTTTTTAGTTTTTTTTCGGTTTTCTTTTACTTTCTACATCAAGATGTGAGGCTGATCTTTCTTCTTCAGTTCAAGGGGATTTTGAAGCCTAAATTCATGTCATTGGTGTAGCCTAACTTCAGTAACATTGTTCTTAATCTTGTTTTTATTGGAATTGTTTATGTTATTCTGTTTTAATTGTTTATAATTTTCTGTTTGGGTGATTTAGTAATGGCCTGCTGAATTATTTCATCGGAATTTTATCTGTTAGAGTTAGGAATTGTGATCCGTAATTGTCCTTTTTCTATTCAACAAGTGACACATGATGATAGCTGATTATGGACAAGTTTTCGGTCTATTGTCTTGAATAACATAACCTAAGTTAAATAATCCGAGCTTGCGTGATTGTTGCTTAGATTGATCTATTCTCCTAATTCTTAAGGCTGCCATTGAATTAAATTTAGAGAGCTTGTTCTAGGTTGTTCAAGGGTTAGTATCTACTCGAAGAGCTTGTTTCGGTAGTGACAAACTAAGGGAGAATTCGGGTAACAGAGCTTGTTGTTTCCTAGGGTCAGTAGTTTCATAATGATGAGATAGAACAGTGTTACGGTTACTTTATGTCCAATGCATGTTTAGGTGGATCTTGAACCGAGAACTAATTGTGTTTAATTTGATATTTTCTACCATTTGAGATTTCTTTGTTTTACTTTAGTTTGCGTTGTCTACAACCCCCTTTCATTACCGTTGTCATGTTTACTGTTTAGGATTTTATTTGTTTTGTCATTTTTGTTGTGGTTATTGGATAGAACATAGGAATTAATCGAACCATTCCCTGTGGGATCGACCTTTACTTACCCTATATATAATTCAGTAGTTAGGTTAGGAAGGTTATTAATTTGGAGCATTCGGCATGCTACTACCTAAACCACATATTGAGGGAGATAGAATGAAGAAGATACACTTGCTGAAAAGGATCCCACATGCTTCAGCAAGTGGATCCATCTTGTATGCTCAGATTGATGTCTCATGTGCATCAAACACTTGTAAGGGATATCAATCGGATCCAAAAGAGTGATGTTGTGATTGCATGCTTGGATTGATATCTTATGTGCATTAAGCACTTGCAAAAGATATCAATAGGATCTTAGTGAGCAATGTGTTATTACTCAGATTGATGTTTTATGTGCATTCAACACTTGTAGAAGATATCAATCAGATCCAAGTGAGTGACATTGGATAAGTGTCAATGGACATCCTTAAATACCCAAAAAGAGACTAAGGATATGATCTTGGATTATAGAAGGGAAGATGAGCTCACTGTAAGAAGATACAGTGATGCTAATCTCCAAACAGATAAAGCTGATTTTTGCTTACAATCTGGGTTTATATTTTGTCTCAATAGAGCTACAGTGAGCTATAAAAGCTTGAAGTTAAGTACTGTAGCCGATTCTACAATTGATGCTAAGTTTAACGCATTGTTTACTACAGCCGTATAGGCAATTTGGATCAAAAAGTTCATTACTAAACTTGATGTGGTTCCAAGCACTGTTGATCTAGTAAAGTTCTACTGCGATAATAATGGAGCCATTGTTGTGGCCGAGGAATCACAGTCTCACCAGTAATCCAAACACTTACTTAGTCGATTCAATCTTATCTGAGAAGTCAATCAGGAAAAGAATGTGCAGATTTGCAGAATACCTACTAACCCACTGTTGAAGTTTCTGTTGGAGTAGAAGCATGATGAGCACTTGGGTCATTCGATGTTAAATACATGAATGATTGGCTGTAGTGCAAGTGGGAGATTGTTGGAGTAGGTGCCCTAGAGCCAATCTATTATTGTAAAATTGACTTTGTAATAAATGTTTATTTATCAATAAAAAGGCATATTCTTCTATATTGTGTAAATCATAGTTATATTATATGTCCTTAGGATGGTAGAACCGTGACGAGGGTATCAAGTGTTTCGAATCTTGATAGTGAGAACCCTATGATCACATATAGTGGTCATTCTAGAAATGTCCGTAGCCCCAGTATTATTCTGACCAAGGACATAGATAATACGGTAAGACTATCATAGTGTTGAACGACCCTATCGAAAGGCAATGACTGATCTCACTTGTCAAGGTTGTTTGCCAACAACCTAGGGCAACGCATGGGTACTTGCTAGAGGCAAGTTTACTGGAAAAACCCACCAGAGGATTTCATATGGATGATAACCCCAATGTCTATGGAATAAATCCTCTAACGGATGGTGGTGCATGTGATCCTTAGACTTGAGATCACCGGAGCGCCTTGTGCACCAATTGGTGTAGTTTGACACTAGCTCAACGTAGTTCTATTCAGAGCTATCAATACAGTAGTGATTGGCTACATTGAGAAGTGTATTGAGACTATGATGGATCGACAAAGGATTCATCACTTCTGGGTACGGGAGAAGTTATCTCATCGGGTAATTAAGTAAATGGCAATGACACTAAATCTATGGCCACAGTAGGATTGAGTTGATGTGTTAGAGCAGATGCCCTAGAGCCAATCAATTATTGTAGAATTGACTCTTTGTAATAATGTTCATTAATCAATAATAAAAGGCATTTTATTCTATATCACGTAAATCATTATTATTGAAATATGTATTGATATATGTCCTTAGAATGGTAGAACCGTGACGAGGGTATCAAGTGTTTCAAATCTTGATAGTGAGAACCCTATGAGCACATATGGTGGCCATTCTAGAAACGTCCGTAGCCCCAGTATTATTCTGAAGTAAGGGCACAGATAATACGGTAAGGCTATCATAGTGTTGAACGACCCTGTCGAAAGGCAGTGACTGATCTCACTTGTCAAGGTTGTTTGGTGACAACCTGGTGCAACACATGGGCTGCTTGTGTAGGCGGATACACCGCAGCAAGTTCACTGGACTGACCCACTAGAGGTTCCATATGGATGGTAACCCCTTGTCTATGGACAAATCCTCTAACGAATGGTGGTGCATGTGATCCTTAGACTTGAGCCACCGAAGTGCCTTGTGCACCGATTGGTACAGTTTGACACTAGCCTAACGCATTTCTATAGAGCTGTCAGTACGGTGATGATTGGCTATATCAAGGAGTGTATCAAGACTATGGTGGATTGACAGAGGATTCGTCACTCTCGGGTACGGGAGAAGTTATCTCACGGCGCAATGCAGTATATGGCATGACACTGAAACTGTGGCCACATGTGATTGAGTTGTTGCTCTATCCAATTATAATACGGGTCATTGGTCCAGAAACTGAATATATAATATCGAGAGTATGAAGGTTGACACTATTTCTATGCCTTCGTCTCGTTGAGATAACGATTTGAAAGGTCGTATTGTACGCAACCATATCGTTGACAGGTAGCTACTTCGTCTAATCCGAATCTATCGGGTGCCATGATGCCTTGCTAAGGCCAATCTTGGTCTGTGTATTAGTGAGATGATTAATGGTGTTAATCGCATACTATACACTACCGTATATAGGACCTATGGTCACACACATAGAAGTAATTAAGAGCCAGAAAGAAGCATTTTCGTCTTTTTAGGCGAAAGGGTATTTTGGTAATTTTACAGTGCAGTTAAATTGCTGAGGTCGTAGCCTTTTATTAATTTTGTAAAAATTAAATAAGTGAAATTACGGTTAAAGTTGTGTTCGCACATATTTAATTGAATCATCATTATTGTTAAATGTTAATTAATATTAATTGATTTTAATTGAAATATGATGAAATTAAATTAAAAAAATATCTAATTGGGAGTTGTTGGCAACATGGGCTATTTGGGTTGGAGCCCACCCATTCCATGTGGGAATGGGCAACTTGGTTTGCCTATAAAAAGAATAGTGTTTGTGTGTTTATATTTTTTTAAATTCATTTTGCCTTTTTGAAAAACAAAAAAAACACAACACCCCATACACCTCCAACGCCCTTTCACTGTTCCTTGAAAACAAATACTTTGTTTTTTCTTCTTGATTTCTTAAGGCCAAGGAGGATCTAGCAAATCCCTCCTTGGTTCTTGTTGATTATCTTCGTGTGGACCTCTACGGTTCGATCCTACACTTGGATCGGTAGCAAACACGTTCAGAGACAATATTGGTGGAGCCTCCAACGTGGGTATGAATCTAAACCTTTGGATTTATTTTTCTGCAGATTCTTATAAAATATAAACTGTAATTTTCTATGCCCTGATTTTTGGGTTCTAAGGAACGATCCATGGTTGTAATTTTTTGTTTTTCCGCTGCGCAACTGGGTCGTTTCCTAACATGATGCTCAATCCAATTTATTATTTCGGTCATTGGTCCATTAATTGAATACAAACATGTCGAGGATATATGAGATTGACATTATTTCTGTACCTCAATCTTGATAAGATAACAAATGATGAAAAGATTTGATTGCACGGTAATTATACCGTTGACAGGCTATAGTTTTGCTGAATCCGAATCTATCGGGTGGTCATGATGCCTTGCTAGGAGCCAATTTTAGTCTGTATGTAGTGAGACGATTAATTGGTGTTAATCGCGATACTACACACTACCGATATGATAAGGAGCCTACGGGGTCACGCACTAAGAAGATAATTTAAGAATCAACTTGTGAGAAGGGTATTTTCGTCTTTCAGGATGAAAGGGTATTTTTGTAATCTCACAGTGCAAATAAATTTGCTGAGGTTGTTGCCTGTATTTAATTTTAATATTAAAATTAAATTAGTGAGATTATAGTTAAATATATCTATGTATATATTTAAATGAATTATTATTATTAATTAAATGTTAATATATTATTATATATTAATTGATTTTAATTATAATAATAATTAATTAATTAAAATACCATAAAGGTTGTGTTTGGTTGCAAGGGTGAACTACGGTTGGAGCTCATGGCTATTCCTAAGTGGAATAGGATTTTAATTGTTACACTATATAAATGCAACTTAAAATTAAAACAAGGTGATATATTCATTCAATCAGAAACCCTAGCCACCCTATCTCTCCCTCTCTCTCACATTACACTCTTGTGTGAAGAAGAAAATTTTTCTTGTTCTTCTTTCTTGATTCTTGAAGCCCTTGATTGTTCTAGCAAAATAATCAAGGGTTCTGCGGATTATCTTCGTGTGAACTTCCGTGAGTGCGATCGGATCGATTAGCGAAGAATCGCGTGAACAGTGTCAGTGAATAGTATCTAGTTAACAGTAACCAACTGAACAGTAGATGTGAACAGTGTTCGTGTTCGAACTCTGAGATATTCATAAGAGCCTCCAAACGTCGGTATGAACTAAATCCTTGTATGGATTTATTTTTAATACAGTTTTATTTTATATTTCAGTTTATGCATTTATATTTCAGTTTATGCATGAAAACGTTATAATCTGTACTCGGATCTTGGTTCATGTAATTGATCGATTCATTTTAAATATTATGTTTTTCTGCTGCATGAATCTGGTCAATTTCTAACACCAAGTCCATTTAGTAATATATGATACCTTAATCAGTATAAACTTGGAATATCCTTTATACTATGAAACAGGGGTCCCCTGAAGAAATATTAATCATCAGTCATACTCAATATTGTGGAAAGAACACTCCTTTCAATAGCTATGGCTGCGTTTGGTTCAAAATTTGGGGGTTTTGGGAAAAGTTTTTTGAAAAAAGTTAAAAAAAAGTTGAATTGGGCGGGTATTACGAGGTAAAATTTATAAATTAATAAAATCTCCTTTATGTTTGTTTTTTTACAAAATACCCCCTATAATAAAATATTAAAAGTTAACAAAAATACCCCTAACCCACCCTCAAACACCCCCAGCCGGCGACCACCACCGGAGGTGGCCGGAGTCGCCGTATGGGCGCATGACTGGTTGGATCTTGCCGGTCATGCATCGCTATGGCCTTTTCCGGCCAGATCCACGGTGGATCTGGCCGGAAAAGGCTAGATCGGCGCACTGCCGGCCAGATTCAGCCGGTAGTGCGCCATTCTACCAGATTCCGGCCATTTTCCGGTGGTGGTGGCCGGAATCTGATAAATTTAGATTATTGGGGTGTTTTTGTAATTTAAAAAAAAATATTTAGGGGTATTTAATTAAATTATCAAATTTAAGGGGTTTAAAAAAAGTTGAATAATTTTGGGAGTAGTATTCCCAAAAATCTGAAATTTTGGGTAATTTACTGTTTAACTTTTTTGGGAATACTAAAAGTAGTGTTCCCAAATGTGAAACAAACGCAGCCTATATCTTGTAGTATTGTCTAATGTGGGTGGTGATGCGGACTGATAGTGGGGCACACTTCAAGTGAACTTCATGGTGGCTTGTCAACCAAGTTGATACATAGACTACAAAAAACATGATCTCTCTAATTTTTGGTCTTGTAACTTTAAATATATGTGACGTCATTGTCTAAACATTGTGAAGTAAGTTCAATGTCTCAAGCATGTTTAATACAAGCAATTAACTGGTAGTAATACTTAAACAATGACGTGTCAATGATCCAAAAATCTTTTATGATATTTGTGGGTCCTGTGTAGTTTACTTCATCGATGAGGTTGAGCATGATGTTTGCACTTCATCGATCTTCGATAAAAATTTGTTAATGGGTTGCTAGACAAAACCATGTAGTTTACTTCGTCGATGAGTTTGAGCATGATGTTTTTAGCTTCATCGATCTTCAATGAAAATTTGTTAATGAATTGCTAGACAAAACAATGTGAACCCTCAATTTTTGACGTCTACACAATGAAATGGCACTTCAGTACTCACACACATATTAAAAGACCTCATACAGCTTAAATTAGAAAGAAAAGAAAAGAAAAAAAAAAAACTCAGACAAATATGTGACATTGCAACAAATAGGTTGCTGAAGAATTCTTAGTACTATTTCTAGCGGTGAGCGGTTCTGGGTACCCTCCATTTTTCAGGAGAACCGGAACCAGAACTGGAACTGCACAATGCAGGTTCCCAAAAAAAGGAACCGAAACCGGAATCGCACAGTGCAGGTTCTTCAATTCAAGGAACCGTAACCTAAAATGCAGGTTCCGATTCCTCTCCGGGGTACCTTGTAAAAAATCAATTACCCCCTATTAGTTTAAAAAATGACAAAAATACCTTAAAAGTTTACAAATACACCCCTAACAAATATACTATTTGGGTTTAGGGTTTAATTATAATGTAATATTATAATTAATTAAATTATTAACCATTTAATTAAGTATTGTAATATTGTTTATAATAGAATGTTATAATTAATTAAGTAATCATACCATAAATTTATAATGTAATGTTATAATTAATAAAATCTAATCATTAATAAGTATTGTGTAAATTAGTAAATTAATTACTAATGTTTATAATTAATGTCATAACAATTAAGTAATCATTTAATTATGTAATGTTATATTAATTATATGATCATACTATATAGTATAATGTAATGTTATAATGAATTAAAATCATATTATAATATATAAAGTAATGTTATAATTAATTAAAGTTTTAATCGTTTAATTAAATAATGTAATATATAGTAAATTACTAATGTTTATAATATATGTTATAAATTCATAACTAATTATGTAATCATTAACTATGTAATGTCTATATTAAGTAAGTGATCATAATTAATGTAATATATAATGTTATAATTTAATTGAGTAATTATTTAATTGTATGTAATGCTAATTAATGTTTATAATGAAATGTTTATAAGGTAATATTATAATTAATTAAATTTCTAATCATTCAATTAAGTATGTGCTAATGTTTATGTAGTAAATTAGTAATTACTAATGTTTAAAACTAATATCATAACTCATAATCATTAAGTAATCATTTAATTATGTAATATATAATTAATTATGTGATCATACTATAATGTATATTATAGTGAATTAAGTAATTAGATTATAGATCTTTAATGTTAATTAAATTAATCATTTAATTAAGTAATGTAATAAAATATAATGTAGTAAATTACTAATGTTTATAATGTGATGTTATATTTTATAACTATAAAGTAATCATTTAACTATGTAATACTATAATTAATTAAGTGATCATGATATAATGTAATGTAATAATGTTATAATTTAATTAAGTAATTATTTAACTTAATGTAATATTTAATTATTAAATTTTTAATCTTTAATTAAGTAACATTTGTTTAATGTAATGTTATATTAATGTTTATAATTAATGTCATATCAATTAAATAATCATCTGATTATGATGTTTTAATAATTATGTAATCAACTAATCATACATAATGAAATAGTGAAATGTTACAATGAATTAAGTAATCATACTATAAGTCTTTATATAATATTATAATTTATTTATTTATAATAGAATATTTAATTAATTAGTAATCATTTAATTATAATTAATGTTACATTAATTACATAACCTACTATAAATTTATAATTAATGTTGTAATTAATTAAATTTCTAATCATTTATTAGTATTATGCTAATGTTTATGAAGTAAATTAGTAATTACTTATATTATAATATAATGTCATAATCAATTAAGTAATCATTTAATTATGTATAAATTAATTATTATCATACTATATGTAATGTTATAGTGAATTAACTATTAAGTAATCATACTATAAATTTTTAATGTAATATTATAATTAATTAAATTTTTAATCATTTAATTAAGTTTGTATTAATGTTTATAATAAAATGTTATAATTGACTAAGTAATTATACTATAAATCTATAATGTAATGCTATAATTAATTAAATTTCTAATTATTTAATTAAGTAATATACTAAATGTTATAACTTATAAGTCAATTAATTAAGTAGTAATCAATCAATGTAATGCTATAATTAATTATACTATAAATCAATTAAGTAATATTATAAAATTATAATTAATTAAGTAATCATTTCACTATAATGTAATGTTATAATTGATTAAGTATGATATTTAACTAGTAATTAAATTTATTAATGTTTATCAATTTATCATATATAATTAATTAATTACCAATTTATTATAGATATACTTAGAACTTGATAATTGAAGTAAATAACTAAATATATTATTACTCAATCAAATATACTATTTTATTCAAAAATAATTTTTTTAATAACATTAAAAATATAAAACACTTTTAATTGGATCATAATTCCAATTATTCACTTAATTAATCAAAACTTTAATATTAATGTATTATAATATATTAAAACTTTTAATATATTATAATTTATATGTAATAAGTATAATTGTATTTGTATATTTATTTAATTAGGTTATTCTAAAAATTTAACTTTTTCTATTTAAATTTTTTTTATAAAACAATAGAAACCCTCCATTATTCACATTTCACAAATATTTTATTGTAGTCCAGGTTCCAAAACAGGTTCCAAACAGGTTCCAAAACAGGTTCCAAACAGGTTTCAAAAATCGGTTCCAAACCGGGTACCCCCTACAGGTTCCAAACAGGGTACCCTTTTTACAGATTCAGGTTCAGGTTTCGGTTCCGATTCCTCCACACACAAGAACCGGAACCGGAACCGTACAGTATGGGTTCAAAAAAATTGAAACCGAAACCTACCCGCACAGTACCAGTTCCAGGTAGGTTTCGGTTTTGGTTCCGGTTCTACCCCTCAGTTCCGATTCTACCCGCTACCCGTGCTCATCCCTTACTACTCTATTTCATCCAAATGGTCTGGATGGTATCCATGTTAAACAGCAGCCCATGATATGATGATACATTTCAACCAGGCTATTTGATTGCTGAAACACTAAATGGTAGATTGGTAGGCCATGATGAGCTGCAATCTATAATATCAACCCATAAAACACCAACAAATCTCACTACTAACATAAAAATAATAATAAAAATTAAAGGCGAAGAAGAAGGCAAATAGAAGGAAAAATTTTAGGATGTGGCCAATCGAAGCTGAGTAGATGTCATGCTGCAAATGGCCATATCACAGCTTTCTACCATCGGACAGCCAAAAAATCGCTAAAAAAAAAAGAGTCATGATTCAGAATTTGATTTTTTTGAGCCTCAATCAAAGCCAATCAAATGTCATGCCACAAAAGGTCCGCATCTCAGAACACCATTAGGGACATTCTGATCTAATAATGTAATATATAATATCATCTAATGGATTTGATTAATGTTAGGGATTAAATTGTTTGAAAAATACTAGTGTCTTGAATTGTTATTATCGCTACAAGTAAGGGACTACAAATTTTTTTCCCTCAAAATGAAACAGTTAAATTTACCTTAAACTGACACTTCGTACACAGTTATCCAATTAGCATTCATACAACAAAAGGGAAAAATAATAAAAATAAGTAATAAAAGAAAAAACGAAAACAAGGATAATTTATTCAATAACTTATGGGAGATCTCAAATAATCTAAGAAAAGGAAATAATTCTAAAAATAGAATTATAGTTTTTTTTTATTCCAATAAAGAAGGGAAAAATAAAATATTTATTCCATTCAACAGTATTGCTATTTTATTATCGCTCACCTTTCTTGAGGTTTGGGTTTTAGTCATTGACACCTCATAGGTTTAAGCCTCTCTCCTCCTTTCACATTTTAAAGATTTCCTTGGACCCTTTTTACCTAACAGAAATCATCTCATGATCAGAAGTGAATATGTGAAAAGTAAAAGAAAATGCAGCAAACAAAATAGGGCAAAGAGGGGCTATGTTTGTTTTTAAATTTGTGTCTAATCACAATTAGAGAGGCAATGTAACAAGTGTCATTGTAGACAACCCCAAACTCAACAAGGGTACTGTTGTGTAAAGATAAAATCTCGAGCTCATGAGGGAAGCATGAGCTTTATTAGAGAAAATTTTCATCATCTATAATAAAGTCCATTAAAAAATTTTGCAAAAAAATTATGCATGATCACAGTGGCCATCTAAAACTATAAGGTAACTGCAAAGGGAACAACTAATTATAAAGTAAAAAGTTTCATTTATCACAACATAACGACTTACTTCATTCCTACAATTGAAGCTCCTAAGAATTCACCCAGCTATTTGTAAGACATTATCATGTGCAGGTCCAGCTAACTCTCCTCTTAAGCCTTTTTAATTCAGAATCCCTTGACTTTAGAACTCGATTTCTTGGAATCACCAACAAGTCCATTTTCTACATTAGACTTTGGCTTCTCACTGGGCACTGCAAACAATCGAGACTTAGCAACCACATAGATTTTTCCTCAGTACGTGTTTTGAACCTGGGTATTACCTTAATCTTGGATAAGATTACTATATACAATTGCAATTGTAAAAAAACAACACATTCATTAATCAAATCAAGAACCATCAAGGCCGTCTCAAGAACATTTGTGACCCTAGGCAAGAATTACTTTGGAGGCCTTCTAATAATATAAGCATATATTATAAAAAATATTTCAAATTTATTTTCTTGCCTTTTGAGATGCAAAATCACTAGGAGATGTGGACAGCGATCGGCAGGCTAACTGGGTCAGGTTGGTGGGGGGTTTTAGAGAGCAGATGTTGGGGAAGCGATGGGTGGTGAAATAGGTAATTTCTAATGCCTGGATTGGGCAGAAAAGACTTGAGAAGTCGCAACTCAAAAGGTATCAGTGGCCGGCGATTTGATGGAGTAAACGGATGAGGTATGATAGGGATTTTGGTGAAAGGGTTGAGGGGAGGAAGATGGTGGTGTCAGGGAAGGCCAACAACGCCGGGTACATGCTGAAAAGGTCGAAAATGACTGTCATGCACGGTGGAGTTGGGTTATGAGATTCGTAAAAAATCAGTCAAATCGAGGGCTATCAAGGCTAGAAAAACACTTGGGAAAATGATAAAGTAATGATTCCAATCAATTTTGGTGAGAAAATTGATGAAAATCAGCTCCAAACGACTGGCGGCAAAAAAGGGGTGGAGATAATTTATGTGAATGTCAAAATTTGGGATGCAATTGGGTTGAGTAATTTGAGACATATAAATGACTATTTTAGCCTTTTATTGTTAAAAGAAATTTAATGTGTTAATTTAGGGGTACAAACTTACTATTTTATCAAATTTTGGGTGGGAATATATGTAAAAAAATTTATAATAAATTTGAGTCTTTTTGGCTTTTTTTTTTTTTTTTTCCTCTTTGGCTTGGATAAAAAATCATACACCATTTTTATTTTTGTAATTTATTAAAAAAATTATAAAAAATTTGGGCCCCTATGTTTTGGGGGCCCTAGGTAGGTGCCTCACCTGCCTACCCCTGGAGCTGGGCCCGAGAACCATTGGACGTGCAATAATTAATTTAAACCACAATAATAATACTTGGATACATTTTATGTGATCAATGAAACAATAATGCTAGTCTTACTCACCCTTCTTACTACTTTCTCTTACTCACTCATGTTAATCTCTCTTTTTACTCATTTCTCTCTCTTCTTACACTCACCTATCTCATGAGTGAGTAAGAGAAAATGAGTAAAAGGGTGAATAAGAGTAGCATCACTCTAAATGAAATGGGGAAATCACAACTAGTCATGTCAATACACACATGAATAATACACAACCTTGATCACTATTTAGGATTTGAACTAGTGGTTGCCCCCAAGACAAACAGTTCCAATTTTAACATGCTAAAAGTTGGTATAATCAATCAATTAGAACAAAAACACAAATTATGAAGTACCTCCATAGAAAATTTGGCTCACAAACTTTGATGAGCTAGTCAAATTATCCAAAATAACTGCAGAAAAAGCAAATTATCAGATAAAATGGTAGTAGTAGTAGTGATAATAATAATAATAATAATAACACAAACCCATCAAATAAAACAACAGAAGACATAAAATGAGAACCAAACCAATTGAGATCACAGGGTGAAGAGCAGAACAAGTAGAGAATCTATTTAAAGATTAAAAGAACAATAACATTACGTAAACTTTAAACCATAAACCTTAATTGTTAGCAAGGAAACACATATTTGCCCTGTTCAACATTATTCAAATACATAAACAACAATATGAGGTTTGACTTTTGGGAAGATACAGTATCATCGGCTTTAGATTTTAGTCTGTTCGCCCATGATGATGACTTAAGGATTAAATATTTTCAACAAGGAACGAAAAAAAGAGATTTTTTTTTTTTTTTTTTTTTTTTTCCAAGAAAAATAGATTTCAAATAACTTGTCTGCAGCCATAGTGACCAATACTGTAACTCCTTTGGTACATTTAGGAAACTGAGGAGAGAGAAGAGAATGCAAAGCTTCAAGGCATCAATGTTACGCCTCAATTTGGAAAATTAGGTTTCGATTTCAGGGGCGTGGTACGGGAGCGAAATTCTGGAAATTGCTACGCCTCAATCGAGCTGATGTTTGATTTTATGGATTTTAGGATTTTCTCCCTTTTATCATAATTTTTAATTTTTTTTTTTAACATTCAATTGATTTAATTTTCTCTTTATAACTTATAGGTATTAGCGGAAGGTGGAGCTAGTTCTCGAATGGCGATTCTTAACAGACCCTCGGTTCTCAATGCTCTCAACACAAATATGGTGTGGTCTTCGTTTCTAAAATTTATTTTTTTATTTGTTTATTTTACACTTCGTTTTCAATACATGTTTATTAAAAGTTGTGTCATCTAGGTTTTTTCTCTCCTTGAATTTATTTATTTATTTTGTGTATTTAGGGAGACAAGTTGAATAAACTCTATAAATGTTGGGAAGATGATCCAGATATCGGTTTTGTGATGATGAAGGTAATTCTTCGTTGATTTTTTCAATTTTTAGATTCAAGTTTTAACTTGTTTATTGTTAGATGTTAATGAATGATTTTGGTTTATTCATTGCTAAGGAATAATTTTGAATTTTTGAAGGGCAGTGGTCGGGCGTTTTGTGCTGGTGGAGATATTGTTGCACTCTATCATTAGATCAACCAAGGTAAGGCCCAGTTTTTGTTACTACTATTCAGTCTATTCTCCGTATGGTGTAGTTAAAAGGAATTTATTGTTTCCTTATGTTACAAATAAATCCTCTTTTTTGAATAATATATTTCTTCTTTTTCAATGATTTGGCATCACATAGTCAGGTAATAGAAGAGGGATTGAAAGTTTGAATAAAACCAGGTTGTTATATATTGCTATAGAGAGGAAACCTGTGCTTTGTGGTTTCTTATTCTTGTTTACCTCAAGTTTTTATATTTGACGTTTATTTTATTGGTACCTTGTCCTGAATCCCTGGTTCTGTAAAGGAAAAAATATGAAGATATACCAACATCGCTAGAACATCAAACAAGGTCATGATTTTAATGGCTGACTTGCTTTTAGGATCCCCTACTGTGGTATTGTATTTTATTTTACCTTGTATTTTATCCTACATTGGAATGCAGAGGACAAATGTGTGATAAAATGGATATATATATCTATAGATATATATTTGTAATTTTTTTTTTTTTTTATTCACATGAGTTGATATATAATTTTATACAATCATTCAACATTTTGTTCTCTGTGTACGGAAGCTTGAAGAGTGTAAGAACTTCTTTAGGACACTATATAGTTTCATATACCTACTAGGCACCTATTTGAAGCCACGTGAGTATTTATAGTTTTTAACAATTTGAACATGTTTCTAGAATATCAGTAACCTACTAATTGTTATACAACCCTGTAGTGTGGTTTTTGTAGTTTTTTATTGATTGTGCAATCTAATTTTGACATAATAATATATGCAAAACTTGTTTTATATATAAACACTATAGAAAGACATTTTGATTAGTTTATGATTTCTTATGCTGTTTATTTATCTTTGTTTCCCTCTTTCTATTGACTGAGGTTTGACATTATTTTTTTCTTCATATATTACTCTTTTGCCCCTTAATGTGTTCTGCTTTTGGTACTGAACTAATCATATAGAGATCACTAAATCTGACTTTCCTATCCTACATCATTGTGGTCTGTATTTAAATTCCTTTCTAAGAATAATCTTAGTTCAATGCACAAAGTGCCATGGTTAGGTAAACTATCTTCTTCATTTACTTATAAATTTTTCTAGAGGGAGTGTAATTTCCTGCAATCCATGTCTTTGTGGTTGAATTTACAATCAGTTAAGTCTTGTTATCTTTCTAATTTAAGTGTATGAGTGTTAACCAGTATAGTGAAGTTAGCATTTAATTTATCTTCATATAGGTGGCTATTTTGAATGGCATTACTATGGGCGGCGGGGTTGGAGTTTCCATACCTGGGACATTTCGGATTGCCTCTGGTAGAACTGTATGTTATTGGGATACATGTCTCTATTTTCTTAACCCTTTAATTAACTTTTCATGATGCACTGCATGAATTTAACTACATGGTTGTTGAAGTCAGCTGACAGTTTATCTTAATAATTTGCAGGTTTTTGAAAACCCAGAAACTCTAACTGGTTTTCACCCTGATCCTGGTGCATCCTTTTACCTCCCACATCTACCTGGTCGCTTAGGTATTTTTGGTGCATATTGGTCGTTTATGCATATTTAACTTGTCCGTTTTTGCAGCAAATTATTGGATCTAAATAAGTTGTTCATGATTTGTTTGATATGAAGGTTTATATTTTTAGTTGTGTTATTTACCATTCTAATCCTGGTAATTTTACAAGTGTAGGGAGATTAATTTAATGTAATATCAAGGGAGTTATCATCAACCAATAAAACCCTCTTGAGCATTAAGATATTGAAAATTTTGTTCCAACATGTGCTTCTGTTAGATATTTTTCTGACAATTTCCAGTACAGTGATTTTTAATGTCTCTAGGAGCATGTATTGTGTACTTCTTCCATAAATTTACTTGTTTCACTTTTATAATACTGTCCAAATAAGGTATTACAGGTATTGGATGCTATGATGGGTTTATGGTTTGCTTGGCTTGCAATGTTGGATCAGTAGTAACTTTTGGACATAGTATGAGCCACATTCAAGCTATATGGGTAAAAGTTGGTTCCTAACTTGATTTCTGAATGAGCGTCTGAAAGTCTAGCTTTTTGAGCCTGAAATCTGTTTTGAAGTCTAAGTCTGTCAAGCAAGAAACTGTTTAGAACCTCCACATCCTTCCTTTTTTGACCTTAATAGTACTTTTGTGATTTGCGTTAGGTAGGCTAACTGTCTTTTGGGATCTAGTTCAGAACGACATCCCAATAAATTTGAAGTTTGATTTTTGCAGGGGAGTATTTAGCTCTGACATGGGAAAAACTCAATGCAGCAGAAATGATGGCTTGTGGGCTAGCTACACATTATTCACTCAGCGAAGTTAGTTTTACTGGTAGTGTTAGTATCGTTATTTTTGTTTTTGTTTTGTTTTTCCTTTACCAACAAAGACTTCCATTAATTGAAGAAGCGCTTGGGATATTGGTAACTGATGATCCTTCTGTCATTGAAGCATGCTTGGAAAAATATTGTGACATTGTCTATCCAGACTAGGGATGTATACGAGCTGAGTCGAGTATCTCGGTACTCGAGCTCGGTTCGCGATGAACAGTAACGAGCTCGAGCTTCAATATCGGAGTTCAAGCTCAAGCTCAAGCTCGCGAGTATTAAGGTGCGCTCGAGCTCGCTTAAACGAGCTTAAATGAGCCACTTAAACGAGCTTAAACAAGCTTGCGAGCCTGACGAGCCGAGCTCAGCCTGGATCGAACTTGGCTCGATACTGTTCACTAGCCGCTCGAGCTCTAGCTCAGCTCGACTGGCTTCGAGTCGAATTCGAGCTTTTGACGAGTGGAGCTCGAATAGGCTCGCGAGCTACTCGGCTCGTGTCTCATCCCTAATCCAGACCAGATGAGTGTAGTTCACAGGTTTAAATTTACATAGAACCTAGATTGTGGAAGTTAATTTTGATTTAACTTTGTTGGAACCAACAACTTATCTTTCCTTTCACCGCAAACACAGTGGAATGGCAAATTTCTATCTTTAGGGTTTTTGAAATCAATATGCATCTTCATCTGTATGGTATATTCAATTATCTAATAACCGGTTGTCTTGTGTGGTCAGGATTAAAATACTTGACAAATGTTTCAGCCTTGACATAGTGAAAGAAATTATTGATTCTTTGGTAAGCACACATATAATAGGACATAATGATTTGCTACTGCACTTCACCCTGGAAAGTATTATTTTAAAGTAGCAGACTTCTATATAAAACTTTGGATTAAACATGGTCTGCTATGTTGCATAACAGATAAATGAAAATGCTAAAAGGAAAAAAAGTGAAAAGAAATCTTCATTAATTTGAAACAAATGATGACATAATAACTTTTCTCAGGAGCGCGAGGGAGCTGAAACAAATGATGCTTGGTGCAGTTCCACTTTAAGAAGACTTAAAGAAGCCTCACCACTGAGCTTGAAGGTTTCCTTGAGATCTGTGAGTCACTCGTTCTCTTTTCACTTTTTTATTTTGTGTTGAGAGTTTGTATCTTATTTTAGGTTGCGGTTGGAAAATCTTTGCATTGTCATCTGATAAATGTTGTTGACGGGTCAGATACGAAAAGGTAGATTTGAGACCTTTGATCAAAGCTTGGTCCGTGAATACCGAATGTCATTACAAGGGATATCTAAGCAAATTTCTGGTGATTTTTGTGAGGTATACAATATTTTGATTAAAATATCCAACTAATGAACGAAAATATTTATGATCTTTTTCACTATATTATTTCTATAATTCCTTGCCAGGGAATTCGTGCACGAATGTTGGACAAGGACCTTGCCCCAAAGGTAGGTATTAAAAGATATTATTACCTTCCTATGAGGGTATTTGATGGATCTATAAAGATGGATTTTGAGAATAAACATGAAATTAAATTTCAAATTGAATAATGATAGTAATATGTGATATTGGGAGTGTTGGATTCTCATGGTTTTCAGACTGTGCAGTGGAGTTTTCCAAGTCTGGAGCAGGTATTGGAAGATGTGGTTGATTGCTATTTTTCCCTACTTAGTGAAACCGAGCCTGATCTAGAGCTGCCCGCAAAACTGCGAGAAGCTTCTGATTAGTAAAAGCTTAGAAGTTTCAAAACTCTGATGACTTATCATGAAAGTGTGTGGACTTTATGTTAAAAGTAGATTAGGCTAACTCTGTCTTGTGGTTCGAATAATTGCTTAGGTTTGATAATGGTTGTCCTTATTTTTGGGTTACTTCTAATGTTTTCATGTAGTGTTAAGTGGTTTATTGTTTGTTTTCTTGTTAACATAGAATCTTATGGAAATATGCATCACTCTTTTATATAGAAGAAACTTTGGATTTCTTTGCAACTGTTTTTCTGTATCAAAATGTTTTTTTATAGCCTTTTTGTTCTTGTTATATGACTCTTTTTTAGGTAGATAATCTTGTGTTATATGTCATTGACAATGTGGCATGATCTCACATATTAAATTTTTTCTATTTGATACTGTCATTTATGTAATTTGAAATCTCTACAGTATCAAGTAATTTGTTTACTCAATTTTGCACTTTCATGTCAATAACTTATATAGTTTGACATGGATAGAGTTTTGTCTGCTCTAGATTATGCTTCCTGACTATTTGCACATGCATTACTCATGTGATGAAGGCAAATTTGAGAGGATTTCTAGTGTGTCATAAAGATATTTCAACATTTTTATTCTTATTCATGTTAGTTTGGCTTAAAGTTTTAATAATTGTCTGCATCATAATTTGACTTTGGCAGCAGTCTCTTTTTGGATGACTTACTGAAACACACTTTAAATACATGAATAATCAGTAATGCTGTATTCACTGCTGTTTTATGCAACATTTGCTCTTCATTTTGTCAGAATCTTTAATGAAGATGAATAATCAGTAACATTATTACGCATTATTTTAAATTTGTTTAAAGATCGATTCTTTTAGTTAGCAATATAATTTTATATGCTTCTAAGATATTTTGTGCTGCTTACGTGAAATAGGGAAGTTAATATTAGAGTAGAAAATTGTTGCGAACCTACTCTATTGTACTGGTTCAATCATCTACAAATTCACAGCATCCAAATATTCAACCATTAAGTATAAACAATCTAAACATTCAGAACTTCAAGTATGTATTTCCTGGTAAAGTCAGATTTACATTCCTGTATGGACACTTCTCAACACCAGAATTCAATTAACAAACAACAAAGAAAATAAATGGAACTGCTATGCTGGACTTCGAGGGCTAGCTACCTCCCCTTTTACTCTATTCTCTCTTGATGCCTTTTCAACCTCTGCTGCTCCCTTTTATTCACTCCCTTTCCTAACAGAATTCCCTTCTTAGCCACTTATCTGTCGCCACCTGTTTATTCTACCCTTTTTGCTTCTCTTCACACTTTAGTTGCTCCCTTTATCACAATTGATTCCCTGGTGCTTCTTCCCACGTCTCTTCTTATAAACCCTCCCTTCACGTGTTGTATCAATACCTTCTCGAAGAAGAGCCACCTTGTCCTCAAGGTGGAAGGAAGGGAATTGGGAATTTAGGCCGTCATACTCTTCTCAAGTATTCTCATGGTGGGGTAACCCTTTCCACTTAATTAGAACTTCCTTTTGACCATTGATTAGCTTGCGCATTTTCAGCACGTCTGCTGGTTCAACAACTAAAACTAGGTCCTCATTTAAGGAATTGGGAAGAGGCTGAATGTTTGGCGGAGGAAAATTGGCTTTCTTGAGTTGGGACACATGAAATACATTTTGGATGCGAGCACTAGCTGGGAGTTCTAACCTATAGGCAGCTGATCCGATTTTCTCTAAGATGGGGAACGACCCATAAAACCGAGGACTTAGCTTTTCATTGTAGCGGGCGGCAAGTGATTTCAGACGGTAGGGCTATAGCTTAAGGTATGCAGATTCGTCTACTTCAAATTGAACATCCCGTCTCTTCGCATTGGCCAAACTTTTCATGTGGTTTTGAGCCTTATGCAAATTCTCATTAAGCTCCAGGACAATATCGTTGCGATTCTGAATCTGCTGATTGACTTCATCAACCGGGGAGCTGTGGTCTGCGTATTTTAACAATGTTGGAGGGTCTCATCCGTACAAGGCCTTGAAAGGACTCATACCCGTGGAACTGCTGTAAGTAGTATTAAACCAGAATTCAGCCCACGGAATCCAGTGAGGCCACTGCCGAGGCTGATTTCCTACAAAACAACGAAGGTAAGTTTCCAAACATTTGTTAACAACCTCCGCTTGACCATCTGTCTGCGGGTGATAGGCCGAGCTCATATGGAGCTTCGTTTTGGCCTGCTTAAACAATTCTCCCCAAAAATGGCTCATGAACACGTGATCTCGATTCAAAACAATCGTACTTGGAAAGCCGTGGAGTCGTACTACATCTTTGATGAATGCGACCACTACCTCCTTGGCTGTATAAGGGTGTTTGAGTGTGAGGAAATGGCTATATTTAGTGAGTCTGTCAACGACCACCAAGATAGTATCCACATTGTGTGCCCTCGGAAGCCCCACTATAAAATCCATGGAAATATCTTCCCAAACCTGAATTGGAATAGGAAGGGGCTGCAATAGACCAGCAGGCCGCAGTGCTTCATATTTGTTCTGTTGACACACACTACAAGAGTTCACATAAGTTTGGATGTCTCGCTTCATTCCATCCCAATAAAACACATTCATCAAGCGCTTGTATGTTCTATAAAATCCAGAGTGGCCTCCAATTGGGGATGAGTGAAATTCATGCAAAAGATTTTGAATATGAGGGCCATGTTTCGGAATAACCAACCTGTTTTGGTACATAAGGTGTCTGCCCCTGAGTTTGAAATGAGGGTGGCCATGAGGGTTAACCATGAGCTGCTGGGTGAGCTGCCGCAACTTATCATCCTGTTGGATGGCCTCTTCCAGTTCTTCGAACCCGTCGAAACAACCCATTGATATTGCATTATTCTCCACATTCTCGGGGTGTCGGGATAATGCATCCTCAGCCTTGTTCTCTGGTCCTGGACGGTATTGTATTTCAAATTGCAACCCAAGTAATTTTGACACCCATTTCTGCTGCTCTTCATTCAGCAACCATTGTTCAGTCAGAAAATGGAGCCTTTTCTGGTCAGTTCTGATGACAAAACATCGGCCAAGCAGATAATGTCTCTATTTCTGTACCGCCATCACAATAGCCATCATTTCTCTTTCATAGACTGACTTGAGTTTCGAATTTGTTGATAGGCCTTTACTGAGAAAAGCAAGAGGCCTTCCTTCATGCATTAAAACAGCACCCAAACCACAACCTGATGCATCGGTTTCAATGAGAAATGGTTTAGAGAAATCAGGCATTACTAACACCGGTACACTGGTCAGGGCAGATTTCAATGCCTCAAATGCTTCCTGAGGTTGCTCACCCCACATGAAAGAATCCTTTCGCAACAAATTAGTCAAAGGAAGTGCGATCTTACCATACACTTTTACAAAGCGTTTGTAATACCCAGTTAGGCCGAGGAATCCTCTGAGTGTTTTCAAATCCTTCGGTCAGGGCCAGTTGACAATACTTTCAATTTTTGATGGATCCACAACCAACCCCTGGGCCGAAATAAAATGGCCCAAATATTCTAATTGGGGTTGTCCCAAGAAACACTTCTTTCGGTTGGCCACTAACTGATGTTTTAGCAGTGTCTGAAACGTGAGACTGAGATGCTGCATGTGGTCGTCCATTGTTTTGCTGTACACCAAAATATCATCAAAGAATACCAGGATAAGCTTTCGAAGGTAAGGCCGAAAAACCTCGTTCATCAAGGCTTGGAATGTGGATGGGGCATTGGTCAATCTGAATGGCATAACGAGGAATTCGTAGTGCCCTTCGTGAGTTCAGAAAGCTGTCTTGTGGGTATCCTCTGGTCGGACTCTGATTTGGTGGTACCCGGACTTTAAATCCAGCTTGGAGAATACTTTGGCACCGCCAAGTTCGTCGAATAACTCGTCGATGGCGGGGATGGGAAACCTGTCTGGAATTGTTACTTTGTTGAGTGCCCTGTAATCAACGCAAAACCGCCACCCACCATCTTTCTTCTTAACCAGCAGAACCAAACTGGAAAAAGGGCTGATACTTGGCTTAATGATCCCTGAAGCTAACATCTCACTAATGATTTTCTCAATCTCATTTTTCTGGTAATAGGGATATCTATAAGGGCGAAGGTTTGGGGTTTGGGTATTAGGATTTAATCAAATGGCATGATCCTGAGGTCTACACGGTGGTAATCCTGGTAATGGCTCAAAGACAGACTGGAATTGTGCTAACACTGGCAACAAGCTACTACTGACACTAGCTCTTTCATCCAATTGTTTTTGTAATTGCCCAAATTCAACCAGATAACCAGTTCCTTCACTCTTCAGTGTTCTAATCATTGCTTTCAAGGAGATCATTGTTTTACTAAGTGCCGGATCACCTATAACAGTCACCATTTCTTTATCCAGCTGAAATTTCATTACCTGCTTTCTCCAATCCATTGTAGTTTCGCCCAACATTTCTAGCCAAGCCATACCTAGGGCAACATCTGCACTACTCATGTCAAAAGGAAAAAAATCTTGAATTATCCTTACCTCCTGGACCTCTAAACAGACTGCTTTACACTCTCCCTCACTTCGTACCTTATACCCATCTCCAACACGTACTCCAAATGACTGTGTTTGTATCACCGTAATGCCCAACTTTTCCACCATCTTCTTAGTAATGAAATTGTGGGAAGCCCTACTGTCAATCAATATAATCACCTCCTGACCTATAATACTTCCTTTCAACTTCATCATTTTTGGGCCATTGATTCCCACAGCAGAACTCAAAGAAAGTTCCACATTACCTTGACCTTGTTCTTCCATCGTTGCTTCACTAATTTCTACGTCACCTGGATCCGGATCTTCTTCTTCCTCGTCAACTAAAATTACCTGAAATTGCTTCTCACCAAATTATGACCAAAGAAATACTTCCCATCACACTTGAAGCACAAGCCCTTTTCCTTTTTTCGCTGTATTTCGTTCTCTGTCATCTTTCGAAAAGGGAAATCACGTCGTGGTGGATGAGCTCTGTCGAAGGACCTGAAGGTTGTAGACGCTTGTTCGCGAGGAGAAGAATGAATCGATGACCCCACGGTGTTACTCTCTGCGTTTCGTCATCCCACGCTGGAGAAGGAATTTGAAAATGCATTTGATCTTAGGGATTCATTTGTGTTTGGGCATTTGAGTGAATCGGGTCGGTTTGAAATCGGGTTAAAATTTGGGTTAAAATTTTTGGATCCAAAATTATTTGACCCAGCATGAAGACCAGGCCCATTCCACCTATTGGTTCTTGCTGGGCTATTTTTTGCCTCCTCTAAAGCCCAGTTGTGTTCCTCCACTCTATGGGCTCTCTCTATGGTTTGAAGAAGTGTGTTGGGCTGGATCAATCTTAATTCGGCCCGAATCTCTGCCTTTAGTCCATTAAAAAACGCAGCACTCAAGATTTCTTCCTTATCTTCCACCAACAAAGCAGCAACCGCCTCAAACCTACGTCTAAAATCTGCCACTATACTGGTTTGTTTCATGGCCATGAGAGTCTTGTAAGGGCTACTCTCTTGGGATCCGCTGAATCTCTGAATTAAGGCGAGTTTGAACGATGGCCACGAGTTAACCGATGCTCTGACCTCCATCCACTGATACCAGTTAATGGCGTCCCCTTCCATGCAAACTGCTGCAGTTGTGAGTTTCCCTTCATCTGGAATTCCATTTAGGCTGAAGTGCCTCTCAATTCTAAAAATCCACCCATATGGATCTTCACCCATAAAAATGGGTAACTCCAGTTTTCGTCCTCCTATCTCACTCTGATTCTGTCCTGAGCTTCTAGATCCACTGATCCCGTTTTGGATCTTCCCCAACCCCCCCCCCCCCTCCCCCCCGATTTCTCACATTCCTGGATGATGATGGTTCTCCTCGCCCAGCTTCCTCTTCATCTTTTCTTCTCATCCAACTTTGTATCTCCACCATGCACTCACGAATCGTTCCCATGTCAACCCCCAATTTCGTCACTTCTCTTTCCACATTTTCTAGTCTCGATTCCATTCTCGTTGCTACCATTACCCACACGGGTGCTCTGATACCAAATTGTTGCGAACCTATTTTATTGTACTTATTCAATCATCCACAAATTCCCAGCATCGTAATATTCAACCATTAATTATAAACAATCTAAACATTCAGAACTTCAAGTATGTATTTCCTGGTAAAGTCAGATTTACATTCATGTATGGACACTTCTCAACACCAGAATTCAATTAACAAACAACAAAGAAAATAAATGGAACTGCTACGTTGGACTTCGAGGGCCAGCTACCTCCCCTTTTACTCTATTCTCTCTTGATGCCTTTTCAACCTCTACTGCTCCCTTTTATTCATTCCCTTTCCTAACAGAATTCCCTTCTTAGCCACTTATCTGTCGCCACCTGTTTATTCTACCCTTTTTGCTTCTCTTCACACTTTAGTTGCTCCCTTTATCATAATTGATTCCCTGGTGCTTCTTCCCACGTCTCTTCTTCTAAACCCTCACTTCACGTGTTGTATCAAAAATTTATAGTGAATAAAGATGAAAAATAATTTGTTCTAAAAAATAATATATCTATGATAATTAGGAAATGAATTATATCTGATTATCTTCAGGTATAAAACAATGAATATTTCTAGTTTAATTGTCATCAACACAAAAATAGAAAAAAAAAAATATTGAATATAATATATTTTATTTTATTATTCCCTATTTTATGTGCATCACGTTTGACAGTTGATTCATTTATTTTATTTTCTCTCTTTTTGTAAAACAGGGGTAATAATGGATTTTTATATTTAATTTCTCTATATTCGCGGGCTTCTTGGACTTTTTGATGTGATGGGTCAGACACCTAACCCTAACGGTACTATCATTCATTCCTTATTCTCTTCCATTTGAAGTCATATTGCTTTGCTATTTGTGTTGGACTAAAAGAAACGCGTTTCAATGTCATTTAAAACTTGTGATCTTTATACTTCTAATATTATGGACTTGTGAATCTGTGATCTTTATACTTTCTCTACATTATCGACTTTAAATGTTTATTAAATTTTATATTTATGTAAAATTCAACCTTTTTTTTTTCTTTTGCTTCTGCTTCATGATGTTTTGTTGGTATTAAATAAATATACATCTCCTTGAAAAGATAAATTTCAATATTTCAAGTTTATTTTTCATTTATTTTGTTTCTTTTCATATGACTCAGAAAGAGTTGTCTTATTTTTGAATGGAGAATGTTGGAAATACTAAAGAGTCACTATTAGGCATTCCTTACAATTAGTTATTTTGAATTGATTTACATTTCGGAGATATAAATGTTTTTCCTTTCAAGATTTTTTTGTAAACCTGGTGTCAGCTTTTTTTGTTTTTTTTTTTTTTTTTTTTTTTTTTGGGGTAAGTAAGCTTTTATAGAAAGGGGGAAAGAATGTATAAAAGGCCTAAAAGTCAGCCAACCTACCTCAGGATAAGCCTTGATTTAGGAGCAAAAGAATGATACTATCTAAGTTTACCCCTAATCAACTCTTTTTCCAATTCCTCTTGTCAAATAAATGGACCCAAGCAGAGATTAAAGAATACAAAGAATCTCACCTACCACAAGATATGCCTTGGGTTAGGTTCAAAAGTATCAAAATACAAAAACCATATGCATAAGCATTTACAAGAAAAATTCCATAACTAATGACATTAACAAGGTAGGGCCCTTTAATGACACAAAGACAAAGCATTAGATCAATACCCCAAGTCTTCCAATTGCCAAAGTAGCCTTGTCTAGCATAATAAACCGCCGGGATGTCATATAACCAAATCCTCTTACACCACCGAAAACCCATCACATAACAACAAACCATAAAATTAGCTCCCATAGGATGTTTTAAAAATAGACATGGGAAGACCTCATTTCTCAGCAAGTCTTCTATTATATGTATTCTTTATGATCTTGCTAAGGTCCATAGCTTTCTCCCTCACCACATACTTGATGGAGTTTGTAGAGAGTATGTGCATCCTTGTATTCCCCACCAAAAATCTGGCTATTCCTCACTCTCCAAATAGAGTAAACGGTGGTTCCCAAACTTAGCTTCTCTATAGAGTACTTTAGCTTATTCTTCCTCCATCTACTAGGTATGTGCTCAACATAATCGGGTGACATACCCAAGAGAAGAGGGCTTAAGGATACAGTTCCAAATCCTTTGGGTGAAAGGACAAGCAAAAAAAAAGATGATCAATCGTTTCTTGCCCATGATTACAAAAACAACACACATTGCTAGAAGCAATTCCATACCTCATCAGTTTGTCCTTAGTCTGAAGCCGATCCTTACATGCCAACCACGTGATTATGGAGTGTTGCGGAATAACATTTGGGAACCATACAAGGTGATGCCACTCCAATCGGTGTTGATGCACACGAGTAACCTCCCAAGCCGATTTTATAGAGAACTTATTGGATGCATTATGCTTCCAAACAACCACGTCCTTGTCCTCCTTAGGATCAAAGTCGACAGAATCCTTCATGTCCATCAAAGCCCAAGAATTAGCCGTTGGCTATCTTCATCTTGTCCTATCCCAAATCTCACACACCTTAGCAAGATGATGTAGCCCCGAATCATACACAATGCAGCTGCCATGTCTATCATTGAGAGGGCCTCTTGGGTGTCAATTATCATGCCAAACATAAGTTGCTTGACCATTTCCAATGATGGCTTTGATGTGCTCTCTAGCTTCCCTTCTAAGCTTCAAAATGCTCCTCCAAGCCTAAGAAGCATCCAAGGTATAAGAATCTCCCAAAAGCTCTTCCTTGCCAAGTAGGTTGCTTTGATCCACTTAACCCATCTAGAGCCACTATGTATTTGATTAAGGCTCCAAACATGCCTCATTATGACTGCCTTATTCCAATCTTTAGCTCTCACAATCCCTAACCCACCTTCTTCAACTGGGCCACAAACCTCTTCCGATGCAACTTTGGCCTTTGAGGTTTTCATGTCACTCCCAGACCAAAGGAAAGCCCTTAACGTAGCATCAATTTCATTGAGGATCTTTGAAGGGAGCACGAAAGTAGATGACCAATAAACTTGAATACTAAAAAGAATGACTTTAATGAGAATTACCCGACCAGCATAGGAGAGGAATTTGCTCCGCCAAGATTGAATGCAAGCCAAGATTTTGTCTCCCAAAGGTTTGCAATCAGCAAGAAAAAGCTTTTTGGTTATGAGAGGGACACCCAAATACTTCATTGGTAGCTTTCCTTCTTGATACCCAAGGATCAGCAAAAGAGCTTGTTTGCTCTCTTCACTCACCCCAGAGAAGAATGGCTTTAATGAGAATTACACTGACCCCGGTGTCAGCTTGTTTTGCAAGAATTGGGGGAAAAGAGAGAAGCTATTACTTTGTAGTTTGTATGCCTTCTAATTTTTGTATATAGGTTCTCTTGTTTCTCCTTATCTATTCTTCACTTGTTTCTCTGAGCAGTCTTAGGGGTTATTTTTGCTATTTCTAGTTTTCTTCATAGGTATTTTCATTGTCGGTTAATTTGTAATGTTTTATTCAATAGTTGAAAATTGTTTTGTGAGTGTTATGTCCTGTTATTGAGTCAATTATGTCTGTTTGTCAAGGTTTACTACGTTGTTCAAGAAATACTGGTTAGTGCTAATTGATGGTCTATGGTCTGATGTATTTCTTCTAGATGGAGCAAGTTTTAAATTTAATTTGCTTCTTATTCTGGTGGTTTTTTAATGGGGTTGGCAGTTTTAGTGTGGCAGTAAGTAGAAATTCTACAGTAGTCTCACTATCTTTCTTTTTATTTTCTTATCATACTTCTCCAATTTCTTAATGAGCTCAGCCTGAGTTTTATTTTTTTTAGAAACCTTCAAAGTTCTTGTCGAATATGGAATTAAAAACTTCAAGAAGTTTCTAACCTTGCATCCAACTTGATTGATCTTTTATGATGATTTGTTTTAAATGGTTTATGACTCATTGTTTGGTGCTGATAATTAAGTATGTTTTAATTGAAGCTTAAGTGATTTTAACATTTCCACTTTTATAATGTTTGTCATCTTTGTATCACGCGTTAGTAATATGTACTCAGGTCAAACATTTAATCAGTAAATTTCAGCTAGGTCTTAGTTTGTTATAGTTTGAGTATAGCTCAGTTCTTTTATTTTTATTTCTATGTGAACAATAGTATAATGGTAAACATTTTGTTATTACTATGGCATACAATTGTTTAATTTTTGTATAATTAGTTGCTATGAAAGCCTAAAGGGTATGTCAGTTTGATATATAGGTGTTTATCCATGAAGAATGTCTTCTATGCTTGATATCAGAATATATTGGATCGTTGAGTATAAAATCTTTGAATTATTTGGTTGCCTAATGAATTCCCATTCTTGATCCATTGAGGTTTATATTATAGCATCTTTAGATGTGTGACCATTTCTATTATGAAGCCTTATCCTTTTCTTTTTACTTACACAAAGAGAGCTTGTTATTTATCCTTAATTTTTACTACCAAAAATTTCTCTTTCTCAAGATTGCTATCTTTTTAGGTCTGAGTCAATGTGGATTTAACACCGTAATTTTGATCTTTGGTTTCTTCATTTTAGTATTGGCACTCAATCCTAATACGTTTACAAGTCCTAAAACACATGTAAACTGTTAGAGTAAGTGCCCTAGAGCCTATCAATTATTGTAGAATTGACTCTTTGTAATAATGTTCATTGATTAATAAAAAACATTTTTATTATATATCGTGTAAATCATATCTATATGTATTGATATATGTCTTTAGAATGGTAGAATTGTGACAAGGGTATCAAGTGTTTCAAATTTTGATAGTGAAAACCCTATGAGCACATGTGGTGGTCATTTTAGAAATATCTTTAGCCCCAGTATTATTCTGACTAAAGGCACAATAACCTTAGCTCCAGTATTATTCTGACCAAAGGCACAACTAATACGGTAACGTTATCATAGTGTTGAACGACCCTATCGAAAGTCAGTGACTGATCTCACTTGTCAAGGTTGTTTGCTGACAACCTGGTGCAGCACATGGGTGCTTGTTGTAGGCAAGTTCACTAGACTAACCCACCAGAGGATTCCATATAGATGGTAACCCCAGTGTCTATAGAATAAATCTTCTAACGAACGGTGGTGCATGTGATCCTTAAACTTGAGATCACCGGAGTGCCTTGTGCACCGATTGGTGTAGTTTGATACTAGTCTAACGCAGTTCTATTCAAAGCTGTCAATACAGTAGTAATTGGTTGCATAAGGAGTGTATCAAGACTATGGTAGATCGACAGAGGATTCATCACTCCTAGGTACCGGAGAAGTTATCTCATGATGCAATTCAGTAAATGGTAATAATACTAAAACTGTAGCCACAGTGGGATTGAGTAGTTGTTTAATATAAGTGGTCTAGTAACTAAATACACACATATCAAGAGTAATAGAGGTTGACAATATGTCTGTACTTCAGTCTCGATTAGATAATAGATGATGAAAGGATTTGATTGTACGGTAGCCATATCGTTGACAGGTAACTGCTTTGCTGAATCCGAATCTATCAGGTGGCCATGATGTTTTGCTAGGGGTCAATCTTGGTTTGTGTGTAGTGCGACAATTAATTGGTGTTAATCGCGATACTATACACTGACGGTATGATGAAGAGCCTATGGGTCACACACATAGAATATAATTTAAGAATCAGTTTGTGTAAGAGACATTTTCGTCTTTTTGGGCGAAAGGGTATTTTGGTAATCTTACAGGGCAATTAAATTTGCTGAGGTTGTTGCATATATTTAATTTGATATTAAAATTAAATAAGTGAGATTATATTTAAATATATATTTAAATGGATTATTGTTATTAATTATATGTTAATGTATTTCTATAAATACATTAATTGAGTTTAATTGAAAATAATAATAATTATAATTAAAATATCATGATTGGGAGTGTTTGGATATAAGAGTTGTTTGAGATGAAGCCCAAGCCTATTCCATGATGGAATAGGGTTTTATGTGCACTATATAAGTGCAATGTTTTGTGAATTAAGAAGAGATAATTCATTCAATCATTTTTACATGAAAGAAAAGAATACACAACCCTCTCCTAAGTCTCGCACTAACCTTGTTTTTCATTGAATCAAAATTTCTTGATTCTTGATTTGGTTCTTGATGTGTGAATTATCGTTGGTTCGATCCTACTCTTGCATCGGTACCGAACCCAGTCAGAGACAAGTTTGGAGGAGCCTCCAAACGGGCGTATGAACTCTAAACTCTACTCTAATTGTTCATATTACTGCGGATTTTGATTTAACATATAAACTCTATAATTTGTGTCCTGATTTTGGTTCAATGAGAACGATCTGTGCTTTATAATTTTTGTTTTCTGCTGCCATAAGCTTGATCATTTCCTTACATAAACATGAGTGGACAAGGAATTGCAAGTCCTAAAACACTTGCTAATTCGGTTAAATTGAAGAAATTCACTCAAAGTCCTAAAACACTTAGTTTGTGGAATGTGGAAAATAATTTAGGCTATTTGGCCCAAGCAAGTTCCAAGGAGGGACAGAGTCCAAACATTTCGGCCCAAGCTACTCTAAGTCCAAGCACAACAAGGGAAGCTTAAGTCCACTAAGAAAGAAGCCCAAATGTTCAAATTGTCAAATTCGGCCCAATTTGCATTACAAAGGGGAAAGTCCAAATGACCCCTTATTCGATCATTTTGCATGATTCTAAAGGCTCAAATTCTTACACCCTTATTGGTAGACTTAATTAGGACTATTGATTAGCTTTTGATCTAATGGAAGCAAGCTTAGACAACAAATGGGGTGGTTAAAGACATAGATACTAGAATTAGGGAATTGTCTCTTTTGCATTAAATGTCCATGACCCTACTTTTTGAATGAATGGCTTGTAATATTTAGCTATTTTTATTCCATTTTCTTGTATTTGTAATTTATTTTTTTATCTTTGTATTTGCCTATATAAGAGTAACTATTCTATTGTATCATTTTTGTTTTTGGAAATATATGAAATTGATTTATCCATTTGAGAGAACTTTTGTGTTCTTGATTGTGTATTCTTTATCGAAGTCTTGGCAAAGGGATTTGATAATGAATCAATTCAAGTTAGTGGAGCAATTCCTTTAGACTTGTCTTGGTCCGAATTTGCAAGTGTGAGTTTGTTCTTTTTTTGTGTTTAGCCGAATTTCAACTTGGATTTATGGCGTATTTTGTTGTTGGATTTGGATCAGATCCATGGCGATCTATGATTTTTTTAGAAGAAAGCTTAAAGGGCTCAAAGCTTTCCTTAATGATTGGAAATTGGGTCTTTTGGTGATGTTCAGATAGCTATGATTCCACCTTATTTCATTTTTCCAAATTTTCTATTATTTCAGTTCCATGTTTTGCATTGTACTACCTACAACTTTTCATTCTCAGGACTGTTACCTTATAGGTCTACGTCAATGTGAATTTAGCACCCTTGGTATGTTTGGTTTCTTCATTTTAAAGTGCTTCCTTATTGTTTGGAACCTGAATCATATTGGTTATGTTTAAAAAATCAAATGAATTGCTATATCTCATACTTCCAGATTTCTATTATTTCAGACCCTTGTTTTTCTTTTTACTGCTAGCTATTTTTCTTTATCAGGACTGCTACCTTTTAGGTCTCGATCAACGTGGATTCAGCACCCTTGGTATGTTTGATTTCTTCATTTTAAGTTTTCACTCAATCTATGGCTTTCCAATTTTTTTTCTTTTATTAAGTACAAAGGAACTTGAAGCTTTCCTTATTGTTTGGAACTTGAACATATTTTTTATGTTTAAAAAATCAGTGAATTGCTATACTTCATACTTCCAGATTTGTATTATTTCAGACCCATGTTTTTCTTTTTACTGCCAGCTATTTTTCTTTATTAAGACTGCTTCCTTTTAGGTCTCGATCAACGTGGATTCAGCACCCCAATTTGATCTTTGTTTTTTTTATTTTGGAATTCTCGCTTGAACTATAGCTGTCCATTGTCAAACCTTAAAGAGCTCAAAGCTATTCTTGATGATTGGAACTTTAATTATTAAAGCAATGAAACGCTATGTTTGGTACTTCTATTTATTCTGTTATTTCAAATCTCTGTTTTGTTTTTTGGGAAAAATGCTCTATTTGTTAAAAAGAAAGTTTTTACATAGTTTCTTTGTGATTAGAGTTTGCTTTTTGGTGACTAAGTGGATTCAATTTTTAGACATTTTGTTAATTTAAATTCCATTGAATTTTTGTTGTAGCTTTTGCGAAATGGGGAATGGAGATATACAACAATGTCACAGTGGTGGAAATGTTGGAAATAGTAAATAGTTTCTATTTTGAATTTGTATTATTAGTCTAATTTTGACTAATTTACTTTTAGATATTTCTTGTCAATTCTAGAAGAGTGTAATATTGAGTTGAGACTTTTGCTGTATCTATTGAAGATTATGTTTGTCATAGCTTTCATGAAATTGGCTATGGGAATATATAGAACAATACGAAGGTTGGTCTTAAATCTAGAAATGATGATGTACTTCTTTAAGTGAGAGCAGAATATTGACAATATCTTCTTGTTATTCCTCCTGTAGGCATCTAGGCAATGAGAGAACTCATTTGATGTTTTCTACTGAATATTGTGATAAGGATAATAGTGGGAGTTGCTTGGAAAAGCCAACGGCATTAAGGTCCTACTACAATAATGGTAGGAAAAAATTTACTTCGGTTTTTAATTGTTCCATTTTCAGTTTCTGTACCCTCGGCTTGCTTTCTTAGATTTTCTACTTTGGAACTTAAGCTTTATTTATTATATATATCACTTCATAAAGGCATCTAGGTGATGAGAGAACTCTCTTGAAGTTTTTTACTGAATATTGTGGTAAGGATAATAGTGGGATTTGCTTTAAAAAGCCAATGACTTTAAAGTCCTACTGCAATATGGTAGGAAAAAATTTACTTCGGTTTTTAAGCTGGAAAAACTTTGCACTATGGGTTTTTAATTGTTCATTTTCAGTTTCTATACCCTTGGCTTGCTTTCTTACATTTCGTACTTTAGAATTTCAGTTTTTGGTAGAATTCATAATTTTTTTCTTCAACTTGCTTTATTTATTATATATCACATGAAGGCATCTAGGCATTGAGAGAACTCATTTGAAGTTTTTTACCGGATATTGTGGTAAGGATAATAGTGGTAGTTGCTTGAAAAAGGCAGTGGCTTTAAAGTCCTACTGCAATCTGGTTTGAAAATTGCAGTGGTAAGAATATTATGGTAGTTGCTTGAAAATTGTACTATGGGTTTCTTAATTTTTCCAGATTTAGTTTTTGTACCCTTGGCTTGCTTTCTTAGTTTTCTACTTTGGAATTTAGTTTTTTGCTAGAATTCATAATTTTATTCTTCAGCTTGCTTTATTTATTATATATCACTTCATAAACCTAAGTGAGTTAGCTTCACAGTCTGAATTCTTTGTATAAAAGGGGCAGATTGTAGAGAAGTTCTATGAATGACTAAACACTATTCGCCTCAAGTTTCAGTATCTTGATAGAGAAATGAGTTACAGTGAATTGTACAACAAGCAACAACAATCTAGAAATTTAATTTGATTTTTTTCTTTTTGTGTGCACAGGTGAGTAGTGGCAAGAAAACTAGGATAAAGCATTCTTATTACTTCTTTTTCCTTCTGTATTAGACAAAAGATTAATTTCTTTTTCTTGTTATTGGACTTTTTAATTAATTGAAATCATATCTACTTTTAGTTTTCAGGTCTTTTGTCTTTTTGCAGGAATTGTGGTGGCCATGTTATAAGTTTAATTGCTAGTTGATTTCTTGATTTTGAAACTGTTATAGGCTTGTTAAACAATGCTTCAAATGCTCTCCTGCATTTTAGTGAAAAGTATGTGTTTATGATGGTCGAACTTAAATTAAATATTGATCTTGTAATTGTACGTATATCTTCCTCACCATTATAATGGTACAATGTTAAAAAATTGATGGACTTAAGTATGTCTGATTTTATTGAGTTAGGGATGCACAAATCAGATTTTGTGCATGGTTCTAGAAGCCACCCAAGCTTGTGATTAATGTTGGAGCATGGTTCGATATATGGCTTCTATTGAGAGTCTAATGATCTGCTTATTGTTCTTGTTTGAAGATTGGTTTTACTGGTTTAGAAGTAAATTATTGTTTTTTATTTCATTGAGTGTAGTGTCTGTTTATCTCAACTCTTTTGTTAAATTGACTTTAGAAAATTATTATTGGGGTCTTTATGTGACTTTTACGATGCATTTTATGATGTTCTTATGATGATGAATATGGGGAAACATTTTTCAATAAGCTAAATTTCGTTTACGGTTTCTCCTGTCTAGGGTTATTTTAAAGTGGCAAGTTCATGATATTTATTTAATCATATTTTGTATTCCTTTGAAAAAAACACTCTGGCCTTACTAGAATCAGTGGTTGTATTTTTTCTTTTCTGGATGGATTTAAATGTTTCTGGTTGTGATTTTTCATATACTATTGGAGAAAATAGTTCATTGTGCATCCCTTAAGTCTAATTTATTTGGTATGGTTTCTGGTGTCACTTTTTCAATGCAACAGGGTTTTACCAATTTTAGCAAATTTCATGGAGAATTTGGCCTTAGTGTGTTTTCATATCTTGTTCTCTTAACTGGTTGTTTAACCATAGTTTTTTTTTTTTTTTACTTTCATCAGGTTAATGGACACATCGAAGTTTTGTTTTGAATTGGCTCGTCTCCTTGGGCAGTCATGCAAATATCATTGTATCAGGAACTGCAGTAACAGTTTGAATGTGTAGCAGCTAGTCCTGGTTTGAGAAGGAAACAAATGGTGGCCATGTCTCGTTTTGTTTGAAATGACCATATAATCAGGGTGCAAGGAGGGCTTGGTGCAACTTGCATGACATAGATTTTAGCAAAAGATGATCAAATAGGTATGCTATAGCCATCAGTTCTTTATCCACTACTTTTTTCCTTCATTATGATAATACAATCTTTTAGCGCTTAGAATTGAAAAATTCAGCTTTTTTATCATTTGTATATGTGAGTTTGTAGTGTAGTGTGACTTGAGTGTAGACGTTTACCATATCTACCGAAGATGCTATTTCTTGTGGCTTACTGAAATAAGAAATAGGAATATGTCACATTGGCGTTGACACTTGCTGATGGTGTATATTTGAATTTAGATGAACAAGATAATATTTGAAATTTCATTTTTGCAGTCATGGAGAGCTGTTTGAAAAACTTTCATGGTGAAGGCTATAATGAACGGTAATGACTGTTATAAAAATTACTTTCACTACTTGACATAATTCTTGAGAAAAATGCTAATAATGGCTTGTATATTACTCCAATCATATTGAATTGATATAATAGTTATTTTATGTCATCTTGGGATGGTTTTGAGATTGAGAAAAGTGCTAACAATGGCTTGTATATTACTACAATCATATTGAATTGCTATAATAGTTTTTTATGCTAGCTTAGGATAGTTTTGAGCTGATAGGTGCTTAGTTAATGCCAGGTAGTTCAGACGCATTGTTAGGCAAGAATAGAATTAGATAGGTACATGCGAGCAGTTAATTATAGCACCTGTTAGAGCATCTAAAAATGGTAAGACAGGTTAATGAAGGTTGATAGCTACAGCAAGGATCAAATTTTGTTTGCCGAATTGAAATATATATTATAATTGGAGATGCTCCTTTTTCCACATGTGCTTTGGTAAGTGAGCATTTATAGTTAATAGAGACATTGTAATTTATTTTTTTAGGAAAATTTTTCCATTTATCAAAGTGATTTTAGCTGTTTTGTGATTATTGTTTTTATTGTTGAAAATTTACAGGAACTAAAATAATCCAAAAGAACAAAGAGGAAATTTGAGGGTTTGGTTTTCTTTCTTGAGTTATGATTTACTGATTTAGGGGTATTGCTAAATTAAGGTGTGACGTTATAATTGTTACGTTTTGATATATTATAGTTGTAAATTTAATTGAGCTATAATGGTTTTGATTATAATTATTTCGTCATCCATTCAACTTAAATTCACTTTATTTCACAATGTTTGCAATTAGGAATTTAAATTAGGTAGAATTAATTTGATTATAAGATAAATTTTTGCAATGTGCAATATAATTTCGGTTGATTTCCTTGCAAGTAATTGTATTTAGTAATTATGTGTATCATAGGAGAAAATTGATGATTTATTTTATTTTATTTTCCAATCAGGGTTAGTAATGGAATTTATTTAATTCTTTTATAATAACTATTGCATTTATTTTTTCTTTTTGAGATGTGCATGTGAAAATTAATCGTTTTATTTTATTTTTTGTAATTATGATGCAATATTAGAATTCAAAAATTTTTAACTATGGAACGACCAAGTGCATCCTAGAGTGTGAAAAAAAGAGCATTGGAGGAAGATGATGGTATTGGAGGGAGGAAATATAAATTTAAAATTCTACTGCCAAATGGGGCTAGTGTAGAATTAACTCTATGGGACCCCATCCTCTGAATGTCCTTTCGACTTCATTAAGTTGGTGAAAGGTGAGTATTTTCGGGCTTGGCAAGAATGCAAATCAATGAGTCAGAAAAGAACGGTAAATTGGAAAAATGAAGGGTTGTACCTTGAAGATGCCTACAAGAATAAGATACGAAACATAATGGACTTTGGGAAGTTCAAGCCACATAGGTACCATATTTTACGGCTAGATGTGAGTATTTGTAGTCTAAGTGTTTACGCTGTTTGATTATAAGAGTTTTCATGTCAGGATTAAGTGATGCTTTAATTTGTTTATTTCTTCATTAGGATGGGTCCAGTGAGATTTCCAATACTTTTGAGTTTAGTAATTCTTAATATTTTTGACTTTTTACATATTTTTGCTTTATTGATTTTGAACATTCATTGTGGTTCTTTGTTCATCTTTTATGCGCTTGATGAAGAAATTTTATTCAGTTTTGTGATGGACTGGTTTGTTTATAGAGCATGTGGGATTTGATGCCGGATACTGATCCATTAATGGAGTGGCCAGAAGAATACACTTTTGAAACTGTGCTTGCAGATTTGATTGTATGTTGTTGGATGCAATTGAAAGAATTAAAGAAGTTTTGGCTTTTTGGCTTTTTGGTTTATGTAGTCGCTTATTCTCTATTGCCCATGTACCAGGATAATTCCATGCAAGCCATATCGACCAATGGTGAAAATGATAGGAGATTAATTAGGTATGACATTTGTATGATGACCATATTTTTGCTTTGCTACCTATTATATTTACTTTTATGTGTTTGTTTTGTATATACTTGATTTTCATGCTATTTACAGCATATTTCTACTTTTCCAATTCTTTACAGCGTGAACTTCAAATCTGTTATCATCAAACTAGCCTAGTGGGCATGCAAATTAATTTGTTCATATGTGAATAGATAAATTCCATTATTTTTCAGAATGCTTTTGTTTATCGTTCATTTCATTGCAAATAGAAACAATAGATAAATTCCATTATTTTTCAGAATGCTTTTGTTTATTGTTCACTTCATTGCAAATAGAAACAGTAAGGTTTGACCTCGAAAAAGATAAATATATATAAACTAGTTTTTAGAAAAAAAATTATCATGTACCATAACATAAAAATTCTTATGAGCAGAATAATACAAATGAGAGCAAGAAAAAAAATCGTCACTCTGAAGAACACTTTTTTTTTCCATTGTTTGGTTTTCATTACTTTTATTTATAAAATAACCAAAATAACTTTAATAAGTTGTGTGGCCATTCTCATCTAGATATTAATTCTGTCAGTTCCATATATCTCTCCCTAGATTAAATGTGCTTTCCGCTTATTCCACCAAGAAAGGACAGAACTCGATATCATATTGTTTCAGTCTAAGTGATGTCCTCAGTTTTCAACCAATGGGACAAAGTTGATATTGTCATACAATTTTATCATGCTGTAGTATTCTATCATCTTATTGTGTTTACATTATTTTTTTTCTAAACTTTTTTCATTTATATTTTATATGAAACATGTATTTTCAAAAGTATTAGTAAATGATCTCATATATAAAAATTTGCTTAAAGCCCTTATTGCTCTTCGTAGTAGAAATAGTTTTAAGTATACTTTATTGGTGTTAAATTGCATATATCAATGGTTCAGTGGTTGCCCTAGAGTTTTACCCTTTGTGATGAAGATCTCCTTCAGTTGACGTGTAGGAGTCAAGAAATTGAGCACCTATATATCTGCTTATAACTAGTTCTTTATTTGCTTTTCAATTGGGTTCATTTTAATATCTTCGCAGTGTGCATATTGTGGAGGATAGGGTATCAATTTTTGACATTGGCCCAGGAATAGATAGCAGTGAAGAAAACTCTGTAGTTAAGTGGTATGCTATAGATTTCAATATTTACTTACAAACTTCCTTCTTCTTTTAGTGCCTATGTGTGGTTGTTGGATATTTCAGAGGTTGGAACAGGGATTAAGCTTCATTTTTTGACAGTAAGGAAAAGGAAAATTTTTTACTACCACATTTTCAGCTTTGGCTTATTTATTTTACAATTTCGTTGAATATTGATGTAGTTCCTTAAAAATGTAGGAAAGACAAATTTCCAAGAGGTTTACTTTTTATATATGATAAGAAGAAAAAATTAGTTTGTTTGGAAATAGGAACATAAGCTTACAACTAGGTAGAGGAACAACTTCCTGTCTATCTCTCCACCAGAAACCAAATATTTGGGAGACAGGACAAGGAAAGACTAACAAGAAAGAATAGCTACTTAGTACAGGCTATTGGTTTCATATATGAATTTGTAAGAATATCTGACTAGGGTAGACTGCATAAGCATTCATTGATTTTCTTGCATGTTGTGTTTTATATTTATGTAATTTCCAAATAATAGTTACATTTAATGTTGGATATAATTGTTCTTTCCCCACGGTGCACATTTTTAACACATCTCTGATTTACATGAGGTTTTTTCCTAATTATCATGGCTACCTCAGCCTTGGATTATATATTATTCATGGTTCATATGTTTAGGGAAAAGACGAGTGCTTCACTTAACAGGACTTCTTGAGAACATGGTGTAGAAGGCAAACCTCCATACTTAAAGGTAAAGTGTAATCTTGTGAATATTTTAGTATCTTGCCTTTATATTATTTACATATATTTAGTAGTATTGCTTTTTTTACTACAGATAAATATGCGGTATTTCCTTCACTGTCTGTCCTAGTTTCCAATATTAACTTTGATATTAGTCATATTCTCTATTGGAAGTTGTCACTCTTTTTGTTTACAAGATTCTTTGTTTCTTTCGATGACAATACAACCTTTTTTGGCATGTTTGGATATGGAGGACCGATTGCATCTGTCTCTCTTAAACTTCTTTTTTTTCCTCTCTCCCCTTCTCTCTCAATGAATGAGTATTTATTTTTTCAATGAGGCAATGACTTGCTTGCTTTTTTATAGGCGTGCTCTAGTTTTTTCAAAGACAAAAGTATCTAATAAAGTCTTTACATTGCATCTTGAGAGAGAAGCTCTACTAAAGTGCTCAGATTCTGAGCTTACTTGGTGGGTAATTAAGTCACCTTAAGCAAATTATTGTCTTACTAATGGAGATTTGTTTCTTTTGCACATGTTTTTCAACTCCTGATAATGTCATGTTTTTATTATTATTGTTATTATAATTATTATTTTTGGTTGTATTAAGGTTGTGTTACTCTTTTATTTTTAGACTGATGGTGGAGTTAGGGTTCCTTCAGAAGATGAAAGCACAGAATTACCTCATGGAAGTTTTGCAAAGGTGATCTCTGTTTCGTTTTGTCTAGCACTTTGTATTTATTCTTTGGGGTCAAGTATTTCTTACATTTCTGAGCTCTTTAGTTTAAAGTTAGATCATGGTCTTGTAATTTAATAACTGATGCAGATCTTTGTAATTTTGAATCTTTTTTTTTCTTGTGACATTGATTGAATTAGTTTGATACTTGTTATGTTTCTCTCCAGTTTTTCTGTCCAATTGTTTTGGACTATTCTCATTTTCCTTGATACAGTTTGCGTTTCAATTTGATTGATTGACAAAATGATCAAGTCCCTAAGGATAGCATAATCTTTCAGATGAGTATTGTTAATAATCAGTCAAGCAAATATTTTGTTCAATTAATATCTTGAATTATCCTTCATGCATGAAAATACTTTATGAGCTATGTTTTTTTTCTTTTCTTTTTTGATCGGAAACACTAGTGTGTGTGTGTATATATATATATATACATTTGGGGTAAGTAAATATTCATTAAAGAAAAGAAAAACTTTGCAAGAAAGGCCTCTCCCTCTTTCCAAAACACTAGTATATTGATGTATAAAACAAGATTTATGAGTGTTTATGTAAAGTTCTAAAACTCTCTCGAAGCTATGTTTTAACAATTTTTTGTCAAAAATTAAATATTATTGTCTTATATACCTTTATTACCTAAACTATTGTAGAATAATCTGCATTTTATGAGTTCAATTGGACTGTATAGTTGCCAAACATCTGTAGCACAAATATCCCCTAATTTTTTTCTTTAATATTTTTCCTTTATAATTTGTTGTGTTGTCAGCTTTGTTTCATTATTTGGAATACTTACTAGGACTTCGATTGGTGACGGTTTAACGTGCTTATCACTTGGATTTATGAACTCCTTTTCTCCATTGGGAGATGGATGTCAGTGAAATATTTTGAGGCTTAGATTAGGACAATCAATGGACCTTGATTTGATGTTCTATATAAATATTTTGACATGCATGCTAGTGAGTTTTATGAGGCTTAGGGCAATAAATGGACCTTGATTTGATGTTCAATATAAATATTGTGATATGCTAATGGAGCTTAAATATCTAAACCTTTTAGCTTTAAAATCTATGTCCATGAAAACTTTATATATTAAGATTGGTCTTATTTGGAGTATAGCCTACATATTAATAAAACTATAGTTTACTAGGTAGTTGACTGCAAGATACGGAGGTTGTGCTGGGTAAGTATCTAAGACGGGGAAGACCACAACACCAATTGGGCTCCAGGTTTAACTTGTTACTATTATTTTACCGGCTGAATTTCTTCCAAATACTTCAAGTGATTGGTATACATACACAAAGTACTGGGGATTTTTTGTAGCAAATTATACAAGTCATGAGAAGGAATTACAGAAGTCATGGAGATTGGAATGCAGGTTTGTCTTTATTTATGTTATTAATAGAATTCTTTTTTATGTTTCTTTAAATAAAAAAAGAAAATAACAAAAAAAGAATTTCGTCTTGCAGGTTACTGGTGTTGACTTAGTTGAAATTGCAGGTGGGGAGGTTGCAATAACGTCCTAAGTTTGTTTTACAGCTTCACTTTTCCCTTAAACTTGGTTGTTCTACAGCCAAAAGTCCTAGTAGCAATTGCAGTTCTTTTGTCATGATTTTCAATGGCATATCAATTGTCAACAAAATGCAATCTTTGGTAGATTTTAATATCTTAAGAACATGGACATCTCAAGAAGCAAATGCACGCTTAAAATGTGTTTATTTTCTAGTTACGGAGGCATGTGCCATACAGAGCATAACTTTTTCCTGCATGCTAGATAAATTCTAAAATTGTTTAATAGAGGGGGGAGAGAGCATTGAAATGATTATAGAGAAGATAAATTCTGAAGGATGCGGAGTTCCTGAAAACTATGAAACTTTCAGTCGTGTTGCTAATCGTCATCTTGGTAATCTTCTTCCAGATGCTCGCTCGGTAAGTTCTATATCCTATGAATTCAAAAAGAAGTTGACTTTTTAATCACCTAATGACTCACCTCAAATTTTACGTGGACATACATCCACAATGTGGTCAATTTTAGGAGAAGATAAAGTTCCTTGGCTTTTTGTTGTGTTCTTGTTATAGAAAGTTTAATCTGCTAAGTAAGAGCATGTATCAAACATAACCAGAACCAATCATAATGACAAACATGACTATTAGGATAGAAGGATTCAAACAGAGGAATACTTGGTCCACTTGGTTCTGATTCTTGTTTATTTACAACTTTACGTAAAAATTTAAACCTATAGGTAAGAGCTGTACTATAGTATTAAAGCTCTACCACATCCACCCACATGCACTTACGTGTGGACCAACATAAGTACAAATACAATCATAATCATAAACACGACTAATCATAATTAAATTAATAGGAGGATCCAAAGACAAAGATCATTTTAACTTCATTCTAATGTCATTTAAGTTACAGTGTGACCTTAAAGCTTATGTATAGGTCCTATCCAATGCCTAAGTTGCAACGTGACCTAAAAGCTTATGTAAGGGTCCAATAATATTTTTCAAGCTCTACTTCTAACCATATTATGACATAATAATATGTAAGTTGTAAATTTAAGTAGTGAAATTCTGAAAGCTTTTACTAATGCTTTCATTTCTTTATATATCTAGTTATGTTTGGATAAAATTGTTGTATGTATCATCTGCCACTTAATATAAATTCCTGTTACAGATGTATATGACTTCCTAGATGATAGGGATCACATTAAAATCCTTGATTATAGGGATCACTTCTATCCTAATTTAGATTGATCACATACCTAGTTTAGAACACTAGAATTGTATATAAATATGTATCATTTTAAGCTATGAATGAGAAGGGTGTGAATATTCATTACGTTTATTTTACATGGTATCAAAGCCTTAAAAGATAATTAGGGTTTGTGTCTCAAAATTGGGAAATTAGGGTTTGGGTTTCAAAATTGGGATATTAGGGTTTGGGTTTCAAATTGGGAAAACCTGTTTAGGTTGAGATTTGTTCAACACCACCACCCAAGGGAGATTCAGAAGCCTCCAATCGGCAAAACCCTGAGTTCCGGTCGTCAGAATCATCGCGCGTGAGCTCCACGCGCCAGCCGAAACTCCGGTGAACAGTAACACGCGCCGGTGCGTGAGAGCGCGTGCACAGCTAACTTCTTCTCTGATTCTCTTCGTCTGTTTCGTCGGTACTTTTATAGCACATTTTCGTGCTGGATTGGGTAATCTCTTACTGGTTCATTGCTGTTCTTTGTTTGGATATTTCTGAGGACTTAGTTGTGATCTTTCGGCACTTTGTTTTCGTTTGGTTATTGGTTTTTTGCTTGCTGTGGCCTCTGGTTGGTGGTGACTGTTGATTGATTTGGTGTGTCATTGGAATTTATTTAGTTTGCTTTGTTTTAACCGTTTGTTGGTGTGCATTGGGATTATCATCTGTTTAAGACATGTCTGATACAAAGCTAGTGATGGAAATGATACCGACGATGTCGAAAATTACAGGAAACATAAGCTCATTGGTATAACTAATTACCATGATTGGCGTAAAACTATTATACTGTATTTGCGGAGTATTGATAAAGATGATCATATGACTGATGATCCACCTGAGGATGATTCGAAAAAGACATGGCTCCGGGATGATGCTCGGTTGATTCTACAAATACGGAACTTTATTGACGGTGAGGTACTTGGCCTAATTAATCATTGTGAGTTTAATAAAGAACTAATGAATTATTTGGAGTTTTTGTATTCTGGAAAAGGGAATGTTTCTCATATTTATGAAGTGTGTAAGGCATTCTACCGTGCAGAGAAACAAGATAAGTCTCTTACAACTTATTTTATGGAGTTTAAGAAGACTTATGAAGTGTTGAACATGTTGTTACCCTTCAGTGCTGATGTCAAAGTTCAACAAAAACAACGGGAGCAAATGGCAGTCATGAGTTTTCTTGCAGGTCTTCCTTCTGAATTTGAGACTGCTAAGTCTCAGGTTCTAGCTAGTCTAGAGATCTCTTCATTGCAGGATGTCTTTAGTAGGGTACTTCGCATAGAAGGTACCCCACCGGTTCAGTTTAGTAGTGCTCTCGTCAGTCAAAAGAATGACCATGAATCTGGGCGATCACAATTTGGAAGTGACAACAAAGGAGGAGGGTCAAATAGTAATATGGGAGGAATTGTGTGTCACTATTGCCATAAGCCAGGACACATGAAGCGTGATTGTAGAAAGCTTTAGAACAGAAATAGAAGAAATCCCTCTGCCCATGTTACATCCATCAATGATACTTCGGATCAGTCAGTTCTCATCTCTGCAGATGAATTTGCCAAGTTTTTATTGTATCAGGAATCATTAAAGGCTTCACCTACTCCTGTCACGGCTATGGCTGACTCAGGTAAGCCAAATACATGTCTCTTTTCCTTATCCTCCAAATTCGTCATTGACTCTAGTGCAACAGATCACATGTCAGGTAATCCCTATCTCTTTGCTACTTATTAATCAAAAACCCTTTCGAATGTGACTTTAGCAGATAGGTCACCATCCTACGTTCTTGGGTCTGGCACAGTTACCCCTACTCCAGAGCTTCCCTTGTCAAATGTCTTACATTTACTAGATTTTTCTTTCAATTTGATTTCTGTTAGCCAACTTACTCGTGCTCTTAACTGTTGTGTTTTATTCTTTCCCGATTATTGCTTGTTTCAGGATCTTACGATGAAGAAGATTATTGGTAAAGGACATGAATCTGGAGGTTTATACATTCTCGACAGACCAAAATCTACACCTGTCGCTTGTTCTAGTGTTGCATCCCCGTTTCAAGCACATTATCGTTTGGGCCATCCATCTCTTCCTTCATTGAAGAGATTGTGTCCTCAGTTTAATAAAGTGTCTACATTAGAGTGTGAGTCATGTCAGTTTGCTAAACATCATCATGTCAGTTTTAGTCCTAGGGTCAATAAAAGAGCCAATTCTCCCTTTGAGTTAGTTCACTCTGATGTTTGGGGTCCCTGTCCAGTTCTGTCTAAAACTAGTTTTAGATATTTTGTTACATTTGTGGACAATTACTCTCGTATGACTTGGTTATTCTTAATGAAAAATCGTTCTGATTTGTTTTCTTATTTCTGTGCTTTTTATGCTGAGATTAAAACTCAATTCAATATTTCTGTTCATACATTGCGCAGTGATAATGCAAAAGGATATCTATCAGTTTCTTTTCAAAATTACATGACCCAGAATGGCATTCTTCATCAAACTTCATGTGTTGATACTCCATCTCAAAACGAAATAGCAGAACGGAAAAACAGACATCTTCTTGAAACTGCCAGAGCCTTATTATTCCAAATGAATGTTCCTAAACCATTCTGGACTGATGCCGTTTCCACCGCCTGTTTTTTGATTAATCACATGTTGTCTTCTGTCCTTCATGGTGAGACCCCGTACAGTATTCTTTTTCCTAACAAAGCATTATTTCCTCTTGAACCTAAGGTATTTGGTAGCACTTGCTTTGTTCGGGATGTTCGACCATCAGTCACTAAATTAGATCCCAAGTCATTAAAATGTGTCTTTCTTGGTTATTCTTGACTTCAGAAAGGATATCGGTGTTATTGTCCAAGTCTTAATAAGTATCTTGTCTCCATTGATGTTACCTTTCTAGAAGAAACACCATACTTTCCCTCTTCTCCTGCAGATCGTCCAAAGGATGATGATAATGATGATTTGTTAGTTTATACCTTCACTTCCCCTACACCAATATCTGAACTAGCATCTGTCTCTGACCCTGTCACAATTCCTACGCTTCCTGCATCGGCTCCTATCTCTGATCCTGCTTTTGCTCCTATCAAAGTTTACTCTCGTCATCCACCTCCTCTTGTTTCATGTCCGGCACCAACTTCTTTGTCATCCGATCCAGTTTCAAGTGATGATCTTCCTATTGCATTGCGAAAAGGTAAACGACAGTGTACTTATCCTGTTTCTTCTTGTGTTTCTTATGATCATTTGTCACATGCATCATGTTCCTTTATTGCTTCCTTTGATTCTATTACTATCCCTAAAACTGTTCATGAAGCCCTTTCTCATCCTGGTTAGCGTAATGCAATGATAGAGGAAATGAGTGCCTTAGATGACAATGGTACTTGGAAATTGGTAGATTTACCTTCAGGGAAACATGCAATTGGATGCAAATGAGTGTTTATAGTTAAAGTTAATCCAGATGGGTCAGTTGCTCGACTAAAAGCTTGTCTGGTTGCTAAAGGATATGCTCAGACTTACGAAGTTGATTATTCTGATACTTTTTCCGCTGTGGCTAGGTTTACCTCTATTCGGCTGTTTATCTATATGGCAGCTACTTATGATTGGCCTTTGTATCAGCTAGACATCAAGAATGCTTTTCTTCATGACGATCTTTAGGAAGAGGTATATATGGAGCAACCTCCTGGGTTTGTTGCTCAAGGGGAGTATGGGAAAGTATGTTATCTTTGCAAATCTCTACATGGTTTAAAACAGAGTCCTCGTGCTTGGTTTGGAAAGTTTAGTCAGGCTGTTGAGAGATTTGGTATGCTAAAATGTAAAACTGACCATTCTGTTTTCTACAAACGGTCTGAATCTAGCATCATTCTTCTAGTTGTGTATGTGGATGATATTGTTATTACTGGGAGTGACAGTGTGGGCATCACATCTCTTAAGTCTTTTCTCCATACCCAGTTCCACACAAAAGACTTAGGGATGTTGAAGTATTTCTTGGGGGTTGAAATTACAAGGAGAAAACGAGGTATATTCCTCTCTCAGAGGAAATATGTGCTCAATTTATTAACTGAGACAGGAAAATTGGGGGCAAAGCCATGTAGTGTTCCGATGGTTCCTAATCTGCAGCTTACGAAAGATGGTGAACTATTTGGAGATCCTGAGAAATATAGAAGATTGGTCGAGAAGTTGGACTATCTTACTGTAACACCCCACTTGAAATACGTAGCCACTGTTTACGGTATGGCCTAAAGGATTACTCAATTGCCCCTAAATGAGTTTATATATGATTCATGTTCTTTGGTTGAGTTTAGGTTTTGGGTTTGGTTGAGTGTGTACCCTGGAATTGATCAAGACTTAGCAAATTTTGGANTGATTCTTCTATTTAGGCAGCTCACACATGGTTTGTCCCACTGTCTGATGCAACTAAATCACCAAGACAAATTTTGTTGTAAGCTTATAAGATAGTCACATGCATCTTCATGTTACCAGGTTGACCATTATATCTGCATTATGTGGTCTGTGATTTTGAGCCACTAACACCAGTAGATATGGACCAACATGCCATCAAACCGCCAGTAGGAAGAACATGAAATTGTTGTTCGCAAGGCTCCACCTTGATGTGTAAAATTATAAACACAACCCAGTGAATTGACCAATTGCCTATACAGCTATGCTTATCTTTCTATCAGATGGTTTTGCCTCCCTTGAGTCCCTACATAAGCGTAGCAGCATTAAGTGGACTGTCTCTAGGCTTGTGACTATATAAAAAAACCAGTTCAGTAGCCTTCAATCCATAACAAACACAGTATTTCAGTGTTCTTTAGATCCACTACAATTCTCTCACACAACATAAGATCTGTTTCTCTAGTTATCAAGAAACAACATGATTAGTCCAAAGAAGCTAATCAAATTAGCAAAGAAGTGGCAGAAACTGGCTGCAAGCAAGCGAAAAAGAATCTCATTGCTGAGAACCACTGGGGTTGTTGAAGCAGAGAGTTACAGCACATCTTCAATGGCTGAGAAGGGTCATTTTGTTGTATACACTGCTGATCAAAGGCGCTTTGTGATTCCCTTAAAATGGCTTAAAAACAACATCATCAGAGAGCTCTTTGCAGTGGCAGAAGATGAGTTTGGACCTCCAAGTGGCAGACCTATCACATTGCCTTGCGATGCAGTTTTCATGGAGTATGTAGTCTCTTTGATCCAAAGGCACGCGGCAAAAGATTTAGAGAAGGCACTGCTCATGTCCTTGGCTACTGGTCGCTGTTTGCCAACTTCAAATCTCCACCAAGGGCAAAGTAACCAACAATCACTACTCTACAGCTTCTAAAGCCAACCATAGTTGGATTTTTGTAAACAGTTCAGAACATTGTACAGAGATAAACTGATAGATTGATATAAATTAAGTTCATAAAATTTCTTCAATTTTTAGTTGTTTTTGAGATGAATTGACTTCCATTTCTTCTTCTGAGCCAATATTTTGTTCAGATGCAGAGAAATGTGTGTTCTCTCTCCACCCCAGTATTGCAATAGACTACCACTTAATTTCACACTACGATTCCCAATTCAAAACCTTCAGTTGAAGGAATATTGTTGTTGCTANTTGTAACAAACTCAACCTTTTACGCACAAATGTCAGCAATTATTCCTCTGCTTTTTACCCGTGCTCTTCCTACGGTATACCAGCCCTCTTGGTTGTTCATCATTACCCTCCCCAAGGAGAACCACCTTGTCCTCAAGGTGGAAAGAAGGAAATTGGTGGTCAATAATGTCAAAATCCTCCCATGTGTTTTCATAGGACATTAAGCCTTTCCATTGAATCAGCACCTCCCACTGTCCATTCAGAAGTTTCCTTTTTTTGAGGACTGCTACAGGTTCCAGTTGTAACACTAAATCCTCGTTGAGGGCTGTCGGTAGAGGTTGACTATTGGGAATTGGGAACGTTGCTTTCTTCAGTTGCGAAACATGAAAAACGTTGTGAATACGAGCTGAAGAAGGTAGGGCCAACCTGTATGCCATAGCCCCAATTCTGTCCGTGATTACAAAAGGACCGTAAAACCGTGGGCTCAATTTTTCATTATACCGATGGGCTAAAGAGCATAACCTGTACGGTTGTAACTTCAAATAGACAGAGTCTCCTACCTCAAATGTAACCTCTCGGCGATGGCGATCAGCATACACTTTCATGCGGTTTTGAGCCTTGAGAAGATTTGCCTTTAACTCCTCAATAATATGGTTTTGTTGCTGAAGTTGATGGTCAACTTCGTCAACTGGAGAGGTATGGTCCGCATAGCGTAACACTGTTGGTGGTTCATGGCCACAGAGAGGCTTAAATGGACACATTCCCGTGGAGCTATGATAAGTGGTGTTGAACCAAAATTCTGCCCATGGAACCCATTTTGGCCACTGTTGTGGGTGGCTATTAACAAAGCATCAGAGGTACATCTCTAAGCAGCAGTTTACAACTTCTGTTTGACCATCCGTCTGCGGATGGTAGGCTAAACTCTTGTGTAAATGTGTCCCGGACTGTTTGAATAATTCAGCCCAAAAATTGCTCATGAAAATTCTATCTCGGTTTGAAACAATGCTTCGGGTAAACCCATGCAACCGGACTACTTCTTTGATAAACAGATCCGCTACCACTTTGGGTGTGTACGGGTGTTTAAGGTTGACAAAATGGCTATATTTTGTCAAACGATCGACCATGACTAGAATAATATCAACCCCATCCGCTTTGCACAGCCCCATAATGAAATTCATAGAGACATCATCCCACACCTGATTAGGGATAGGTAATGGTTGAAGCAAACCTGCTGGATTTAATGCGTCGTATTTATTTTGTTGACAGACGCGGCAAGCAGCTACAAATTCGTTGATATCTTTCTTCATTCCCTCCCAAAACACCTCATTCGAGATCCGCTTATACGACCGAAAAAATCCAAAATGGCCCCCAATGGGTGAAGTATGAAATTCCCGGAGTATCTTTTGGATGTGAGGTCCCGATTTAGGCAACACTAACCTGTTATGGTATAGCAGATGACATCCCACCAATCTGAAAAGAGGACGGATGTTCAGGTCAATTAGTAGTTGTTGTATTATCCCACGTAATCTGGCAACCTGCTGGATTGCATCTTCTAATCTGTCTAGTCCAGAAAAACAACCCACAGACAGAGCATGATGCTCGACTATATCAGGCATCCTGGAAAGAGCGTCTGCTGCTTTGTTTTGCGATCCAGGTTTATATTGGATACTGAAATCTAGTCCCAACAGTTTGATAACCCATTTCTACTGACTTGTACTTAATAGTTTTTGGTCTGTTAAGAAATAAAGACTCCGCTGATCTGTCCGGATAACAAAATGTCTTCCTAAGAGGTAATGGCACCACTTTTGTACAGCCAATACTACCGCCATTAATTCCCGCTCATAGATAGATTTCAGTTTAGAATTGAGAGACAACCCTTTGTTGAGAATCCTTCTTCAATAGGGCAGTGAGTGGAAGAGCTATTTTACCGTAATCGCGCACAAAGCGGCGATAGTATCCTGTCAGCCCAAGAAATCCTCTGAGTGCCCTAATGTCCTTTGGTTCTGGCCATTTAGTCATGCTGTCTATCTTTGAGGGATCCACGGCCACACCCTTAAATGACACTACATGTCCCAAATATTCTAACTGTAGTTGTCCGAATTGACATTTCTTCTGATTTACCACCAGTTGATTCTCCAATAATACCTGCAAAATAATGCTTAAATGCTTCGCATGTTCATCCATCTCCCTACTGTAAATCAGTATATCGTCAAAGAATAACAATAAAAATTTTCTTAAGTAAGGCCTGAATACATCATTCATGACTACTTGAAAGGACGCCGGTGCATTGGTAAGGACGAAAGGCATTACGAGAAATTCATAGTGCCCTTCGTGTGTTTGAAAGGAAGTCTTGTGTGTGTCTTCTGGTTTCACTCGGATTTGATGATATCCGGATTTCAAATCAAGTTTAGAAAACACCGTTGCCCCTTCTAACTCATCAAACAATTCGCCAATAGCGGGGACCGGAAATTTATCCGGAATTGTCACTTTGTTAACTACCCGATAGTCTACACAGAATCGCCACCCTCTATCCTTTTTTTTCACCAATAAAACAGGGCTGGAGAACAAACTGATGCCCGGCTTTATAATTCCTGAAGTCAACATTTCCTTGACAATACACTCTATTTCATTTTTCTGATAATAAGGATACCGGTATGGCTTGAGGTTTGGTGGTTAGGCACCTGGAACTAACTAAATGGCATGATCTTTTGACCGGACAGGTGGTAACCTCGAAAGAGGCTCAAGGACTCTACTAAACTTTCCCAAAACCTCCAGCAGTCTCTCATCGATACTCCCAATCTTTTCACACTAAGTCTGTATTTGCCCAAACTCTATCAAACAGCCATGTCCTTCATTCTACAATGCCTTAAGATCGCTTTGAGGGATAACATGGTTTTGCTAAGCAATGGATCCCCGTACAGACAAACTGTCTGGTTTCCCAACGTGAACCTCATAGTTTGTTTCCTCCAATCCGTAAGGGTCTCCCCTAAAGTCTCAAGCCAAGCAATACCAAGAACTACGTCAACACTGCTCATATCAAATGGGAAAAATTTTTTGCACAATCATCACCCCCTGTAATTCCATACACACATCCCGACATTCTCTTTCACACCTCACACTATACGCATCGCCTCCTCAGACCCCAAAAGACTGCGTCCCTACCACTGGAATTCTCAATCGTTCTACCACCGTTGAACTAATAAAATTGTGGGAAGCCCTACTATCAATTAACACAATCACTTCCTTACCTTGGATTCTTCCCTTGCGCTTCATTGTCTTCGGACCCTGGATCCTCACCATTGAACTAAGAGAAAGCTCCATATTTTCCTGCTGTAGCTCTGTTCCAGTTTCAACAGTATCTCCAATCCCAATCAGATCTGAATCATCTTCCTCGTCATCAATCAAAATGATTTGAAATTGTTTCTCCCCACATTTGTGCCCAATCGAATATTTCCCATCGCACCTAAAGCAAATCCCTTTCTCTCTTTTCCTCTGGATCTCTGCATCTGTCATTTGACGGAAGGGAAAGTCTCGCCGTTGGAAGTTCTAACGTTCAAACAGCCAAAAATATGTCGTCGACTGATCGCGAGTGGAAAGGTTGGTCGACGAGCCTTGCAAGGAGGATTCTGGTGATCGACGATTGAAATGAGGCGTGAAATTGGTTTTTAGGGATTCGGTTGAATTGGGAAATTTTAGATTAACTGGGTTATGTTCAAATCAGGTCAGGCTAGTCGGGTTATGTTCAAACCGGGTCGCACTCTTGGATCCTTGGTTTTTTGACCCAAAAGACAGCCCAGACCCAGCTATGTGTGAGGTCTGGTGGGCTCCCACTTGGGCTTCTTCTAAAGCCCGATTTCTGTCTTCTATTCGTTGGGCCAATTCCATTATTTGGGTTAAAGAATTTTGTTAGGCCAATCTAACTTCAGCCCTAATCTCCACCTTCAGCCCATTCACAAAAGCAGCCTGCAATATTTCTTCTTTCTCCTCCACCAACAACGTTGCTATTGCTTCAAATTGGCGACGAAACTCCATGACTGAACCATTTTGCTTTACTGCCATTAAGGATTCATATGGGTTAAGTTCTTGTGATCCACTAAAACGTTGCAATAGTGCTAAATTAAACATGGCCCACGAACTTGCTGGATTTTTTGATTCAGTCCACTGGAACCAGTTTATAGTTTCACCTTCCATACAAATGGCTTCGCCGTTAATTTTCCTTCCTCCGATATCCCATTGAGACTGAAGTAACGCTCTACTCTAAAGATCCACCCATAAGGATCTTCACCAGAAAATATCGACATCTCCAATTTTCGTCCCCCCCATTTCACTGCGGCTACGGCCACTATTCCCGACCCCACTGGCTCCGTTTGGGTTTTCTTCTTGGTGAGATTGTACATTCTCCCCTAATCGCATCTCTGCCCTACCAGCTTCTTCCTCATCTTTGCGTCACACCCAAGACTGTAACTCAACTAAACATTCTCTGATGATACCCATTTCTACTCCCAACTTTGTAATCTCTCTCTCAACATTATTCATTCTTGCATCCATCCTTGTCAAGACCATTACCCAGATGACAGGGCTCTGATACCAATTGATAGAACCTAACTTGCAAAAAACTACTAATAACACCAACAAACAATTCCACAACACACAACCAACACTCACAATCAATAAGAAAATACTCAGTTGTATTAATAACCAAACAAAACCTTACAACCAGTAGCCAGGTTCAATCAGTACTCAATACGCAAACAACTGGAAAACATAGCAAGTACACTAAGAAAATGGTAAACTAAAGGCTGACTTCGAGGGTCAGTCACCTCCACAAAATACTGACTTCGAGGTTTAGTCACCTCCCTTCCAATTTACTATTGCCTTCCCCATCCCTCTTTCTCTCCCCTCTCTGTTTTTATTCTCTCCTGGCAACTTTTGAGCTCCTAACCGAATTCCCCTACATCCACTTCTATCAAGCCATCTGTCCTTTCTAATAAACTCAACCTTTTACGCACAAATGTCAGCAATTATTCCTCTACTNTGTTAAATGTTAATATATATATTAAATATATATTAATTGATTTTTAATTGAAATAATGATGAATTAAATTAAAATATCTAAATGGGAGTGTTTGGCAAATTTGGGGGTGTTTGGGTTGGAGCCCAAACCCATTCCATATGGGAATAGGGCAACTAAAATAAGACTATAAAAGAAACGGTTTTAGTTGAAAGAAAAGGGTGTGTGTGTTATTTTATTATTTCATTCTTCATTTGAAAATAGAGAAACCTCCAGCCTCAAAACTCTCCCACGCCACTTTTACTGTTCCATTGAAAGACAAACACTTTTTGTTTTTCTTCTTGATTTCTTAAGGCCAAGGAGGATCCAGCAAATCCCTCCTTGGTTCTTGTTGATTGTCTTCGTGTGGACCTCTACGGTTCGATCCTACACTTGGATCGGTAGCAAACACGTTCAGAGACAATATTGGTGGAGCCTCCAAACATGGGTATGGTTTCTCAAACCTTGAACTAATTTTTGCAGATTTGATTATTTTATATAAACTGTGATTTTTGTACCTGGATCTTGGTTCTAAAGAACGATCCATAGAGTTTATGTTTTTGTTTTCTGCTACGTAATTGGGTCGTTTCCTAACGGTATAGCCTGAGCTTTGGTGGTTGTGCACCTGGAACTAACTGAATGGCATGATCTTTTGACCGGACAGGTGGTAACCACGAAAGAGGCTCAAAGACTCTGCTAAACTTTCCCAAAACCTCTAGCAATCTCTCATCGATACTCCCAATCTTTTCACACTGAGTCTGTATCTGCCCAAACTCTATCAAACAGCCATGTCCTTTATTCTGCAATGCCTTAATGATCACTTTTAGGGATACCATGGTTTTGCTAAGTGACAGATCCCCGTACAGACAAACTGTCTGGTTTCCCAATGTGAACCTCATAGTTTGTTTCCTCCAATCCGTAAGGGTCTCGCCTAAAGTCTCAAGCCAAGCAATACCAAGAACTACGTCAGTAGTGCTCATATCAAATGGGAAAAAAAATTGCACAATCGTCACCCCCTGTAATTCCATACACACATCCTGACATTCTTCTTTACACCCCATTCTATACCCATCGCCTACTCTGACCCCAAAAGACTACGTCTCTACCACTGGAATTCTCAATTGTTCTACCACCGTTGAACTAATAAAATTGTGGGAAGCCCCATTATCAATCAACACAATCACTTCCTTACCTTGGATTCTTCGCTTGAGCTTCATTGTCTTCGGACCCTGGATCCCCACCACTGAACTAAGAGAAAGCTCCACATTTTCCTGCTGTAGCTCTGTTCCTGTTTCGACAGTATCTCTAGTCCCAATCAGATCTGAATCATCTTCCTCGTCTTCAATCAAAATGATATAAAATTGTTTCTCCCCACATTTGTGCCCAATCGAATATTTCCCATCGCACCTAAAGCAAATCCCTTTCTTTCTTTTCCTCTAGATCTCCGCATCTATCATTCAACGGAAGGGAAAGTCTTGTCGTTGGAAGTTCTAACATTCAAATGGTCAAAAAAATGTCGTCGACTGATCACGAGCGGAAAGGTTGGTCGACGAGCCTTGCATGGAGGATTCTGGTGATCGACGATTGAAATGGGGCGTGAAATTGGTTTTTAGGGATTCGGATGAATTGGGAAATTTTAGATTAGCTGGGTTATGTTCAAATCAGGTCAGGCTAGTTGGGTTATGTTCAAACTGGGTCGCACTCTTGGATCCTTGGTTGTTGGACCCATAAGACAGCCCAGACCCAGCTATGCTTGAGGTCTTGTAGGCTCCCACTTGGGTTTCTTCTAAAACCCGATTTTTGTCTTCTATTTGTTGGGCCAATTCCATTATTTGGGTTAAAGAATTTCGTTAGGCCAATCTGACTTCAGCCCTAATCTCCACCTTCAGCCCAATCACAAAAGCAGCCTGCAATATTTCTTTTTTCTCCCCCACTAACAACGCTGCTACTGCTTCAAATTGGCGACGAAACTCCATGACTGAACCATTTTGCTTTACTGCCATTAAGTTAAGTTCTTGTGATCCACTAAAATGTTGCAATAGTGCTAACTTAAACATGGCCCACGAACTTGCCGGATTTTTGGATTTAGTCCACTGGAACCAGTTTATAGCTTCACCTTCCATACAAATGGCTGTCGCCATTAATTTTCCTTCCTCTGATATCCCATTGAGACTGAAGTAATGCTCTACTCTAAAGATCCACCCATAAGGATCTTCACCGAAAAATATCGGCATCTCCAATTTTCGTCCCTCTATTTCACAGCGGCTATGGCCACTGTTCCCAACCCACTGGCTCCGTTTGGGTTTTCTTCTGGTGAGATTGCACATTCTCCCCTGATTGCATCTCTGCCCTACCAGCTTCTTCCTCATCTTTCCGTCGCACCCAAGACTGCAACTTAACTAAACATTCTCTGATGGTACCCATTTCTACTCCCAACTTTGTAATCTCTCTCTCAACATTATTCATTCTTGCATCCATCCTTGTCAAGACCATTACCAAGATGACAGGGCTCTGATACAAATTGATAGAACCTGACCTGCAAAAAACTACTAACAACACCAACAAACAATTCCATAACAAACAACCAACACTCACAATCAATAAGAAAATACTCAGTTGTATTAATAACCAAACAGAACCTTACAACCAATGCAAATACAACCAGTAGCCAGGTTCAATCAGTACTCAATATGCAAACAACTAGAAAACACAGCAAGTACACTAAGAAAATGGTAAACTAAAGGCTGACTTCGAGGGTCAGTCACCTCCACAAAATACTGACTTCAAGGGTTAGTCACCTCCCTTCCAATTTATTGTTGCCTTCCCCATCCCTCTTTCTCTCCCTTCTCTGTTTTATTCTCTCCTGGCACCTTTTGTGCTCTGATGGGAATGCAAAATGTCATATTTACCCCCCTTAATGTCCAGTCTTTGATACTAATTTGCTGCCTAAATATACTCATTATTATTCTATTTTGATTTAGGATGCAAATGGAGGCGTTAATTGCAAAACGGAACTAAATAAGTGAATTCGGACAGTTTCAACGTTGTTTCATAATCTGGGCATAACTCTCTCATCCGAGCTCCGATTGAGGTGATTCAAAATGCAGTGGAACTTAAAAAAGAACTTTTATGTTTTGAGTTTGGAGAGATACTTGCTGCATCAAGGTTTTAATCGAGCTTGAAGTTGACGCATCTGCACTGGACGTTCTGGAACATTCTGCCTTGTCATGCAATTCAAATAGGCAGATTTTGGTTGGAAGATTTGAAGACCTATTGCACGAAAATTACAGCTGGAAACACCACTTTCCTATTTTATTAGGATTCTATTTTATTTTATTTCCAATTAATCAAATTAGGATAAGTGTTAATTTAGGATATTAGAATTTGTTTAGGAGATTGAGTAGTTTTTCCAGATTTGAATTGGATTTTAAAAGGGAGATCAGATTAGATTTTAAGACACACCATGCCTCTCTCTCTTTTCTTCTCTGGAAGTTTCTTTCTTTTTTGAGAGTTTTTGTTTATGGCCATGGGTGGCTGATTTTTGTAACTTGGTCGAAGGAAACGGAGACCTTAGAATCAAACAACTGTGAGATCTAATCTATTTTATTTCAGTGTTCAATTTTCGTGTTTCAGTATTGAATGTTATTCTGTGCATATCTTCATGATTGATGCATTTAATTACTAGGAGGCCTACTAGTGGATTATTTGTTGCAATCTACTGCTAAGTTTGATATCAAATCCGTAATTGTTTGATCCCTCTAACTTGTGAAGCAATTAGGGTTAATAATTTGCTGCGTCAGGAATTAGNTTTCAATCCATAGGAGCATGATGTCAAACATCACTGAAAAACACAGAACAGCTCTGACTCTGAGTGACATCGATGCTTATGTCACTCCTCACAGAGCAGCAGTCAACAATTTAAAACCATTTTTGAAATGATAAATAATGCCTTTTGGATTGGCATTAAGGAAAGGAGTGTTCTAGGCAGATCAATGCCCAAGCAATGCCAAGAATATTAGAGCACAAACTTTGTTTCTATGTTAATGCAGAGGAAATTTCTTTGAATAAAAGCACTTTATACCCTCAAAATCTGAAAAAAGCTATGGCTCGAGTGCACATATACTATATGCCAAAGAATCCCAATTATTGATGATTCTATATAGAGCAGGAGAAAACAATGCAAGAAAATGTCCTGGTTTCCACTAGACTGGATAAAAAAGTCAAAATTGTAGACATGCAATGACTATCAAAAAGGAAACCTTACATGGTGTAGAAATTCTTGATAAGGATAGTAGGGGTTTTTTAAACTTAGGATTTATCTTAATTTCATCTGTTTGAATAAAGGGATAATCCTGGACCTAAAAGTTATCAGGATATCCTAAAAAATAAAGTTTATATAACTAGACTGTTGTAACCTATGCAAATGTAGAATACAATAATAAAAATTATCAGGTGTTTTCTTCCTGATTTCATGGTATCAGAACCAGGTTCTTCTAGCTGTAAATACTAATGGTGAAAATTGCCATGACTGGTGAGAGAAAAGGCAAAAGCTTAAGTCCTCCACCTGTTTGAGATTCAGATTCCATCCTCCTCAAATATGAGATCTGGACAACCAAAAGTCCAGTTTTCTTCAGGTAATAATGATAATAATTCAATCCAGATCAGTGTTCACAAACTAAATGGAAATATTATGTCTCATGATCTCAAGCGATAAAGTTAATGGTTTGAGGAAGAGGTAAACTAGGCTAAAGCCCCACAAGAAGATGACCTAGCATACCAAAAATGGGATGTTGAGAATAGTATAGTGATGGGATGGTTAATCAATTCCATAGAAGAGGAGATTGGTCAACTATACCTGTTTCTTCCCACTGCAAAGGATATTTGGGAAGTTGCAAAGGAAACATACTCTGATGTGGGGAACTCAACACAAATATTTGAGTTGAAGTCTCGGTTGAGAGAGACCAAAGGGAACATGATGTAACTCAATACTATAGCGTTTTGGCTAAATTGTGGCAGAAGCTGGTCTTGTTCTTTGAAGCAGACTGGAGTTGTTCTAAAGATACTGTCAAATACACAAAAATGTTAGAAAATGAGAGGGTGTTTGAGTTCCTTGTAGGTTTGAATAAGGAACAAGATGAAGTAAGGGGTAGGGTCTTGGAAGAAGAATCTCTACCTTTTATAAGAGAAGTATTTGTAGAGGTTAGAAGAGAATAAAGTACGAGGACAGTGATGATGGGTGAATCAATAGGATCCAACAGTTTAAGCACACTATCAGAGTCTTCAGCTTTGGTTTCAAAAGGTTGGGACAATCATACCAGGTCTGATGGAGAGCAGAGGATGCAAAAAAGAGGAGAAAAAGAAAAATCTGATGTGAGTATTGTCATCGGCAAAAGCATATCAAGGCTACCTGCTGGAAACTACATGGCAGGCCAACCAATTAAAAGATTAATAAGGCTGGCGACAAGGGATTTCATGCTAGGATAGAAGAATATGGAGATCATCCAAGGTCTGTACCATTCAGCAAAGAACAGTTGGAACATTTACAAGAATTATTCAATCAGTCCAATTCTGGTTCCTCTAATCGCTCCTATTCATTTGCTGAAACTAGTAATTCCCTCACAGCTTGGCATACCAGTGTAGGAACAACCAATTCTTGGGTTATAGATTCAGGGGCCTCGAATCTAATGTCAGGTAACTCAATTGTGTTTGTATCCTACAGCCCATGTTATGGTAATCTAAGGGTTAGAATAGCTAATGGTTTGATACGACCCCTGTTTCTCACACGTACAAAAGGAGAGTGAAGGCAATTCAGCTGATGCGCAAAAAGGGGAGTTAGTTATCCACGTGGCAAGAAGCATGCTTTGGGTGTGACGTTGGGGAAATATATATTGTGGGATTTCAATTGTAAAAGCATATAAAAACTTTGAGTATGAATTGGGAGGAACTAGCCCCTCGAAGAGCTAGATATCTTTTATTTACTGCACTGGTTGTTCTGCACCTTTTATATTGTAATTTCCATTTCAATCTTTCAATACAGTATAATCTTCTTTGATCTTTTATTATATTCATTGCTGTTTGGAGTTGAGCATTATTGCGTGAATACTGAATTACAGTCAGTGGATTGAGTAGCGTTGAGGATCCAGGTTCTCAACATGGTTCTTTATCAAAAGTAGTTGGTAAAGGGATTGCCAAACTGTATGATAATCTTTGTCTACAATCTGTCCTTCATGTGCCTAGTCTAGCTTGTAATCTCCTCTTTATTAGCAAATTGACTAAGGACTTAAACTATGTGGTTAATTTTTCTTCTTCTCATTGTGAATTTCAAGACCTTCTCTCAGGCAGGATGATTGGCAATGCTAGAGAAGGAGGACTCAACTATTTTGATGCCAAGGATTTTGAGAATAATCAAGCTATAACATCTAGGTGTAATTATGTTTCTATGTCTGGTAATTCAGAAATAATGTTGTGGCATCACCGATTAGGTCACCCTAGTTTCCCTTATTTACAAAGATTGTTTCCGGTGTTATTCAGAAATAAAAATCCAATATTATTTGAGTGTGAAATCTACCAAATTACAAAACATACCAGATCAATGTTTCCAATTAATCAAAACAAGAGTTCAAGGCCATTTTCTATAATTCATAGTGATATTTGGGGACCATCTAGAGTTAAAAATATTGTTTGATCAAAATGGTTTATTACTTTCATTGATGATTACACTAGACTATGTTGGGTTTATCTTATGAAAGAAAAATTTGAAATAGGCAGAGTCTTCAAGAATTTCCATTCCATGGTTAAGAATCAGTTTCACACATATTCAAGTTCTAAGAACAAATAATGGTAGGGAGTACTTCCATTCTAGCCTAGGAAACTATCTGCTCAGACATGGAATAATACACCAAAGTTCTTGTGCAGATATCCACAGCAGAAAAGTATTGTGGAAAGAAAAATAGGTACCTTTTAAAGGTTGCCCGAGCACTTATGTTCACCATGAACCTGCCTAATTATTTGTGGGGGGAGGCAATCCTAACAGCAACTTATTTGGTAAATCGATTGGCTACTAAGATTTTAGAGTTTCGCACTCCTCTCTCCACATTTCTTCAGACATTTCCTGATTTTAGAGCCTTAAACTCTCTGCCTTTGAAAGTCTTTGGATGTACTGCCTTTGTTCATGTTCACTCTCATAACAGAGGCAAGTTAGATCCTAGGGCCATTAAGTGTGTGTTTGTAGGGTACTCTCCCACTCACCAAGGATATAAGTGTTACTGCCTTATAAGGAAGAAATTGTTTGTCTCTAAAGATGTGATTTTTTTTAGCCACAGCCTTGTTTTCCCAAATCCTCTCTTCGGGGGGAGAACTCACAGATTGATAATGAAGATAGTGTTTAGGAAATAACATTTCCGAAAAGTCAAAATCCCACATCCACTATAAGACCTTTGAATCAAAACTCACCTTTAACTCAAATCCAGCCTCTTACTAGTCATAATTCCATCAATCCTAATTCCATCAAAACAGAAAATCTTGAAAACCCTACAGCAGAATAGAATTTTGACACTTTTGACTCAAAAACATATGAAGATAAGGGGAGGTTTGACGAGGCTAAATCAACCAGACCCCAAAGTTTATTCTCGGAAACCTGGTTATCAAGATAGTGAGAATCCTTCTAACGATCGGCATGGCCAGTCATCCTAACAGAAAGAAGTCAATGAATCACAGCCTTCAGGTGAGAAAATTTTGCCTCCTAGTGAGTTTGAGTCAAATGTTGATCTTCCTATAGTTCTTTGGAAAAGGGTTAGGTCTTATACTCTACATCCTATTTCTCATTTTGTGTCTTATGACAATCTATCTACTGATTTTCGAGTGGTTGCTACTAATCTCTCAACCATAGAGGCTCTTAAGTCAATACAAGAAGCATTGGATGATCCTAAATGGAGAGAAATTGTAATGGAAGAGATGAAGGCCCTTGAAAAAAAGGGGACATGAGAATTGGTGAGCTTACCTGAGAGGAAGACTACTGTGGGTTGTAAATGGGTGTTTACATTAAAATATAAGACAGATGGTTCAGTTGAGAGATACAAGACAAGGTTGGTAGCTAAGGGATTCACATAGACCTATGGAGTAGATTACCAGGAAACCTTTGCCCCCATAGCCAAGTTGAAAACTATTCGAGTTCTCCTTTCCCTAGCTGCAAACTTAGACTGGCCCTTGTAACAGCTGGGTGTAAAGTATGTTTTCTTGAATAGTGACCTAGCAGAAAAGGTGTATATGGAGTTGCCACCAGGTTTAGAAGGTAATTAGATATGGAGGAAGGTTTGTAAGCTAAAGAAATCCTTGTATGGCTCAAAATAGTCTCCTAGGACCTAGTTTGAAAAATTTACCAAGGCTATTAGAAGTTATGGGTTCACACAAGGTCAAACGAATCATACTTTGTTTTTCAAGAATAATAGGGGTAAGATTATTGTCTTAATAATATATGTAGATGATATTATTCTTACAGGAAACAATCTAGAAGAAATGGAAATGGTAAAAAAGGTTCTTGCCAAGGAGTTTCAGATAAAGGATCTAGGGCAGTTGAGATATTTTATAGGAATAGAGGTTGCCAGGAGTAAGAAAGGAATCTCTTTAAAAGATACTGGAATGTTAGGGTGTAGGCCTGCTGAGACCCTATTGAGCCAAATGTGAAGTTTGACTAGGACAGTGAAGATACACTAGTTGAAAAAGGCAGGTATCAAAGACTGGTTGGGAGGCTAATATACTTGGCTCATACAAGGCCTGGCATTGCCTACTTTGTAAGTGTGGTAAGCCAACACATGCACAACCCACAGGAGAAGCATTTTGAAGCTGTAAATAGAATCTTAAGGTACCTGAAGATGACACCTGGGAAAGGACTATTTTTTGGGAAAACTAATGAAAGAAAGGTGGAGGCATTCACGGATGCAAACTGGCAGGTTCAATGAGTGATAGAAGGTCAACTTTAGGGTATTGTACCTTCGTTTAGGGAAATTTGATGACTTGGAGAAGCAAGAAGCAAACTGTGGTTGTAAGGAGCAGTGCAAAAGCTGAATTTCGAGCAACGACACAAGGTATGTGTGAGCTAATATGGTTAAAAGGACTCTTGGCAGAACTAAAAATCAATAGTGAAGATCCTATAAGGCTCTACTGTGATAACAAGGCTGCGATTGGAATTGCACATAATCCAATACATCACAATAAAACTAAGCATGTGGAAATTGATAGGCACTTTATTAAAGAGAGGATTGAGGACAAGTTGTTGTGTGTTATCTATCTACCTACTAGCCAACAAACTGCGAACATTCTTACAAAAGGATTGTCTACACAAAGTTTTGACAATCTAGTTTCTATGTTAGGAATGCTAAATATTTTCTCATCAGCTTGAGGAGTGTAGAAGTTCTTGATAAGGATAGTAAGGGTTTTTTAAACTTAGGATTTATCTTAACTTTAGCTATTTGAATAAAAGCTAATCCTAGACCTAAGAGTTATCAGAATATCCTAATAAAGTTTATATAACTAGACTGTTGTAACCTATGCAAGTGTAGAATACAATAATTAAAATTATCATGTGTTTTCTTCCTGATTTCACATGGCAATTAAATAAATTTATTAATTCCCACTCTAGAATAAAACAAGTAATCAAATTGAGTGCATCTACAAAGATAAGCTACTCTTAAGGTGTTTATGGTTTTCATTTATCCAGTTTTACCCCATTTTTTACTTCTAACCTACCATGTTATTCTTTTCCTCATGATCATAGGAAGCAGAGCCCATGATCATAAGGAGAACACATATAAGAAAGCAAAAAAATATCACAAAGAGTTCAAGCCAAATCAGTTACAAGATTAGTTGGTGAGAAGCGTGTATTTGCATCCTTTGTTGCATAAAACCTATCAAGCAGCTTCTTTATGTGATCATGCATTGTCGCATCTGTTCCAATGCCCGCCTGATAACAAAATAATAAATCAATATTACAGCCTTAGAGAGCAATAAAAGAATTAATCTAAAACCAGATCAGTGTACCAATCTGCTCACCTTGTCCATACAACTTAGTAAATCAGCTTCACTTAAAAGAGGCGGTGGTCTAGTGACTCCTGAATCAAGAGTCAATGTTGTTGGGATGAACTGTAACATTGACATATACAGTAAAAAAATTAACTAGTCTTCTAATTTTAAAGTAGATTCAACAAAAAGGCAAATGCTTAACCCAAATGTTCAGAACACCAAGCTTGTTACAGTAAAATGTTGTACTGCACCACAATTAAAAGATGAAATACTCTTGCTAAGTGCATAAAATATATTTAAACATTAAACCCGATGCAGAACCAAGAAGTGCTATTTTAATATATTAGGAAATATCTATTAAATATGATTAAGTTACTTTTTGGTTTTAGTTTATGTTACTTAATTTTAGTTCATCTTATTTGGTAAATTTCATCAGCATGTTATTTGATAAGATTTATCTATATTAGGTTTCTGTTAGATCAAACCAAAAAGGCCTTCAAGTATTTTTTTTTTTTTTTTTTTTTAAATGCTGAAATATGAATGGATAAGAATAATTAAACCTTGGTCTCTATTATCTTTCTCTCTTTTCTTTCCTATCTTTCCTCTCTCTTTAATTTCTTCTCTTTCTATGCCTCCTCTCTTCTCTGCTTTTTTTTTTTTTTCATATTCTATTTTCCTACTTCTAATTGTTTTACCCTTTATCTCTCTATTCTAGTTTCTACCCATTGCCCTTCTATGATCTTTCCTCACTTTTTTCTTTCTCATCTATTTTTTTAACCTTCTTTTATTCAATGTCCTACAACAAATTTGAAGTTACATTATGCCATAATACAGACCAAAAATTTAGCACATTCTATTAGCATACTTACATGCCATATGATTGATAAAATTAAAAGATGATGATAGTGGAAAAGATTCAAGGAAGAAATAAGATTTCGACATTCTTCAAAAGGAGATTGAATGAAAATAAACACAAACAAAGATGGCCATGGACACCATTTTTACTAGCAAACTTAAGCAAATTTTCCTGGTGGGTAACAATGATCTGTAGTCACAAGCTGTATCCCCTTTCCCCTTGTATGACTGTCATCACTATGCTCCTATTCACAATGACAATTGTCCATATATAACAAAACTTTTTTCATACCCCAATGCAAGTTACAAATAAATTTGTAGAACTCTAATCTCAGCAATTTAATCATGTATTTGACAAACTGGATGACCTGTTTTACTACTCAATGAAGCAGTTCAAGGATAAAGTTAACTAAATTGTGACATTTTAAGAGCCAGCTGAAAGGACCCTATAACAGTTAGTCCATAGTAAATCTTGTAAACATAATATCTTATGGATATGAAATAAGAGACAAAACAAAGCTCATCTAAAAGAAACATATTTAAAAAAAGAATTCCAACTGAAAAATTAATTACAGCTCATGTTGCAAAATGATCCATAGCAAATCAGTTGTTAGTTATTAGAAAAAGAAGAGCAAACCTGTTGTCCATGGGCATAAGCCGGGATCATTGAACCTCCCCATGATTCAAAGCGATAAACATCTAAGTAATTTTTCTGATCAAAAAAAAAAGTATTTAAGTCAATTCTCTTATAAAAGAACAAAAATCAAAATGCTTCTCCACAGATAAGAAAAACTTTTTAATGCCAAATGCAACATGGCCACACCCCAACAATCATAGCAAAAATACTGGAATAATCATTTTTGAATAATGTAAAAGGCACTCAAGAAAATTGAGAATGAAAATTTGGAGAGCCCATTGTAGTTGTTTATTCAATTTTCAGTTTGACCATCTTCTGCAACTTCTCATCCATCAAAAGTACAAGGTTCATAGATGATATGACTTCCTGTAAATCAATAATCCAGATGATCACGGATAGTGAATTACAGTTCTGTTTCCAGAGGACGTGTATAGAGAAGAATAGAATTCCACCATGGTACAATATAACTTATTATCTTGTGTTACAATACAACTTTTGAGAGTACCAAGTTTGATATTCCATTGCCATCAGTTTGTGTTACACACAATAACTCAAATGAGCTAATCCTGAATAAATCTTATTTGTCAGCATGATGGAGGTGGAGGAAAATGACCTTCAATTTACCACCTTGACTCACAGCTTAGCACAAACAAATTGATAGATTTGAAGGTATTCAAAACTTTTAACAGTATGATCCCAACTATAACTACGATAATCTCTCTTTGTCTCTGTCCTTGCAGGAGACGATGACTGAACACACGGTAACCACTGTCTCAAATCCTCTCTCAATTCATTGGTAGAAACAATTTGCACAAAGGCCAAAAGAGCTGGGAATTCTTGGATTTCTCATTCAAATTCCTCCTAAGTTCAATACCATTCCTAGAAAAATAAGGTAAAAATTATCCAACTCCTGAAAGAAATGTTATGACTACCAGACAATAAAATTGGAGACAAGAGAACAAAGTGCACAAAGGACTGTCCCAACTGAATTCTCTCCCATTTCCAACTTCAGATTTATATGCGTGCAATAGGATACATTAGATTTCCCGGGGTTTCAACTAGAGCCATTAGAAGCTACACTCAAATGTCAATCATTGTATTTGAATGCTATATTTATTTTTAATGACAACATTCCATAAAAGGGATTCTCTCCAACAAGAATATCTAAAGCCACTCTCCTAATCAAGAGCATTTACAATACTGGCGTCTCCCTTCCCCCTACTGCTAGAGAAAATCTTCCACTTCATAAAATAGATACCCTTCTCTTTTCAAAAACCTTCCCATGAAAATTCCTCATAGATTTTCCAATTTTAGTGCCAAACTTACACAAAACTCTAAACACAGAGGATATAGGCTGTTTTGTTTTTACTAAAAAAACCGTTAGAATTAAAGTAAGCGTATCCCACAATATAAAAAGCACTCTTCCACAGTTCAAGTGTTTTGCATACTTTTTCCACAAGAGAATCCCAAAAGCTTAAAGATCTAGGATTAACCCCAAAAGGTAATACCAAATACTTCATCAGCCAATCTCAAACAGCACAACCAATTCTTTTAGCTAATGACAAAAATTTGCTTCCTAGGGTTTTGACTTTCGATACAAAAATCTCCAAAATATACACCGGGTTGTCCTTTTAGAGCTCATCTCCACGAGACAAGAATATAGTAAAATGCAAAATTTTAATCAATGAAGGATTTCCTAAAATAACCAATTTTCATAGGAAAAAAAAAAAAAAAAAAGAGTTATTAATGGAAAGAAAAAAACTCACAGCTAATATCATTCTCCCGCATGCAGAAAATTGCTCACCAGCAATATCTATTTCAACAATAGTTTCAGCCCCCACAGCTGGCTGTGATACACAAGCCAGAAAATGGCGAACAACCAACTCATACAATCTCTGAGACAAACTGAAAGTTATTAGATATTTGATTAAAATGATAAAAATGAGAAAAAGGTATTTTGTATTAGGACAAAATCTAAGTATCAGGATCAGACAATCAATAACTAATGACGACAGTTTGCTTACATGGTGATCTTGACTCCATCCAGATTCCCCAGCAGAAAATTTTGTTGGGTGAATGGGTGGATGGGCCTTGTCATCATGTCCACCACTACCAGGATTTCTCCACAGACCTGCCTCAGGGTCCAACAAGCGTTGAGCATATGATCCCCACACAGGATGCCCTTGTTGTTCTTGCACAATTGTCTACGTAAAATCAAAATCCTAAATCCTAATTATTTGATCGAAAGAAAATTAAAACAACTCATGTAAAGAATAACAGCCAATAAAGGAGCATATACAACATTACACTAAAGATTCTATAATGTTAAGGGATTACAAGAAACAGAGAGTAAAAAAAAAATTATTGATATGCTGACATTTAATTAAAAATAGAAGAAAAGGTTTGAAAAAAAAAAAGCTTTAACAGGGCTCTAAATAGGTCCAGAGTAAATTAGCCATACTTTGGAAGAAAAATCAACTTAGCATCATTAACTTAGTTAGGAGAAGAACTATTAGGTGAGTACCTCTTCATCCAAATTGGATGGTAAGAACTCATCAAACTGACGGGGGTCCAAAAAGGAGTCAAACTTAATATTGTATGCTGAATTTTTTTTTTTTTTTTTTTTTTTTCCTTTAAAATATATCTACATTCATGTGTGTTTGTGTGTGTATAAACTAGATAAGTAAACAGAGACTTGTATTAGGGACATAAAATCTAGCATATGACAGATAATTTGGGTTCGGGGGTAGGGTATGAAGATAGAACAATGGTGGACCAATAGAGACTAAACCCTTTAGAACAATGGTGGACCAAAGGAGCTTAAACCCTTTCTCCCAATCATTTGTCCATAGGAAAGTTGGAGTTGGGGTAAGGGTGATCCCAAGGAATTACTCTTAATCCTCTAAGATAGTGCTCTACTATAAAATCCTTACAATATCAGGAAAGGGAAGGGGAAAAAAAAAAGCAGCAAACAAAACTGACAGATTTGCTCCCCCATCTTGTCCGAAGGCATGAGTAGAAACTTCCTTTAAGAAATATCACGTTCACACATGAGCACAAAACATGAGGCAAATAATGTTAGAGAATGCTAAGATAAAGGGACTAGAGAGCTCATCTCAGTAACAACAAGATACTTCACATTGATCTTATGATTAGCATTTTCATTGTCAAAGGCACTGACACATCTCGTTGAAAGAATACAGGTCCAAGCAGTTTAAAAACAACTGATATCTGTAAGCAGACATAATTCTTAACAAACTACACATCATACGAAGGTTTCAATCCTCAGTGCTTTAATTATCATTTCAGCAAGAGCAGCACAGCATTAAGATCTTATTCCACACATGGTTGCATATAAATAGAAAATATAGAACTAAATCTTTTGGAATAGGTAGGTACCTAAATAAGATCTGTATATATATTCTCACTATAACTTCTATATTCTCGCTATAACTTCTTCGTAATCCTACCCAATGTTTACAGATACAAGTTTAAATTTATTGTGCCTTCTGCTATAAGAGTGTCAAAGCATTGAGATCTTAGTATACATATGATAGGAACCTGCTCACTAATAGATTATCCAACAACCAAACAGCTCACAAAACACAATCAACTTAAGAAATGAGAGTATATTTATCAAAGGAGAAATACAGAAGCAAAACAATAGGCAAACTTAAGAAGACAAGACTGAAATGAAATAGATGCGTAAAAGTAAAAAGGTTTCTAGCAATTCGAGGTGCTAGAGACCTCCCAAAACTATTCCCAAATAACAACTTTGCAGTAAACATGGTTTCTGTCCAACTAAATACACCTTTTGTCCCCACTCCAATGATTCTCTAGATCCTACCACGTGGCCTAGCATTTCCTAACTAATTCCCACTGCTCGATTGGCATCTGCTGGCCCTTTCTCTTCTTCTTCAAATATCTATGAGCCACCTTGTCCTCAAAGTGGAAAAGAGGGGCCTATTGTAAATCACATCATAGAACTCCCATGTGGCCTCAAAGAGAGGAAAGTCTTTCCATTGAATGAGTACTTCTTTGGAACCATCCAGTAAATTACAGACAGAGAGGACTGTAACTAGTTGTACTTGGAGTTCCAAGTCTTCGGTGAGGAAGGGCAGCAGCGACTGGATGGGAACTAAACTGTGCAAACTTTTCTTAAGTTGAGAGATGTGGAAAACAAGATGAATGCAAGTGGAAGATGGAAGTGCCAATTTATAAGCAACTTGACCAATCTTTTCCAGAACAATAAAAGGGCCTTAGAACCTGGGACTGAGTTTTTCATTCTGCTTCTTGGCCAATGATTTGAACTTGTAAGGTTGTAGTTTGAGAAACACAGAATCACCTGGTTGTAGACTGACATCCCTTCTATGTGAATCTGCATGTTCTTTCAAGTGGCCTTGAGCAACTGTCAAGTTTTGCTTGCGCTCATCAAGGATAGAGTTTCTTTCCAACATCTTGCCGTTGACATCTTCTACTGGTGAGGGATAATCTGTCAGTTTGAGTAGAAGTGGAGGGTCACGGCCATACAAAACCTTAAATGGAGTCATCTTTGTGGAGCTATGGTAGGTGGTATTATACCAAAATTCTGCCCAAGACAGGCAGCAAGGCCACTGCCTTGGTTGGGAACTACAGAAGCATCTCAAATAGGTTTTCAGGCACCTATTAACCACCTCCATTTGGCCAACAGTTTGAGGGTGATAAGCTGAGCTAAACTGCAAAGTGGTGCCTGCAGCCTTAAAGATCTCTTGCCAAAACTAGTTCATGAAAACCCTATCGCTATCGGTCACTATGGATTGAGGGAATCCATGGAGCTTGACACTTTCCTTCACACTGAAGCTACATCCTTGGCAGTGTAAGGGTGGGATAACATGATGAAGTGGCTGAACTTTGTAAGCCCATCAACCACAACTAAGATGGTGTCATGGCCCTTAGCTCTTGGTAGACCCCTAATGAAGTCCATGGTTAAGTCTTCAAATACTTGGGTAGGGATAGGTAATGGTTGGAGGAGGCCAACAGGTTTTAACGATGAGTGTTTATTAAGTTGGCAAGTGGTACAAGCTTTAACAAAAATCTGGACTTCCTTTTTGATGCCCTCCCAAAAGGCCACATTAGAAACCTTTTTATAAGTCCTAAAGAACCCTGAATGCCCTCCATAAAGACTGCAATAAAATTCCTCTAGAAGTTTGGAGATAAACTGAGAAGCTTTAGGTAGAACCAACCTATTTTTGTATAACAAGCACCCATGACGAAGTTTATAGTGTAGTTTGCTGTCAAGAATCAACAACACATCCTGGATGATGAGTTGCAGTTTGGGGCCTTGTTGAGCTTCAGCAACCAGGTCATCATAATCTGAAAAGTGCACCACTAACATAGCATCCAAGGCTGTTATATCTTCTCTTCTGGATAATGCATCAGTTACCCGATTAGTACTTCCACGGTAGTAATGGATTTCAAAGGAATAACCCATTAGTTTTGCAATCCATTTCTGCTGTTCAGGAGTTTTAACCCTCTGGTCTGTGAGAAATTAAAGACTCCTTTGATTGGTTTTGATAACAAACTTCCTTCCCAAAAGGTAGTGACTCCAGTTGTGTACTGCAAAGACTATAGCCATGAGTTCCCTTTCGTACACCAATTAAAGCCTTGCTTATGAAAGCAATAGATCTAGATTGTTGGACCAAAACAGCCCCTATGCCATAGCCAGAGGCATCAGTTTGAACTTCGAAGGAATCATTAAAGTTTGGGGCTGCCAAAACAGGGACTGTAGTCATGGCTGTCTTAAGCATTTCAAAAGCTTGTTGTGCTTCTTCATTCCACCCGAAGGACTTTTTCAGCAGTTGAGACAAGGGTTGAGCAATAGTTCCATAATCCTTTACAAAACAACGATAGTATCCTGTAAGACCCAAAAAACCCCTCAAATTGTTCACACTATCGGGGACATGCCAAGATACCATTGATTCCACCTTCTGTGGATCAGCTTCCACTCCTTTTTCCGACATTTGGTGCCCTAAATACTCTAGTTTCCGTTGGCCAAAGAGGCACTTTTCCTGGTTTACCACCAACACATTTTCCAATAGAACTTTGAATACTTGGCTGAGGTGAACTAAATAGGAGTCTAAATCTAGGCTAAAGATCAGAATATCATCAAAAAAGACTAACACAAATTTTCTTAGGAAAGGTTTGAAAATTGTGTTCAAGGATTGGAAGGTTGATGGTGCATTGGTCGAGCTAAATGACATAACCAAGAACTCATAATGGCCCTCATGAGTTCTAAATGCGGTTTTTGAGACATCCTCTTCCTTTACTCGAATCTAGTGATAACCAAATTTTAAATCCAACTTGGAGAAAATGGTGGCCCCTACCAATTCATCTAGTAACTCCTCAATTGTGGGTATGGGAAATTTATCAAGAATAGTGATATTGTTAAGTGCCCTATAATCAACGCAAAATCTCCAACTCTCATCTTTCTTCCTAACCAACAAAACTGGACTAGCAAAAGGACTAGTACTGGGCTGGATAATTCCAGCCACCAACGTCTCACCCACCAATTTCTCACTTTCATTCTTTCAGAAATACGAATACCTTTATGGTCTTATATTTGGAGGTTGGGTTCCCTATCGGAGGACTATTGCATGATCACTTTGCCTTTGAGGTGGTAATCTAATAGGCTGATCAAATAGGTGCTTATATTCATTCAACACTTTTGCCACCTTAAAATCCATTGGCTCACCCTCCTGCTCTGGTTTACACTCTATGGAACAAAATTCTACCAAATACCAAGCCCTCGCAGTTTGTATCGATTGCAACATAGCCTGGAGAGACACCACTGTCTTAACTAAAGTGGGATCTCCCTATATTACCACCCTTTTTCCCTCCACCTCAAATTTCATCGTCAAATTCCTCCAATTGGCACAAACATCTCCCGAGGAACTCAACCAAGTAATTCCTAAAACTACATCAACTCCCCCTAGATCAAATGGGAAAAATTCTTGATTAATTTTGACCCCCATATCTCTAATTGAACACCCTTACAGACTCATTTTCCCCTCACAGTAACATCATTTCCCACCATCACACCGAACGACCTACCCTGGTCTACCTCCAATCTCATCTTGTGCACTAATTTGTGCGAAATGAAATTTTGGGTTACCCCACTATCCACCAACACAATCACCGATCCCACCCCAATTCTCCCTTTAACTTTCAAAGTTTTGTTGGAAGAAATCCCCAAAATTGAATTCATAGACAATTCTAAGGAGTTACCTTCCACATTTGGCTCCTCCTCTAGGTCTGGATTGGTCACTTCTTTCTCTGGTTCATCATCATCATCCATTGCTAAAAGTATTTGTAGCGATTTACTCCGGCACTTGTGATTTGGGCCAAATTTCTCGATACATCGCAAACACAAACCTCTCTCTCTTAAACTATAATTCCAACTCAAATAATCGACGGAAATTATCGCCCCTATAACTCGATGCGTCGGCTCTGTCAATTTCTCTCTTCTGTCAAACGAGGGATTTGGCAAAGAAGGAGTTTGTTCTGGATTCTTCACCGTATTGGGCCACCAACCTGGGCACACAATTTCTAGGCTAAGAGTTACCCTTGAGTAACTTTCCACTCGCCCACCTTGAGCCTTATTGAACCTGAGCTTTGCCTTATCAATAACCCAATTCCTCTCCTCAATCCTATGGGCCTGCTCCATAATTTCAAACAGGTTGTTAGGCTTTGTTAACTGCAATTCAACCCAAATTTCCTCCTTAAGCCCATTAGTAAAAATCCCTATGAGTAACCCCTCTCCTATCTCACGCAAAGGAGTAGCATGTGCCTCAAACTGCTCCCAGAATTCCGTCACAGTGGTTGTTTGTTTCAAAGCCACTAGCGCATCATAAGCAAACCCCTGTAAAGACAACTGGAATCTGGTGATTAAGGCCAACTTAAAAGCCCTCCAAGATTGGATTGGTGATCAGAATTCAACCCATTGGTACCAATTTAGCGCCTTTCCCTTCATACACACGACAGCCGTTTCTACCATCTTTGCTTCTTCATACCGATTGATACTAAAATATCGATCTGCCCTAAAGGTCCATCCATAAGGGTCGTCTCCACTGAAAATTGGTAACTCAAGTTTTTTTATCCTCCTTCCCTGTATCGTTAATCATAGATCGATCTGTCTCCTCACTGTCGTTATTGTTGGTATTCTCCAATGACATTGATTTCTCCTTCTCACGACTTCGTCTCTCATCCCTTTCTTCTTTCAACCGCATTAACTCTCGCAATTCTATCAAATATTCCTTAACACTACCCAAATTTTCCTTCACCGTACTCAAATCTTCTTTAACCGTACTCATTTTTTTTTATAAGCTTTCCATTCTATTCTCCATTTTCGTTTTTACCATTCCCCAACCTTGGCTCTAATACCAATTTGATAAGAATCTACTCACTAACAGATTATCCAACAACCAAACAGCTCACAAAACACAATCAGCCTTAAGAAATAGAGAGTATATTGATCAAAAGAGAAATACAAAAGCAAAACAGTAGGCAAACTTAGGAAAAAAAGACTGAAATGAAATGGAAGCGTAAAAGTAAAAAGGTTTCTAGCAATTCGAGGTGCTAGAGGCCTCCCAAAACTATTCCCAAAGAACAACTTCGCACTAAACATGGTTTTTGGCTAACTAAATACACATTTTGTTCCCACTCTAATGATTCTCTAGATCCTGCCACGTGGCCTAGCATTTCCTAACTAATTCCCACTGCTAGATTGGCATCTACTGGCCCTTTCTCTTCTTCTTCAAATATCAATGAGTGATTGGAGGTCTATCAACATATGGTTGCATATATATAGAAAATAAATAAATAAATCTTTTGGTATACACAGTGGTCTCCAAAAAATCTTAAACAATCTATTTGTACAAATTTTCTTTGCATTACGACTCACTGCTAGCACATACAAGTTTTTTTCATCTTAATCCTTTCTTTTCCATTTTCTTTATGTTTTAACAAAAAAATTAAGTTTGATTCTATTAACTAGTAATTAACTAACACCAATGTTTATTTCCCTCAATTCATTACAGTCCAATTTATGATATAATATTATAAGATAATAATCAGAAGCAGAAACATGCAATATGCTAAAAACAGGAGATAGAGTTACCAACATGCAAATCAGTCCTACTAGAAAAGCTGTCCGTCTCTGTACGAGGATAGCTGATAAAACCAGCTTGATATAAATCTTCGGCCACCTATAAACAATGAAAATTTATACAGAAAATGAAAAGGTGTGTTTCAAGCGTAAGACATAAAATCAATATCCAATGCAAAAACCAACTGAAAACAAAGTTATACAGAGCATAAAAAGAGAGAGTAAATTCCATGACTGTAAGAAACATACAAACTTTTGCAGGCATAAGGAGAGCCCTCTATAATAATTTTATTTGTATACAGTACAGCTCTTTAATTGCTTTCGCACATATGTCTCTTTAGGCTCTAAAGAAAGGGGGAACAAGAAGCACAAGGAAAGAACTATGACAGAGGGAACTATCTGTCATAAAGCCTAAAATAAAGACTACATATTCCCAACTCTGATTGCTAAAATAAGAAGACTTGAACAGGTCTGATAATGGATATTTTTCTTTACAATACATAGGATAGACATTGCAGAAGAAAAACTGTATACACATGTTTTTATGGATTTTCCTTAAAACGTAAGTGAAAATTTTTGTACTCCACTTTTACTACTGAACTAAAGCACATATCAAATTTCACAACCCACTAAAAAAGAACATGGCACTTCAATTTTTAAGTTCGATGCTATCAACAGCTTCATTTTTTATTTTTCCAGCACAACTTCAAAGCATTTAAAAGTGCAAATTATTGGGTTAATCATGAGACACATTTAGATAGGACCAACTCTAAAGAAATAGCAGAGTGATCAAACACAAGCACAAATATTATGAGATAAACATTGAGTCCCACCTTCATGGTATGTTCAGAACTCATCCGAAAGTATCGCGAAGCACGTTTCTCTAGTTCAATGGTACTCAAAGGGTATGGAGGATACTTCAACTTCTCCTGTTGTCTAACCTTTGTGACCTAAAAGACAGCTAGAAGTATAAGTGTTAGATATTAGGGCAAAATATACCTCTAATTTACATTATTCTCAACAATGAGATCTCAAGATGACTAACAGTTGCAGTAGGCTCCTGAACACACATTTCATAAATTATGACTGCACTAGTATAATCAAATAAATGTCCACGCCTGCAAAGTTAAAATATCATTAGCTCTTATCCCTATGACTACTAGAACCAAAAAGGAAGAACGAAATGCACGAATAATTCAGAGTTTACATCCAACTGAAAGAAGCAGTGCCTTCATCTGATCTGTGAGAACAGTTGATTATCCAAAACTCTTCCGGTTCATGTGATTGTATCTCCCAATAGCGTTCCACAACAAAGCCAAGTGTTGGAAACTGCAGTAAACGAGATATAACGAAAATGAAAACTTCATAAACACTGCAACTGATGCTACAAAGAGCAGATCCTTAAGTTGTATGTACTTTAATGTGGTCAGCTATCTTACCTGGCAAGGACCATAACTTAGAACAAGATTTCTGTCACCAGTAGCTGAATCAATATGAAACTTATCTTTCAAAAGCATAGTCTGAAACCTGGTAAAAGAAGCACCAATCCGGAGATCGATTTCCTGCAAAACTTCAAAACTTATTATATTCCTTTTCACAAGAAAGAAATATATATACAAATAGATAAAAATATATACATAAATACATGAACAGTGATAGTAGTCTAACATTCAACCTTTAAATTAACAACTGACTGCAGAAGAAATCCATGAGGAGGAACCTAAAGGGTAAAAATTAATAAATAAATGTTTACATGCATGCATATATTGAAATTTTATTTTTAATTTGTTCAATGCATCAACTTCCACTTGGCGTAGAACTTTTTCATGGTCTAGTTTGAAAATTATAAAAAAACTTCTTCGTGTATGAGTAAAGGAACTCACTTGCCTAGCATCCACAGCATCAGAAAACCACTCATTAGGATCAACAAGATTCTGCACTGCCTGATGGATTTCCCTGGAATTTACAAAACCAAAAATCATAAAAATCTGAACTTAGAAACAATCCAGAAGTGGTGACAAAGAAGTTCGGCCTTAAAAACCTGTCAATCAATGCAGAGAACCGAGCCCTTCGTATAACAAGATGAGAATTCACCGCTCTACAAACATCAATCACCTCAAATGCTATGTTTTCTCCTTCTCTATCACAATCAAGCCATAAAACTAGCCACTGACACCTCCTTGCTTCCTCCTCCAATGTCCTCTTGATATCCTTCTTCTCCTATATTATCAAAACAATTTCAATAAGCCTCAATAGACCTATATTTAAGATAGCATCTAAAGCAAATAACTGAACTAGAAAAGCTCATATCCTGACGTTAACAAAATAGAGGCAGACTAAGGTGTTCTTTTAGTTCCAAAATATGCCAATAAAATTTGATAAAACCAAACCAAGTTTTTGATGAATTTCAAAAAATTCTAGTGAGGTTTTAAATGAAGTTGAAAATTTTCTACTAATCTCCCAAAAAGTTTGGTGTCATTACAAATAATCTACAATAGTTTTGAGGAGAGTTATTTTGCACATACAAACTCATCTACACAAATTGTTGTAATGTTGCTAGGTGAATAATATGTCATTCATTTTCATTTCTTTAATTTATTCTTAATCTTCACTCATCCAATCACTTAAGCTGCAACAATTTTTATGCAAGACTTTGTATGAATTCTTTGCATGCATAGTAGTATTATTGAAGAATAGGTAACATTATGAATATGGTTTTTTGTAAAAGAAAAATAAAAAAATAAAAAAAAAAATTGAAACAGGAATTGAAACAGGAAATTCGATTTTATGTTTCCCAGATGGTGAGAGGCTCTCCTAATATCATTCTTGAAAACAGTAGTATTCGAAACTGAAAAACAAAAAAAAAAAAAAAAAAAAAAAAAAAAAAAAAAAAAAAAAAAAGGTAGAATATTTCAAAAATGAAAAAATATATATATACACACTATTAATTACCATAATACCTTAGTAATATTTTTGAGAATTTTTTAAAATAAAATTAAAAATTAAAATATATGTATATATAGCTGAAAAATCATCATCTGTTTTCAAGAAATAAATGTCTTAAAATGACGGTTTTCCTATCTCCTGCACAAAAATTTAAAATTTATTTTTCATTTTCCACAAACATTTTCTGAAAATCAATGGCAGCATGCCTTTTTCTAATTTTAATATTCCCATTCATAAAGCAACAAAAAAAATCCCCCAAACAAAAATAAATAAATAAATAAATTCGAAACACCCTTTTAAATCTCATCATAATCACAAACCTCTTCTTCTCATATTTTTCTAAAATTCATCAAAACCGCTCCCAAATTTCATTGCAATTTCCAAAAGAACCACTGCTTTTCTCCCGAATCAGGCCAAAACTTCAGGGCATACATGTAATTAACCTAAAACTCAGGAGTATTCATTTTACCTCAATTAATAAAATTACAAAAAAGCATGTACCTCGGGGACAAATTTCCGAACGGGCGCTTCGTAGAGATCAGCGGGGTCACAAGAGTGCCACTTACGGTAACGATCCTCGAACTCAAGCTCCATAAGGTGTCCAGTAACGGAGGTCATGAGCATGTGACAGGATTGTCCACGAATCGCGTAATTGAACTCGAATATCTTGTTGTAGCGCGACCGTCCCTCGCGCACTCTAAGGCCCTGGTTTCGCGAGAGGATTCCGGCCACCGACTTCGCCACTGAAGGCTTCTCCGCCACGTTGAGGACGTTGATTGTACGGCCTACGCCGGACATGGCGAAGAGCGGGAAGTGGAGAAAGGTTGGTTTTGTTTGGCTGTGATCAAAATTGGGGGTTTTGTGATTTTGATCGAGGGATTTTCCCGCCCAGCCAGAGTATGGTCTAATGTGGAGATTTCAAATGACTAAAATGACCTTCATGCTATATGTTTTGTTGTTTTATGCATTTTGGCATGCTTATCTATGAACTTTTACTTTGTAATATGAGGAAATTTAACTGGATAGACCTCCCAAGTTTGCATTTAAGAAAAAATTTTGCATTTTTTGTTAACTTTGAAAAACTGACGTAGCACACTTAAGAATAACTAAACATGCGAAAAAAAGGGTTAGAGTGAAATGATTGAAACGTATATGGGTAATAGTTAATTAATGGAAATTTGTTTAAATTTTGAAAATTAAAAAACGACCGCCCCATTTCAAAATCGATTAATCGAAGGAGGCCACTCAAAAAAAGCGACCGGCGAAACACCCCATCTCTCTTGCGATTTTCGACGATTAAAGTTCTCAATTTCTGGCAAATCTTTGGTCTTTAATCTTCATTTCCCTGTTAGTTACACAAAAAACCAAGGATGGCATTACAAATCAGAGGAAAACCTAGCTCTACTCCAAATTCTAGAGTCCAACGTCGACGGCTGTTTTAAGGTTGTCGAAGAAGATACTCTGGTGGATCTTCTGATGAGTGAAAGTGGTCCAGGGGCAAAGGACATGACGGCGGCACAAGAACAGACAGAAAAATCTGTAAATGGTTCTGAAAAGGAGGACATTGGCGCAAATTCAAGCGAGGAGGAGGAGGAGGAGGAGGAAGATGAAGAAAAGGTACATTTCTTACCATTTGATGAAAAAATTATTTGTTGGTGTGAATTTGGGGGATATTTAATTGGTTTTGATTGTTAGGGTGGTTGTGGCATTTTGTCGAGCAGTTGCCGAGTATCGGGGGAGTGCCTTTGTTTGGGTTCCAAAGGATGGGAGAAGGCATGGGAGGTCGTAGAGAGGTTGTTTGTGGGAGGTTGGAGGGCTAGGGATGGCAGGATGGGGCGGAATAGAGGGGCTGGGGGGCTGCCCTGCATATTGTAGGACTGGCCACGCACAATTGCACGCACACTGCCTATGGCCAGCCCTGCAATATGTAGGGTAGCCCCCCTATTCCACCCCCTCCTGCCATCCCCAGCAATCTCTAGCCATCATACTTGCCACAACAGCCTCTATAGGGCTTGCATTGGCTTCCCTGGTCTTCTCGAAGCCAAAAACACCTACTCCTCGATGCCCTCAAACCCCATATCCCCTAGATTGGCAACCTATTGGTTGTTTCGGTTTCTTTTTTTGCTGATATTTAGTTTATATCGATTGTGCAATGTTTCTAAAGCATAAATTATAAAGTCTATGGGTTAGAGTTTGTAATCGATGGGATATCATACTTCCCCGTAAGGGTGACGATTAGGTCGAATTGGCAAGTGTTTATGAGAATAAATGAGATTTTAGGTGAACAAAAAAGGGATATGGACCGATTCAAAGATAATTGTTTCAGTCATTTTGCGGACATAAGAGACAATTGGAAAAAGGCGTCCTGGGGCAGGCAGCACATTGTATGTTGCTGCACTCAATTAAAAGCAAAAAAAGAAATGAAATGTGGTTCGTGGTGGATGGGAAGTCATTACGTTTTAGGATGATGGAATTTGCCTTAATGACAAGCCTAAGATGTGGGGCATTTCTAAAAGCGAAAGAGGAAGAAAGAATGAAAAAGAGTAGGGCAGCTGAAAACTTTGTTTGAAAGATTTTGAGGGGGCAGGTGTCTATTACGGCACATGATTTAAAGGAGAGGTAAGGAGAAGAAGAGTATACCTCTTCGAAGAAGTTTAAGATATGCCTAGTATGGTTTTTGCATTCCATCCTAATGGCTTGTGACCCAACAAAAGCCATTTATATGGATTGGGTGCGGTTTGCAAGCAACCAGGAGTTCTTTAATACTTATCCGTAGGGAAGGTTATCGTTTTAGTTAACCATTGATTCCCTACACGGAAAAGACATGGCGATAAAGCACTGCCAATATGTTGAGAATGAGAGATCGAGCACTTACAATTTTTGTGGCTTCCCATGGGCAATGCAGGTAAATATTAATAGCTTTTTGTTATATTTTTTGTATTATACAGTAAATCCTCTCTATAGTCATAATGGTGGGACTAACTAATTTTATTACTATGAGGAGGTTATAACTTAATAGGGGTGTAGTTAAAAAAATTTCTTATTTCATAATTCATGTTTTAGTAGTACAATATTATGATTTTAATTCATGTTTTAATAATATTGGGGTTTCAATTCAGTGTTTTAATTGCCTACTTTTGAAACGGATAAAAGATCGTATTTTGAAAACAACAAAGATAATTGTCATTGATGAAATTGTAAATGCAGTTGCTGCATGGCAACTGATGTGAAGTCACAGACAATTGCCAATTGTTTTAAGCATTACAAAATTAGGACCCTCGATGTCGATGAATTGCAAGTTACAAATGAAGTGGATGAGGAGAATCAAGAAGTCATTGTAGAATTGAGTGATCAAATTCGACAACTTCACTACACTAATCGAATGAATATTAATGTCTTCCTTAATCATCCAAATGAGTAACAAGTCATGTATGTTTTAACAAAAGAAAAAATCATTTCTACAATTAAACAAAAAGAGAAAGGAAATAATTATGAAGATGATAGTATGGAAATACAAAAAGTTTCATGTCAAGAAGCTCTAAACATGCTTGAGAAGCTAGAAATGTTTTGGCTTTAACAAGAAAATGTTTATGCTAGCGAGTAACGCACCCGTAAGTTAAAAGATGTAATAACAACTCTAAAACATAAATTATTGTCCCAAACAACTTCAAATAAATATTTTATTTCATCTTAAACCTTTAGTGTAACATATCATATTTTTTTTTTTTTGCAATATACAGATAATTATTACTATATAGAGGCAACTTTCCTTAAGACGGGAATTAGAAAAATTATAACTTATTACAATGTGGAGTATATTCTTATTTATAACTATCCTAAATTGGGAATATAATTTTTTATTACTATGTAGAGTTTATTCCTATAGAAAGGTTTTACTGTATGTGTTTTAATTATGATATGGACTATTTTTTTTCCATAATATAGGCTTGAATGTATGAGGTCATCCCTATTCTGGCTAAGGTGAGGGAGTGGAAGGAGACTTCAGATGAGCCACCATAATTTTCTAGGATGTTGCGGTGGCACACCGAGAATTGTGCCCATAGGGACCATGACAAAATAGAAATGGAAATTCAAACGGCTCTAGTAAGATTAAAGGATAAATCTTTTGAATATGCACTTGCTTTTAAATGTGGCTTAAATTTGGATGTGCTTTTAAATGTAGGCTTGGATGTACGAAGTCATCCCTGTCCTGCTAAGGCGGGGGAGTGGAAGGAGACTTCAAATGAGCCACCACAATTTCCTATGATGTTGCGGTGGCACACCGAGAAGTGTGCCCATTGGGACCATGACAAAATAGAAATGGTAATTCAAGCGGCTCAGGTAAGATTAAAGGATAAATCTTTTCAATATGCACTTGCTTTTAAATATGGCTTAAATTTGATTGAATTTTTTTCTTACTGCAAGAAGTTGTCTATCCCTTCCTGACCCCTACTAGAGGTGAATTGGGAGCAGAGTATGTTACATCGTTCGCACCACTAGACGATGTAATAGATAAAGGGATAGACCGCCTAATGCAAGGCCTAAAAGGAGTCATGCATTTGACTACAGTTGCAGGGTCATTGCTTGAGCATCGGAGGAGGATGAAGATGTTCGTACGCTTCCACCAATTGGCAAACCTGTACAGCAAGTACCGATTTGCTGAGGCTTCAGGAGAATGAGGTGGTTGACCTCATAAACAGTCTCTTTAATAGTTTTACAATTGCCGTTTATGAGAGGTTTGAGAAGATGGAAGACTGGATGAAAAAGGTGGAGGAGAAATTTGATAAGGTGGAGGAGGAAGTTGTTGGGGTATTGAAAGTGGTTGAAGTGCAACCTCAACATAGAAGAGAGAGCCGAAAGAGTAAGCACGTAAAACCTCCTTACATGGTAGTAACATATGGAAAGAAAAGGAGAACGAAGAAAAAAATGAGGAAGTCCGTGAAAGTGGAGGAGCGAAAATGGAGGAGGCTGAGGAGGAAGGCAGAGGAAGTGGGGAAGTGAAAATGGAAGAGGGTGAGGAGGAAGGCGGAGGAAGTGGGAAAGTGAAAACGGAGGAGTTAAAGGTTGATTTGTATAGGCCAATAGATAAGGAAAAGAAAAAACTATTTTATGCCTATTACAATGAAAAAGGAAGTGATGGTTGTGTGAAGTGCAAGACCAAGGATTATCCCCGCGAGTGGTTTGAAAAGATGTTGACAATGGGCAGGTGGCTCGATGATTCGATGATTTATTTTTCCCATAGTTTCCCTTATTTTTGCTTATGTTTTTCATGAGGTATTTTATACTGAATCGCTTAAGTGATCTGTTTTTTTTTTGGAAGGTCGCTTAAGCGATCTGTTAAAATAAAACAGATCGCTTAAGAAAAAATAGTTCTACAGTGTTTAAATAGACACTTATCATGTTGTTTTGATCTGATGTAGCTCATTGATGAGGTATTGGCACCTATAGGTTGCAACAGAGCACTAATGGTGATATTTTGCATCAGCAGTGTGTCATCACTGATGCGTCCTTTGGCCAAAGCCTAGTAAGTACATATGAGACATTAATGAAAAAGGTCAATGGTGGAGGTGCAACAAGGGGAGGCAAGCGGAAAAGAATGGCCACAGAGGAGTTTGACGATGTCCTTGTTGATTTTCAATTCGATGAGAGGATGAAGTAGTATGTATGGAGGGAAAGGCCCAAATATGGCAACAGTTGGGCAAAGGTGAAAAGAGTATACTGCATCATGAACATCAAGGATATGCATTAGATAACCGTCGTTTGGCTACTAGATGAGGGCTTGCAGCAGATCCTTGATTGCAGCCCGAGTTTTTGTCGAAAGAGACAATTGAACACGAAGATACAACCATTTTGTAGATTGTTCCTACGGCTGTTGCGAGATAGTGGGATATTTTAGCACTTGGGTGATGAACTACTGACGGGAAAATGGTCACACAAGCGCGTTCCCATCCCAACAAATGACATGAAATAAATTTTGTATAAAACTTACATAATACAATTGTTCTATAAGGTGATTCTAATACTAATTTCTTCCTCTTATTGTAGTGATGAATGCGGGGCATATGCACTAAAATTTATTGTGTTGGACATGACCAACACCCCATTGGACAACTTGAATGATGATACAATGAGCAACTTTCAGGAACACTTGGCTATTGAGTGCTTCCACAGGCATATGGATCTCTTAGTTACTATGGAATGTATGCTTGTGATCACTAATTTGTACCAATTCTTGATGTACCACTTTTTTTTTTTTTGTGTGTGTGTTTGTTGGTGATGTTGTAAGCATGGATCATTGAGTCATCGGCTAGTGTTGTCAGCCAAGTCTAATGTTGTTTTCATTATAGTGTTGTTTTCATTATTAATACAAATTATGCTGATGGCTGTTAGGATTGTGAAGCACGCCATGGAAACTATCAACCTTTTGACTGACCAGAACCCAATCCAAGTCATTGTTGATGCTATCATCAACAGGTATGGAAGTTGGACTTAGAGTTTTGTAGTTTATGTGAATTGCATTTCTTATATGGATAATTGGGTTGTCTTGAATTGGATCAGCTGGTGTTGTTAGGCGTCAGGCTGTTGATAATTAGGTTGTGATGCATTAAACTGATGTTATGTATGCTTTGTTGCCAAGGCCAAGGCTGGATAATGTTTGAAGGGGTGTTGTAGAAGAAAACAAAGAGGCTACTACTGATGCTGAAGGGGTGCTGGATAATTTTGAAGGATGGGGAAGTGGCTGAAGACAATGATGAAGAGGGAGGATGGAGGCTGCCGACGCTGCTGTTATTTTGGGTTGCTTTAGGACATTTATTTCTTGTGTATAATGTTTTATTTTAATGTAATTGACACATTTCAGATTTATAAATGAGCAATTCAGCATTTCTTTCCCTTTTTTTGACTTTGAGTTTATTTAGTGATCTTGTTAAATGGAATTAATAAGTGTTGATACACATAGGTTGTCAAATTGAGGAGAAAATATGGAATTAATATGTGTTGATATAAATAGGTTTCCAAATTGAGGAGAAAATATGGAATTAATATGTGTTGATGCAATTAGGTTGTCAAATTGAGGAGAAAAGATGGAATTAATACGTGTTGGTGCAATTAGGTTGTCAAATTGAGGAGAAAATATGGAATTAATATGTGTTGGGCATGATCGCTTAAGCGATCAAGGGTTTCCTATACTGGATCGCTTAAGCAAGATATGACATCACTTAAGCGATCGTGGACTTCAGGATATTTTGACAATGCCTTGGCCATCCTCACTTAAGCGATGTTAGGTATCGCTTAAGTGACGAAGGCTAAAAGTGCATGATCGCTTAAGCAAGACCTGACATCGCTTAAGCAATCGTACACTTGAGGATGATCTTTATTCTGCCTTGGACTTGATCACTTAAGCGATGTCTCATATCGCTTAAGCGAAAAAGGCTAAATATATTAGATCGCTTAAGCGAGACCTGGAATCGCTTAAGTGATTGTGCACTTGGGGATGATCTTAATTCTGCCTTCGACTTGATCACTTAAGCAATGTTTGGTATCGCGTAAGCGACGAAGGCTAAATATACTAGATCGCTTAAGCGAGACCTGGAATCGCTTAAGTGATCGTGCACTTGGGGATGATCTTAATACTGCCTTGGACTTCATCGCTTAAGCGATATATGGTATCACTTAAGCGATATATGGTATCACTTAAGCGACGAAGGCTTATATATACTGAATCGCTTAAGCGAGCCATGACATCGCTTAAGCGATCGTGCACTTGAGGATGATTTTGATAATAATTGGCCTTGGTCGCTTAAGCGATTTAGGGTATCGATTAAGCGACGAAGGCTTATATATATTAGATCACTTAAGCGATAGCTACATCGCTTAAACGATCCATTTTTTTTTTTTTTTAGATTACTTGACAACCCCATATTAAGTAATGTTAATGTTAACTTCTGACGTTCACAACATGACAAGATTCGGGAGAAAAGAAGAAAATTAGCCTTGATTGCTTAAGCGAGATCGGTTATTAACACATATTAAGGCCAATTAAGAAGGATTATTTGACAACCTAATTCCATTATTGGATCACTCAAGTGATAGTTGCATCACTTAAGCAATCCATTTTTTTTTTTGGATTATTTGACAACTCTATATTAAGTATCGTTAACGTTAACTTCGGATGTTAACAACATCACAAGATTTGGGAGAAAAGAAGCAAATTAGCCGTAATTGCTTAAGCGACATCGGTTATTAACACATATTAAGGCCAATTAAGAAGGATTATTTGACAACCTAATTCCATCAACGCATATTAAGGCCATGTAAGAAGATTATTGATGTTAATTTAATCCTGGAGTGTTCACAACATCAAAATATAACAGCTACGTAAGTAATGAACAACCGTATGATACATGGATGAATGTCATAACACACTAGTGTGACACGTTAGTAGAAATGTATCTCATTTAACAAATATGGATGGTTATGATTGAATATAGAGCGTGCCCATAATACAGAATATAATTTATCACTCAAACGTGCACAATATCAAAAGATTAAGGAGAAAAGAAGCAAATTGGCCTTGGTCGCTTAAACAGCGTAGGCTATTGCTTAAGCGATCACGGCTTATCTATACTGTATCGCTTAAGCAAGATCTAAAATCGCTTAAGCGATTGTGTATTTGAGAATGATTATTCTAAGTACAAAAAGAAATTAGCCTTGATTGCTTAAGCAATGTCATATCTCGCTTAAGCAATCCTGTACAGATAAGTCGTAATTGCTTAAGCGACCAAGGCTATTTTCTTTGTACTTGACTATTCCTTCTCAAATTCCAGATCGCTTAAATGATGTTAGCTCTCGCTTAAGCGATCTTATACAAATAAGTCGTGATCGCTTAAGCAACTAAGGCCATTTTCTTTGTACTTGACTGTTCCTTCTCAAATTCAAGATCACTTAAGCAATGTCAGCTCTTGCTTAAAGGATCTTGTACAGATAAGTCGTGATCGCTTAAGTGATGGACTATGTCGCTTAAGCGACCAAGGCCATTTTCTTTGTACTTGACTGTTCCTTCTCAAATTCAAGATAGCTTAAGCGGTCCTGTACAAATGCCCTAACGATCTCATAAGCATGATACCTCTATTAAATTAAAAAAAAAAAAAAAACCTTTAAAAATTGTCATAAAACCTTCTATAAAATATTAAAAAGCTTTTTGAAGATTTACTTTAGTCAAAAAGTTCAAGTGAAACTGAAAATTGCAATAAGCTTGGGCTTGGTGCTGCTTTTTACAGCTCACTTGTGACTAATTCAGTAAATTGATTGATTTGACATGACAATTATTTTGATAATATTTATTTTGCCTATCTTACTTTTTTGGGCAACAGTTAGTGCCTTACAGAGGTAATATGAGAAATTTTACTTAAAATCCTTTTTAAAATGGATGAAAATGAAAAATAATTAATTTGATTTAATACGATATAAAGGATGATTTATTCAAGCTTTTCAAAACACAAATGTGATGTCCTCACACTTTTGTAACTTCAAAGTTTAGATTTAAACTTTTTGTTTAATTTTTAAATGCTTTTGGGTGTTTAATTAAGTAATGTGATTTGTTTTACTTTAATTGTTAATCATTTTCTAAAAAATACGGTTTAATTAAAAAAATTAAAGGTCACATTTTTTAATAAATTTGAATGAACTCATGCAGTGTTGAATTAAATTGTGTTTTGGAGATGGAGAAAGAAAAGGAGATTGAGTGAGCGAGGGTAGTGGAAAAATCAGCACTCTCTTCTGATATGTGCTTGAATAACCACTCGGAAGAATACTATTTGTGAAGAAAGTCTTGCACATTTACAGGTTATAGTTGTTGTGCTGAAAAATTTATTGTGATGGCAAAAGTCGTTGTTCATATCCAATTGTCAACATAAAAAATTGAAAACAACAAGTCTTCAACGGTTGGCCTTTGCAACTCTCTTGATTTCATTCTTCTTCTTGATGGCATAGTTAGAAATACAAGGAAATAAAATCAGTTTAATGCACCGCAAAAGATTGACTTATAGCCAAGAGAAACATAATAAGTTCTTCTGTTGCTTAAGTGATGTGGTGTTCACCAGATCTGATCTGAGTAGCAAATCACTTTCTGTCAAATCTATGATCTGTCGTTAGATCTGCAAATAACAGTAGATCGCTTAATCAATCAATTAAGCAATCTACTATTATCTATAGATCTTATGGCATGTTGCTTGTTTGTTTGCTTCTAATCGATTCGAACCTAATTTTCTTGATCTGCATGTGATCAATTCTGGCAACTGCTTTTTTTGTGGCCAGGTTGCTTGCAAATTGAGCACTTATTCATCCTCCGAGGAACCTCACAGGCTGATGGAATACGTTTAACTCTTTTTCTCCCTTTTTCTGTCTTATTGAATGGCGGATGAATGATAATGTCAAGCAACTATGTGGCACCACCTACTACTCTTCTGGATAAACTAGATATATCGTTTTTGAATAAGCCAACATGTAGTGGTTTGCCATATAGAAAGAGGGGAGCAAAGTTCTGTGTAAATTCTTAAACCAAAATCCAGCTTGCGTTGGTGTTTCAGTGCTGCTGGTGCATGAGGACAAGGTAAACATTGAATGTCAAGCACTTTACAGCTGCAAGTTTTACTAAGAAAGTTAACTAGGGCATCTGGATCATAGCCGCATACGGTGAACTCTTGAGTATTGAGAGGAAAGGTAAACAGTGCATTTGACAGCTCCATACATTCTCACAATAATTTTTCAGCTGACGAAACAAGGGTTGTACTAAAATTATCTAACTTTATACGACGCTCATGGAACCATCGTGACAATGTCTACTGGATTGCATAAAAAAGGGAAGCAATTGGAAACTCTATTTCTATTAACAACTTCGAATTCATGGACTCCACTATGTTTGTGGTCATGACATCAAACCTTCTTCCAAGAAAAGTAAGCTCTACTCCATCACTCGAAACCAACATCATGCTCAAGATACTTATCTATTCTATCATCCTCGATTCGGATTTGTCGGAAATGCTCCTCGAACTCATCAACTCGATAAGCTTTTGTTTTCATATATTATGTCTAAAGGAAGCCAGAACACTTAAACTTTTGTTTTATGTTATCACCAAGGTGCCTCATACAGAATCCTTGATGTGCTTGAGGGTAAATAGTGGCACTCCCCTTCTTTATAGAGTTGTGCCTATCAAATATTATGCATAACTCATCACTGTCAGGCACTATCGTAAGTAGTTGCTGAAAAAACCAAGTCCATGACTTTTCATTATCAAAGTCAACCACACATCATGCAATAAGATATGTGTGATTCTCGCAGTCTTGTGTAGTGGCCACCAACAACGTACCTTCATATTTTCCCATAAAAAAGCAATCATCACCAGCCAACAACTTTCTCATGTTTACAAAGCCCCTAATAGCAGTACCGTAAGCAACAAAAAGATATTTAAACCTCATATTCTTGTCCCACTTCAAAGCAGTCTTGCTACCCTAGTTTGTCAACTAAAGCATAGAACAGTATGCTTCTAGTACTGTGTACCCGTGCTTTGGCGTGCCCCTCACAAAATTTGTGCATGTTGTTTCCCTTTCCAGTATTTCTGATAACTGACATCACATCCCAACTCTATGCACACAAATCTCTGAATGTCCTTAGGAGATAGACCTTTCCCTTCAACAAACTGAATTTTGACAAATTTCTAATAACATCAGCGGAGCCTTGTCGACGCTCGCTTGAAATATGTCCCAACCCATATGTGTGCTCACAGGTATATGTGCTAACAATAAATTTTTTGGACTTCGCAACCTTTTACAATAAACCCCCACTTGCACTTTTGATCACGACATGCAACCATTACTACCGATGAATTATTGGTAATGAACTTAAAATTACCTCTCATGGCAACAAGTTTTAGCTTCCTCACCACTTCCTCCTTGTTGTCAAATAAATACCCTACGTGCAAGTCTGATCAATCAGTAAAAACATGAGGTGATTCACTACTACCCGCAATTGTCACCTCTGAACCTACATAAACGACCATAATATTCTCTTCCTCACAAACTAAACCTTCTGCATAATTTGTATTTATAGGAATCTCTACATTTGCAGGAACATGTATGGGATCCTCCTCGTCCACATTTTCATTCTGCCCCACATGACCAACCTCTTCTATAGTGTCCTCCTCACCACCCAAATCATCGCCTACTCTTGATTTTTTAACAAAGAAATCAATGCCCTCGTAGTTAAAATTAAAACCAACATTCTTTCCACCAACTTCCTTATTATCCCCTTCCTTTGAACCAACTTACAACAATTTATCCACAAAAGAAACCCTTAAAATCGGCATCGAACCATTATCGCCCACATCAAGCACATATAACTTCACACATTCATCCGACTTTAATACAGTAGGGGGTACATTATAATGTTCAAGAACTCTGCTTAAAACATACTTCACAACTATATCACTATGTGAGCACTCAAATCACCTCTTCTAATTATTTCATCAATCAACTCATCAAAACTAACCTCTATGCTCACAGGAATTGGTATAACTTCTTTGCTCTTCCCAATCCACTTCCAACAACTTTCTTCCTCCTCCTACTCACCACCCGAAACAACTTGTCTCATGTCTAATAATAGCCAAGTACCTATAATGCAAGTAAAAACAAAAATTAACCAATTTATTAAGGGTTGATTGATTTTAAAAAGCATCTGTAGAGTCGCTTAAGCGATGTGGTGTATCGCTTACTGGATCGCTTAAGCGATCTAGTATAAATAAGCCTGATCGCTTAAGTGACACTTAAGTGATCTACTACCATATACCAAACTTATAGCAAATCGCTTACCTGATCGCTTAAGTGATCTACTACCATATACCAGACTTATAGCAGATCGCTTAAGTGATGTTATGCCATATATCTAATCGCTTAAGTGATCTACTGCATTATACCAGACATACCAAATCGCTTAAGCGATCCATCAGATCCAGAACACATTTTCAGTCATCTCCACCTATAATCGATGCTACCACCCCCAGCCACCCACAATGCAACAAAATAATTAACAAATTTCACTACTTTCAACTTGCAGTAAATCAAACACAACCCAACAACCTAAACAACTAAATCAAAATCAAAACCTAAACCCAATCTATCATTAGATCTTTGTAAATCGAAATATAAAATGCAAAGAGGAGATACACATACTTGGACAAAATTTCAGGAGGAAAAGGAGCCGGATCTTTGGCGGAGAAGATGTTAATGGCGGAGGAAGAAGATGTAAACGAAGCTAAGAAGAAACAGCAACCAAGGGAGGGCAGTTCCGACATGTTAATGGCGGGAGGGAGGTGGCAAATGAATTTGTTTTGGGTTTGGGTTTGTTTGCAACAAATTTAGGTTTTGGGGACATAATATAATTTTTAAAAGATTACACAATACTTCATTAATCTTAATTAAGCAATCATGTTTAATTACTCTTAATCAATAATAAGGCTATTTAGTTAAGACTTTAAAACTTCATAGCCTTTTAATTAAATTTTAACTTTACATGGTCTTTTAATCAAAAGCCCCTTGTAATTTACATTATTATCTGTTAAAATATTTAATCAAATTAAAATATGAATTATTTTTTAGTTTTTTGAAATTTTTTATAAACCTAATTATTTTATTATCAATTTGAATTTTGAAACGACTTTCACTCATGAGGTTAGAGTTAATTAATTACATCCAAAGGATTTCGAAATTGACAAATTCACCCAACTTTATCTAAAAGGCTAAAATGCTTTATATTAACACTTCTAAATTTTTTATTTGAATTGGATGTATAATATGTATAATGTGGTTTTATTAAATTTTCATGTATTTAGTTTGATTTGTGTATTTAAAGATGAGATTTGAGATATTATAAGGGATTTTATTTAGAGATTTAAAAGATATTTAAAAAGTTAAGTAATCTTTTATTAAAAATTCCTAAATGAAACCCATTATTACTTTTAAGTTTAGCTTACTAATATTAAAGAACTATTTAATTTTTTGCAAATTCCTAAATAAAACTCATTGTCATCTTCCAAATCTCATCTTAAGACACATAAACCAGACTAAACACACGGATATTTGATAAAAAAATAATAATAATAACTAAGGTTGTTTTAGCCTTTTAAGTAAAAAATTGAGTGAATTTGTCATTTTCGAAATCCTCAAGGGTATATATCATTTTACTCAAACTGCACGAGTGAAAATGTTTTAATCTCTAATTTGAAACTTAATCAATTCGGAAAAAAAAAAAAGGTTTATCAAACCCTTTTAATGTTCTAATTTAAAATAAATTATTTTTATCATATATTCCTTGAATGATTTTTATTTTGGGTAGACTTTCTTTATATAATTTAAGAAACCAAATGCGGTTTATTGTATTTTAGGATTTTTCTCTTGTAAATTTTTTGAATTGCGTACGAAATATAGTTGTTTCTCCGAAAACGTTTGTATTAAAAGGCTTCATTTGTCATTTGAGTTCAATCAATCATATTGAAAGAATATTTTTATAGTTATAATCATTATTCACATTGAAGTTATTGTAAACTATAAAAGTTAGGTAAACAAAAACTAAGGGTTTGTAAAAACTAACCAATTTTTCAGTGGTCTATATAAAATAAACCAAAAATCCTAACCCTCTACCATATAACCGCCAAATGTCAATTTGTCGAAAATGCTCCCTTAGGCTTTGTTTGGTTGCAAATTAGGAATACTACTTTTAGTATTCCCAAAAAAGTTAAACAGTAAAAATACCCAAAAACTCATAATATTATTCAACTTTTTTTAAACCCCCTAAATTTGTTAATTTAATTAAATACCCCTAAATATTTTTTAAAAAATTGCAAAAACACCCCAATAATCCACATTTACCAGATTCCGACCACCACTATCGGAAAATGGCCAGAATATGGTAGGATGGCGCACTATCGGCTGAATCTGGCCGGTAGTGCGCCGATCTAGCCTTTTCCGGCCAGATCTAAGGCCAAAGATCTGGGCGTTGACGGCCAAATCTTTGGCCGTAACCAATCAGTAACGACGGCCAATAAACGGTCGTCATTGACCATCAACGACGATCGTTTGTTGGCCGTCGTTGATAAGCAAATACGGCCAGATCTGGCCGTCAATGGCCAGATCTAGCCGTAGATCTGGCCTTTGCCGGCCAGATCCACCGTGGATCTGGCCGAAAAAGGCCATATCGACGCACGACCGGCAAGATCTAGTTGGTCATGCGCTGATATGATGACTCCGACCACCCTCCGGCAGTGGTGGTCGGTTGTCCATATTTGAGGGTGGGTTAGGGGTATTTTTGTTAACTTTTAATGTTTTATTATAGGGGGTATTTTATTAATTTGTAAATCCTACATCGTAATACCCGCCCAATTCAACTTTTTTTTAACTTTTTTCAAAAAACTTTTCCCAAAAACACAAAATTGTGAACCAAACGAAGCCTAAGTTTTCCACCATTTTCAAAAAAAAATCTTTGGAGCCGATTGTGCGTTTTTGAGTTTCCATCAATTATTGGTGAATAATCAACGTCCAATTTGTTGAACTGATATTGGGGGATTGACTTTGAACGAGTTTGTGCCGATTTGTTGGTGGTGAGAACAAAATCAATGGATTTCGATCAACAGTTTTTGGTGTTTTGGTTGTTAGTGATATGGGTGTTATTGTGTTTGATACGAATAAAAGTGCTCTGGATTAATATGAATTTGAATTATCATGACATCAGTAGTTCATTTTGATATGGAATTACATCAAATTAAATGGATGTAAAAACAACCTTCCTAAATGGAGATCTTGAGGAAGAGGTATACATGAAACAGCCAGAAGGTTTCTGTAATGATGATAAGCTAGTTTGCAAGGTGAATAGGTTTATATATGGACTTAAACAAGCATCCTATCAATGGTACAAAAAGTTTCATAATGTTATTATCTCATTTGATTTCATTGAGAACATTGTGAACTAATGTGTTTATCTTAAAATCAGTGGGAGCAAGTATTTTTGTTTTTAATTCTATATGTGGATGATATTTTACTTGCAAGCAGTGATTTGGGTCTACTTCATGACACCAAAGGATTTCTTTCTCAAAATTTTAAGATGAAGGACATGAGTGAAATCTCTTATGTCTTTGGCATAAAGATTCACAAAGATAGATCTAAAAGGTTTTTAGGTTTATCTCAAAATGCCCACTTTTTGAATGTAGAATTGTTCACCATCACCAGCTCCTGTTGTTTAAGGAGATAAATTCAATTTGGAACAATGTCCAAAGAACTCATTGAAGTTCAAAGAGATTAATAAAATACCTTATGCTTCAACCGTCAGAAACTCATGTATGCTCAAGTTTGTACTAAGCCTGACTGAGCATACATGAGTTTGAACATTGGACATTGGAACAATGTTGGTAGATATCAAAGTAATTCAGACCTTGAACATTGGAAAGTTGCCAAGAAAGTTATGTGTTATCTGCAAGGAACCAAGGGTTATGTACTTACATACATACACTCTGATCATTTGGAGGTGGTTAGGTATATAGACTCTGATTTTGGTGGATGTAAGGATTCTAAAAAGTCTACTTTTGAATATATATTTATTCTTGCTAACGGTGCTATATATTGGAAAAGCACTAAACAAACTTTAGCTATAACATCCACAATGGAAGCTGAATTTATTGCATGTTATGAGGCCACATCACAAGCTTTATGGTTGAGAAACTTTATATCTGGATTAGCAGTTATCGACTCCATTGCAAGGCCATTAAAGATTTATTGCGATAACTCGGTTGCCGTTTTCTTCTCAAAGAATAACAAAAGTAATAGTCACAGCAAGCATATTGATATAACGTATCTTTCAGTTAGAGGTCATGTTAAAGAGCAAAAGGTGGGTATCCAACAAATCGGTGCAAAATTAATGGTTGTTGATCCCATGACCAAAGGATTGCCAGTTAAAGTATTTAAGGATCATGTGGAACATATGGGGCTAATTAGTTCATTTGATGTATAAGTTAGCTTTTATGTTTTTATCTATGACATTTTTTGGATATTTTGACATATACAGTTTATCTATTATATTTTGGTGCACATAAAGTTAAATGTCAAAAGTAAAGTAAACCACAAACGACTCACAAGAAATTCATTCATAAATTTAAGAAACTAATAAAGTACTTATATAAAATATCATGCATTGTAATAGATGTAAAGAAGTATTCAGTTTAAAAGATATGACTGCCATCATTCATGTATTGAGCTTTTATATAAGTAAGGCTTGCTATAATTCATATTATGGCCATATACAGATTTTATTGATCACCTATACATCACTTCTCAATTGTGGCATGAGGCCAAGTGGGAGAATATAAGAATTAATGTGGCCACATACCACAACTATGCAGTTAAAAATAATAATGCAATTGACATAATGCAGTTGAAAGGTGGTTTGAACGATTTATTTAAGGATCAACTATTTGTCTTAATCATTGATGGAAGGTTTGAAGGACAGTTGATGAGAGTTATCTTAGTCCCTAGTCTAGCCATTATAAATAAGCCATCTACTCCATCCAAGAATGGCAACATAAAGATATAGTTTTCAACTGACATAGGCTAGAAGACATTTCTCAAACACTCTCACACAAAAGAATCATCGTGCAATCTGTAATCTGTATTTGGCTTCTATCATCTTGGTGTGTTGGCTTCCTATAACACTTGAACAACATGTTTGGAGGTAAGTAATCCATTTCCGCATTAAGAACATATATACATTCAGTAATGTTATTTTCCACATATAGAGAATAATGAATTTCCTATATATAACTTATAGTATCATTCGAATAAGCTTTAACAATATCTTTTGAATCTTAAGTGGTGTTAGTTTGAGATTACTTGGAGTATTCTTAAAAGCGACAACATTCACATTTTCATTGTAAGCAACATGGAATCAAAAAAATTAACAAAATTCTCCTAGTTGTTTGAATTATCAGGTTCATCATTACCACAAATTGCAAGCTATTGTCATAAAAGAAACGAGCATAATCAATTGTACCATTTAACCGAGCTCGATATTCATTTCGTGCTTAAGTATAATATGTATGTCAAAATATGTTTGAATATGTTAGTTTTTATTATAATAACGATTCACATATTCTTCGGTTATGAGGATTGCTAAGACCTTCAACATAAGAATTAAATAATGTCTTTTATAGTGAAAATTTGGTTCACACCATTGGCAGACTTAAGGTGAATTTTACTGGGTTGTAGCCCGGGCTAGATTTTTGAAATTTTTTTACAAAGCTTTAAAACATCGCTACATATTAAATATATTACAAATAGGTCCTTCCTAACAATTAAGTATATTATAAATATGTTTGACATGTGAAAAATTAAAAGGTGGCCTACTTGATACATTATTTGAAATATGATATTCTGAAAAATTATTCTAAATATGATAAAATAGGATAAAATCAAATAAGATATGATTCTAAGAATGTGTTTAGTAGAATATCCGAAAATTATATCAGAGTTGGATAAAAATATAGAATAGTTGTTTGGTACATTTTTGGAAAACACTTTCTCAAAATATTTAGATTACTTTTTAACCTCCTGCATTTGTTAATTTAGCTAAACACCCCCCAATAACAAAAAAAGTTTATAAATTAACAAAAACACCCCCATCCACCCAAGACATTGTTGGCAGTCGATAGTGGCCGGAATGGCACACGGGCTAGATCGGCTGGTCGTATCAACTAGATCAAGTGGATCGTGTGTCGTTTTGATGCCAACGATGGTCGGTGGTGGCAACGACGGTGGCCGACAGTGGTTTCTAGCGGCGACAATGGCTTGGGTGGGTGGGGGTATTTTTGTTAATTTATAAACTTTTATTGTGAAAGGTAATTATTAAATGTTTTGAGTTGAATAGAATAGGATAATAGAAAACAAGTCCCACCCACTTTTCCAACTCTAGACAAAAAAAATCCTATTTGAGTAGGATTGGTTTTTTAGATAGGATTTGTGAATAAGCTTTTATTCACAAATAATTGTTTTATAAACTTTATTGGAGTAAGATTGTTTTTTTTTCACATAGGATTTGTGAATAAGCTTTTTTAGATGAGTGGGTGGGGGTGTTTTTGTTAATTTATAAACTTTCATTCTGAAAGGTAATTGTTAAATGTTTTGAGTTGAATAGAATAAGATAATAAAAAACAAGTCCCACCCACTTTTCCAACTCTAGACAAAAAATCTTATTTGAGTAGGATTGTTTTTTTAGATAGGATTTGTGAATAAGCAACTAAACACTTAATTTTATTGTTTAATCTAAATAGAATAGTACGTAGAAAAGTGATTCTAAAAAGTGTAACAAACAGGCCCAAATTTTTTTTCTTCACTTTCTCTTAAAGGTGGGAATTTGGGCCTGGGTCCAATGGGACTGCCCAAAAAATTAGACCCAGGATCGGTCCTCCCATAGGGCCCCGGCCCAAACCCGGACTGGGCCCAAGGAGGAGGGACTGGTCCTTGGGTTAGTCCCTCCTCCAAGGCCCGGGCCCAAACCCCCACCCTTAATTTCCTATACACCCCTGGAAAATATCAAAAACCTTTTTTATATTAAATTGACAATACATATAGGGCCTAAACTAAAATCTTACAAAAATATATATATAAAAGAATGGAAGTCAGGGGGGGGGGGGGGGGGGGGGGGGGAACTCTTCATACTGTGAGCATAGTATGATGGCAGTCGGGCAAGTATGCCCCTATCGTCTAGTGGTTCAGGACATCTCTCTTTCAAGGAGGCAACGGGGCTCTTCATACTATAAGCATAGTATGATTGCAGTCGGGCAAGTATGCCCCCATCGTCTAGTGGTTCAGGACATCTCTCTTTCAAGGAGGCAACGGGGATTCGACTTCCCCTAGGGTAGGGTACTATGAAAGGAAGTTGATCATGGATTATCAATAAGTATAAAATTGATTCTTCCTAGGTCGATGCCAGAGCGATTAATAGGGATAGACTTTGAATTCGTTGGCAATATGTCTACATTGGTTCAAATCCAGCTTGGCCCAATAATTCGCTGATCCACCATGAAATGATATAACCACTTTTGTTTGCCAGAAATGCAAGACCGCACCCACCCCCTGCCTTCAAAACCCAAACTATAAATAACCCTAGTTTCCTCCATTTTCCTCACAACTCTAAATCTCTCATTCTCTCTGCTACAATTCTCAAACTCTCTTCAATTTATATTTATTCATTTATTATTCATATTATTATTTACATTATTCAATTTCTTCTATTTTTCAATTTCATCTATATATTATTCATATTATTATTTATTTATTCAATTTCTTCCATTTTAGTTATTTATTATTTTATCATAAATTCATAATGGATTCCCGAAATTATGCATTCAGAGGATCATCCCCAAATGAGTATTATGCTCTATCCACCGAAGAAATGGAAGGGTTCGATCCATTTTCACTCTTTCCAAAGACAGCAATTCCACAACCAAAAATGATCAGGACTACGTGCAACCAAACACAAGCGAGTTGCAACACCATGGGCACGAGAAGACCATCAAAGAAGGCCATGTCCGAGGAATGACAATACTTCACCAAATCAAAATGGGCAAAGCCAAATAGGGAGGGGGTAAGAAACGTGCGGGATATGTAATTTTTGTCTAACTGTTATCGACACTGAGGACGAGACTTTGACGATGCGACAACACCTAGAGAAAAAACACCCTCAATACATACAGTCCGGATCGTCCGATTTAACTTCAACTGCACTTGGTAAGCAAATTCAAACTCAACTAAATTTTAATCCACAATCCTCAACTCTCTCAGCTTGACAATACAATGCACTCGAAGCACGAGAGGCAATAGCAAGATACATAGGGTGCATTTGGTTTATTATTTCTATCCCTATTCCCAAAATATTTTTTTGTTTAATTATTTAAGAAATACTATAATATTTTTTTATTAATTTTAGACCCTTGAGTTTATTAATTTCATTAAATACCCCCAAAAAAAAGTTTAAAAATTAACAAAAACACCCCCACCCACCCATAGTTGCCAGATTCCTGTAACCACCGTCGGTGGTAGCCAAAATCTGTCACAATAACCTACAAATGACTAGAACTAGCCGGTAATTCGCTGATCTGGCCTTTTCCTGCCAGATCCACAATGGATCTAGCCGTCGATCTAGCCTTTTTCGGCCAGATCCACCACGTTCGGCCAGATCTGACCAGTCTGCATCGTAACGCCAAATTCTAGTGATGGTGGCCAGAATCTGGCACTGTGGGTGGGTGGGGGTGTTTTTGTCATTTTATAAAATTTTTATATATTAGGGTGTTTAGTTAAATTAGCAAACCTAGGGGGTTTTTTGTAAATTTTTAAATTTTACTCGTAATAATCACCCTATTCAACTATCCAATACTATCTCCAAAATCCTATCCAAAATAATAAACCAAACGCACCCATAGTTGCTACAGACTCTCCTCTTTCTTTATCTAAAAAATTCTTATTTTATTCAAATGATTAAAGATGCATTTTATTCAACATATAGCCCTGTTAGTAGAGGTACAAGTAGAAGGGACATACAAAAACTTTATAATAAAATAAGAGATCAACTTAAAATAGAATTTGAAAATTTTAGGAATATATCTATTGCACTTCCTTTAGACATATGGGCTATTAGATCAAAAACTGATTTTTTGAGTGTCACAATACATTACCTAGATCATAGTTGGCGTTTACAACAAAAATTGATAAGTTTTAAACATGATATGCTAAACATAGTGCTGAGGCTATTTATTTACAATTATTGAAGTTTTACAAGATTATTTATTAGCTGAGAGAGTTGTGGCCCTAACGCTTGATAATGCAGTTGCTAACAGCACGACAATTTCTTTATCTGAAAAGAGATAGGATTCACATGGTAAAGTCAAATTTTTTCACCAGAGATGTGCTTGCCACATCATCAATTTTATTGTTAAAGTAGGTTTAGAAGCTATAAATTCGAGGATTGAAAGAGTACGCACAGCTATTAGATTCATCGCCGGTAGCAATACATGAGGGACTGAGTACGTAAAAAATTATCGCCAAAAGGAGCAGCCGATTCGACCAAAGAAGTTGTGTATGGACATGTCTGTCCGTTGGAACTCCATGTACTTGATGTTGCAAAGAGTTATGCCAACTGCAAAACAAATTACAAAGTTTGTCAACCAAAAAAAGTGGACGAAGTCGTCAATGATGATGATTGGACAGTTTGCAATGTTTTTCATTCATTTCTTAAAGTTTTTTACGATTCCACTAATACATTAAGTGGTATTTATTATCCTACTACTAATGTAGTGTTAGATATTTTACTTCAAATTTCTAAAACTTTTGCTAAACATATATATGATGAAGATTTAAGCGACATTGTTTCACAAATGGAAACAAAATACTGGAAATATTGGTTAGATATTCCATTCTTATATGGATTAGGTCTTTTGTTTATCCTAGGTTTAAATTAAACGTATTTAAATGTATGGTTACTGAGATAGGGCCCATTTAGGTCATGACTATAGTTCTTATTTGATAGACTTTAACAGAAAATTGGAAAGCCTTTTTTCCTTTATAGACTATGTACAATGGAATGCCTAGTAGAGACGATCAGCAGGACCCTGATGAAGACATTTATCAACAAGGATCAAACATGTGGACGTATATGGAACTCAATAGCGATGTTGGTGGAAGTAGCAGCTCCAGCTCGTACAGACATGGATCAAATGAGCTGTATCGGTACATACAAATGGACATGCCTTACATTACTAAGAAGGAGAAACGTGAGATGGATATGCTTTAATGGTGGAACCAAAATCAAAGTCGATTCCCCATTGTAGCCCAAATGACACATGACATTTTATCTGTGTCAGTTTCGACAATTGCATCTGAATCAACATTCTCAATTAGTGGCCGCATTGTTGAAGACAGAATATGCTCTTTAACCAATGAGATGGTTGAAGTCATAACATGTTTACGGGCTTAGACTCATGCAAACAGAAGACTACAGCAGCACCCTGAAGATCCCGAACTACTCGACCTCTTTAGAAACACAGATTTGGACAATGTAAACATTGATGATATAAATTAATTTAATAATAAAAAATTTATTTAATTATTTATTTGTGAAGTGTGATTGTGTGAATATTATATTTATGTTAAAATTCAATTATCTCTTTAAAGTTTAAATTAAAAAGACCCTACATTTATAACCAATTAACCATTCATTTATATTTATTTACTAATTTATTAAAAATTTACAAATCACCCCATAAAAAATTACGTAAGCTCTCTACATAATTTTCGATTTAGCCCCTAAATATATATAAAATTAGGGGGTATTGGTAATTTTCCAGACCCATAAGACTGATCCTATGTGCCTAGGATTGGGATCCTAGGGACCAATCTAAGCCCTGATATTTCTCATGGGCCTAGGACTAGTCCCAATTTGAGAGTAGTCCCATTGGGCCTAGTCTCGAGCCCGGTTGGAATTGGGCATTGCCCAGCTCTACTTTCTTTAGGTTTGCCCACCTTTTTCAGCTTTTTTTTTTTTTTTTGATGACCGAGGATGCCTAGGCTAGCTTACACATACCTTAACTAATCTCCCAGGATCCTAGAACTATCAGCTTGATAAGAGCTCTAATGGTCACCCCTATTAGCAATTGTGGAGACTCGAACTTATGAAACCATGTTAGATCCTCCTCTTCGAATACCAAATTAGATCTTCATCTTGCTATAAACATTTTCTTTTCCTTTTTATTCCCTCTTTCTCTAGAACAAAATATACCATATAAATATTATCTTTAATTGTGCTTTTATTAACTTGTTCTCCAATTTCCAAAAGACAATTAGCTTTCTTTTCCTTTTTATTCCCTCTTTCTCTAGAACAAAATATACCATATAAATATTATCTTTAATTGTGCTTTTATTAACTTGTTCTCCAATTTCCAAAAGACAATTAGCTTGGATCCTAAGGAGATTGTTTATTTTTCAATATCAATTCAAGAGTAGGGTTTTGTTTACCATTATGATTTGGAATTTTTCCTTTTTAATGTGATTTGATCAATTTTAATATCTAAATTTGTTGATATTGATTAATATTTACATTAGTACAAACATATTTGATGATATGTTGTCTTAAATTTTAATATCTAAATTTTATTAAATTGATGAAGGCTTTTGCAAAAGTGAATGAACAATTCAATGAAATTGTCTTAGAAAATGCTCCAGCAAATGCCAAGTACTCTTAGTTTATGATCTGTAACACATCAAATAGCTTTTAGTGATATTATTGTTTTACCTATTCAACACTCATGTTAATCGTGATATTATAAAACCTAATTCTAAGGTACTAAATTATATATAATGTAAAATAATATCTTATACGGTACTAAATTAGTTCTTACTTTTTTTTTTTTCTTCTTTACTAATATTCACTTTTAACTTTTCATTTTCCCGAAACTCTTTTACTTGCCTTTTTTTTTTTTTTCCTTCTTTCCTAATTTTAACTTTGGTTAATTTCTTTTATACTAGATTACCGATGGCTAAACTTTGGTTTACTGATCTTCACCCCCCATCACTAAATACACCTCTTCTGTAATTAAAAAAAAAAAAACTTTTTAAACCTCATTTAATACCAAAAATATCTCTCTAAGCTTAATTAGGTTTTTCGTTTACCCCTATTTTCCCAATTTTAAATTTGAAACTTATATTTTTTTTCTTACTTTCTCTGTAGTTTAGTAATATATTTTTATCAAGCAAATAAATATTTGAAATAAAACAAAATATTTCAATGATTATGCAAATTTAGAGTTAGGGTTTATGGAAGAAATATATGTTAAAGATTAAAACAAAAATATAAACAACATTAAAGTTAACTTGTCAAAACAATAAATAAATATTTAAAAGTGGGGGATACGGATAAATATAATGGAGGCAAAAAATCACTTTCCATAAAATAAAGGTTAGACCCAAAATCAATGAATGGCCCAAGCCAACAAATAAAATGGTCCAACTCAAAGAAAAGGGAGAAAAAAAAAGGGCAAAAAGCAACCACTTAAAGTTAAAGATGTAAGAATTAATCACCAAATCAAAATATAAATCAATGCATTAAATCATAAAGGTTGAATTACAAAATCAATATAATATCAATGCACTCAGATTTCAATAACCCACATACTAGTTTATAAAATACTGATATTAAATTAGGAATAAGACAAACCTGATTTCTAATTCTTTATTTCTATTATTTCTGATTCTTGAAAGAGATTGATTGTCGATCAAGAGGTCTGTCTTCATTTCCAAGAATGTGTAAATATGACTAATAATTTAATGTGAATAATCAATGATCCGTTTGAAAAGGGGACTTACCAATTTATATATCAATCTATTGAGCCCTCCCATCAAGGGTCTAATAAACCCTGTAATCCACACTAGTAGACATAACCCAGATCAATTAAGTATGAAGTGTATAAGGCTTTCAAAATAAATGATCACTAAGCCCATCAAAATATCTCATTGGACTATGTGTTTACCCGGTTGAATTAAATCAAAACATAATTCATGTTTGCCCATAATTAGGAAATTTTCCAACATTCTCCCACTTGGGCAACGTGAATTATTTTTAGTTTGTTTTAATAAAAGAAAACAATTTTTGACTCCTGGGTAAACAAACATTTTATTTTAAAGTGGCCACTATTTTAAGAAAACAAATACTCTAAAGATAACACTTCGACCAACAATCATGTTAATATGATTATCAATAATGAACCAAGACAATTTTTACATCTTAAATCGACATAAGATCAATCCATGATTACAATTATTAATAACCAAATCACATGGATTAGTAATCTGGTAGTGTGGCGGGGATAGAACTCAACAAGTGATCAAAACAAAACATGTGCTACTCCCCGTCAATCCTCTTTATGATCTCTCTAGAATCTTTATGCTTATGGGAAAAGTTAGAGAAATCCACAACTTACAACGAAGCTACTCAGCTTCCAATGAAGCTACTTGGCTTCCAATGAAACTACTCTGCTTCAAATGAAGTTAATATGTTTCAACCAATAATCTCGAGATACAAATATGAAACATACTTATACAAACTATCATTCTCAAGGAAAACCTTATTCTTGAGACACAATGTTGTATTTCACTAACCATATACAACTGTCATTCTCAAGAGCAACCTTATTCTTGAAACACAATGTTGTATTTCATCATTCATATGTGCATATGTATATGTATGCAGATATATAAGAACCAATGATCATGATCAAAATAAAATGGCATAAGTCAACAAAAAATATGTCACACTCTCACTAACCCAAACTATCAAAAGACCCTAAAACGCCCATGTTTTATACATGACGTTTAAAACCATAGCTCTTGGTCCTCGAGTTAGGGGATTAGCCAATATAAAATCAGTACTGATGTATTCTACATCAATCCTCAAATGTTAATATTAAACTATAACAATCACTTATCATGAAAACAAAACCATATGCATTCAAAGTGACAACAAAATACTTCCATACAGGAAAACAAGCAAACAACTCATATAAACAATAAGGTCAACAAACTTTAGTTCAGCTTGTCACAGTGTAAAATATCTTTCGCATGCATGTGAAATTATATAATAGCAATATCATATCATTTTTCATAATGTCATGGATCCACAAATATAGATATGATATCCAGTTATTAGAAATACAAATGATGTCATGTAATAGACTGAAGAAAACTCCCACTAGCCAAGTGCATCAAAAACTCAAAATGCATGTTATCACATGTACATAGAAATTAACAAGTTTAACACTTTGGTTAATGAGTCGGCCATAACAGCCACTGTAGCATGCATTCAACCGTAATCATAGTTCTTGACCATACTAATGAGGACATAAAATATATGTAATACTTCAAGAATTTATGCGAGACAGCCCCCATAAACCATTTAAGACATATACTAAAACTTATTTTAAAAAAAAAAATTAAGACATCTGACTCAGTCAGCTCACCATTTCTAATTGCCTCTCGAGATTAGAAATACCCAATGTGAGCATAAAACAAATAGTCTAAAAAAACAAACATTAATGATCTATAGTTAGAAAACCTGCCATTGACCTTAGAAGATATATAAGCATAAATATGGAGTTTAAGGTCAAAAAATTAGTGATACAAAAATCTCTACAAAAGGCCATTAGAAACCATAAGAGAAATGACATTTCTATGAAACATATATACCCTTATGTGGAGCTCATAGCTAATAATTTAGCCTTAAAGCATTTTAATATGCCTTTTAATCCCTTTAGCTTTATACACTCATGTACAACAATTGAGTACAACTTTATTAAGGGAAAACACAAGCTATCACAAACAATTACGTTTCATAGAATCCATATCATTCCTCTTAACCTCTAATAACAATAATTTTAAAGAGAATTTAAAAGCTTCCATATGAGATATTTAACTATATCAACCTTATCAAACTTTAACAGCTTTAATAATCTTTATGCCATGATACAAGGAAATAAACCTATAAAGCTTAATGTTTTCAAGAAAGCTAATGAACTAAACTCGAGTTTCCAAATAACTCAAGGATTAAAAGAAAAACTAGTATATGCTTAATAGGAGTTTCTAGACAATGTGAGAAAAGACAATTTTCAAAAAAAAAATATAGACAAATTTTTCTAGTCATCAATATTTCACCATACCTTTACTAGTGCGGCCTTGTCTCTCAGCTATCTCAATCTACTTAGGTGTATGAGACATAACAACTATATATAAATAATAGTTTCATTTCATTGCAATACTTATTACCTCAAAATTTCTTTATAACCTTTAAAACTTTCAATTAAAGCTTTAAACAAATACTTTGAAACTTTTCAAGACTCATATATGAATCATGATATATAAAAAAAAAAAATATATAGCAAAAACCTTCCCCTTAAAGGAGATAAAGGGATTGTCAAGAATAAATTTAAAAAAAAAAATTATTAGAAAAAGAAAACTTTTATATGCAGAAAATTTTTAATCTTGACAATTTTTAACATCATTAAAACATGGTTTCAAAATTGCTAAAACAAGCATGAAGAAAATCATTATCTTAACATTCACATTTTCTTAAGCAAATTAGAGAGGTAGCCAAGGAAAAGAATTCAACTAAATGTAGTGCATCAAAGAAAGATTTAAACAAGTTAAGCACTACAAAAAATAATATTCTTAGAAAAATAATTTTCTTAGAAAAATAATTTTCTTGTATCCTTCCTTCATACAAAAAGGTAAACCTTTTTATCCAGGGATCTCAATTTCAACATATTACCCTGATTCTCCTTACAAGCAGATTGAGTCTCTAAGAAATCTAAATAAGACAAAGCTAATAAGGACATTCACACTTTTATCAAGAACAAATTCTCTTTCCCTTGAAGACAAATATAAAGATCAATTTATTGAATCTCATTTGTCTATTTAAGTGTTAAAGATTATCTTTAACTAATCAACTGCATGAGGAGACTCATATGGTAAGATGAACAAGAAATAACTCAAAAGGAATATCAATACTATATTAATAATATATCACCATGGGTATTATTCTCACAGAGTCTTAAATTGAAATATTGCACACTTAACTTATGTGTGGAATGCAACAAACAACTAAATCTCATAAATAAAACAATCAACAATAACGCCCAACTTTCGGATAATTCAACTCCTTTGGGATGAAAAATTACCTTGGCGGTACACTACTATTGATTTATCCAAGTTTCCACTATATAAAATACATAAGAACCCCCTTTTTGATAGAATACAGATAAGAAATAAATTTCTCAAATTAATGACAGAGAAATTAATGAGTATCAATAAATAGACTGCTTTGGCAGTTACCGTCTATCTCATCCATAAATCCTTCAAGCATGAAATTCATGTACTTAACAACATGCACATAAATTCACTTTAATCATATTCCCACAAATATACAACTATTCATGCATATATAAAATAATAATATAATAAATTATAAAACATGGGAATTATGAAATTTCATTATCAATAACATGACTTATGGAACATTCTTAGGGCTGACTAAATATCTTGATTCCACCACTTAAAAAAAATGGTGCAACAATTCAATATTACAATCAACAAATAATTAAAATAGCTTTAAAAAACTTTATAAGCTGTTTATCATAGGGATTCTCAGTGCATCACCATTAACTCCCCTGTGGGCAGAGAAAATGACATGCTATTAATATCTAAGGATCATAGACAATAATGAATTAAAATAGCTTTAAACTTCATAAGCTATTTTACATAAGGACACTAGGTGCATCACCATTAACTCCCCTTTGGGCAAAGAAAATGACATGCTATTAGTATCCCAAGTATAAAACTATAGGCAATAAATATTCAAAGTAGCTTTAAAACTTGATAAGCTACATCTTATAGGATTCCTGATGCATCATCATTAACTCCACTTTGGCAGAGAAAATGACATCCTATTAGGACCCTACACCTAAGGTTATCAAAAATAACTAATGAGAACATATGACATTCAAAAGACTATCGCCCTTTTTGGGCAGATAAAACTTTCAAGGTCATAGTTCATTCTCCACTTAAGAGGAAAATGCATGTCAATTAAAAAATCATCCACTTAAATGTGTATTGTATTTTTCAGGACTAGTGCATTTCCCAAAATTCAACCTTATGCAACCTTTAATTTTAATACAAATAATAACCTACTTTGGCAGGAAATTATGTGCATTAAAATTGAAGAATGTGTCATTTTCCCAATAAATAATTTTACAAGTTTCAATGAATGCTAGGCTTTGGCGAATTAACATTATGACAACTCAAAATTATTCTCATGATATTGGATAATGTTGCCATAAACTAAAAATAATGTATCATTCATCTAAAGAAAAATCTTGCAAGCTTCAATGAATGCATCGCTTTGGCGATTAAACATTCTCACAACTCACAAAATTGTTCTAATGATACTAAATAATATAGTCTTTAATATTAAGATTCCTTAGATACACACTTAATTATATCTAATAATCTTAATTCAATAACTTTTTTTTTTTTTTTTTTGGAATTTTAATTTTCATGATAAAGATTTCGTGAGATATGATACCCAATTATCTCGGACAATCTCAATTTCAATGCTATTGTATTTTAATTGCCTTAATTAAGATTTCATGAGATATAATACCCTATTATCTCTGACAATCTTAATTTGACAGTTGTTCCAACCAAAAGAACAATCACTCCTTATAAATTATATTCTATATAATTGTTGCACCTAGATGGAGTATAACTTTAACAACAATAGAGGGAAATGTGATTTAAAGGTAATTTCATCTTCAATGTACCAGAATAGGCTCACGTGCAACCACACACGTTGAAAAATAGTCACACGTGCTCTCATGCGTCAAAAACAATGTTTTAAAACTCGGCCTGGCCTGGCCTGTCTAACTGGTTGAATTGAGACCCGACCAATGAGCCGGGCCGGGTGAGGCTAATAATTGGCAATTTATAACGACCCACTTGCACCCGCAGTTGGACCAGTGCACTATAGCAATCCACTGGTCCAACCGTTATTTCAAAAAAATCGAGTCTTATATAAATTATTATAAAATAAACTCTATACCCCTTAAACCCAAATATTAACGATTTCCCCTCCATTTTTATGCCATTTCCCTCACTTTTGGTTTGAAAATCTTCCATTGGAGTCTCCCTTTACAGTCGATTTTGTCTCTTCATCGTGAAGGCGTGAACTGCTTTGTTCATTGCCAGTTGGGGTACCGAGACTCTCCTCCCATTTTGCGATCTCCTCTATCCTCTCTTCACTTTTCACCGCCAATCTACTATATTCATCGTCGATCTCAAAGCTACACCATTTATCTCCTCTTCGTTTTGCCCAGGAACTACCGCCTCTTCCTCACATTTGCTCGATCTCATCTCTTCACAGTTCACGGTCGAGCTCCATCTCTCTAACAGTCAACGGCAGCTCATCTTCGCCAAGTAACTATCGCCATATCCTCCCATTTGTTCTTTTTACTCCTTGTTTACTTTTATTCACTTTGCCATTTCTTTTGACATATTGCAATTATCTGGCGGGTTACCATTTCCTTTGTTCTCTATGCTTTGGCTTTGTCATTCAGGTGCTGGTAATCTCTTCCTTTTTGTGTGTTTATGATAAGTTTGCTGGTGTGTTTATGTTAAGTTTGTTCTCTATACTTTGGCTTGGTCATTCGAGTGAGGCTATGTCTTGCTACTGACTTTTTATTGGGAGTTATTTGGATCCTGATATGAGAATTTTGGAATTCTGCATTTTGTGAACAGTAACGTTACTGACATCATCATGCTGGCATTAGCATGATGACGTCACCGATTGAACCTACCGGTTGACCTGATTCAACTGGTCGACCTAGGACCCGATCAGCTTGCTGAGTTTTGCCTCGGGTCTGTTTTTAAAACATTGGTCAGCAACATCATATCACGTGTCGACATGCCCCCATACATGCTCGCACGCGCTACCATGTGCTAGAAGATCACCTTCACGCACCGGAAAACACGATCATGTGCCTAAAAAGAGTCTTATACGCATTAACGTGCCAGGAACACTGTTCACGCACTTCCACCCGCCCATACACACTCTCACACATTTTCATGCACCAGAATATCACTTCCACGCGCTGAGAAACACTTCCACACGCTAGAAAACCACACCCACGCTTTTTCACACGCCACCACACAGAGACACGCACCACCACGTGCTTTCACGCGCCCCACATGCGCCAAGTCAATGGTCTGGCTTTGACCGGGTTGGGTTGACCCAGTTTTGGCAGGTTCGGGTTGACCAGGTTTTGGCAAGTTCAGGTTGACCCGAACTGATTGGACAAGCTAACCCTTGTTGACCAGGTTAGGTTGGCCCTTGTTGACCAGGTCGAGTTGATCCTTGTTTGATCATCCCAAGTTGACCCTTGTTGATCGGGTTGGTTTGACTCGTGCGGACCAGGTCGGGTTACGTGACCCGTTTTGACTTTTCGGGTCGGTTTGACCCTGTCTCACCCGGTTGGGCTGACCCAGTTTGACTTAGACGGGTTGGCTAACCCTAATTCTATAAATATCATAATAGACCCTAAACTTTTTGTAAAAAAATGTAGCCCCTAAAGGTTTGAAAAATAACAATTTCACCCCTATGATCTGGAAAATTCCAGATCTGTATTTTTCGACTCCATTAGCAAAAAATCAGTCTATCCACCCTCCAATGGCAGGAAAAGGTCTTTCTGATGCCGGAAAAAACCATATATGGGTTCAAAACATAAAAGCCCCAATTTGGGTTCCTTATTTATTCAAGAATCTTAATTTTTAATATGAACTCTAAAATCAATTTTGATTTTTATCCCAATTATAACCTCAAAATTCAAATCTTATAAACTAATATGTGTGGCTCTGATACCACATGTAAGAATTAATCACCAAATCAAAATATAAATCAATGCATTAAATCATAAAGGTTGAATTACAAAATCAATATAATATCAATGCACTCAAATCTCAATAACCCACATACTTGTTTATAAAATACTGATATTAAATTAAGAATAAGACAAACCTGATTTTTCTATTATTTCTGATTCTTCAAAGAGATCGATTGTCGATCAAGAGGTCTGTCTTCCTTTCCAAGAACACACAATTATAACTGATAATTTAATGGGAATAATCAATCGTCCGTTTGGAAAGGTGACTTGCCAATTTATATATCAGTCTATTGGGCCCCCATCAAGGGCCTAATAAACCTTGTAGCCCACACTAGTAGTCATAGCCTAGATCAATTAAATATGAAGTGTATAAGACTTTCAAAATAAATGATCACTAAGCCCATCAAAATATCTCATTGGACTATGTGTTTACCCGGTTTGATTAAATCAAAACATAATTCATGTTAGCCCATAATTAGGAAATTTTCCAACGAAAGATACAAGATGAAGACACATAGGACAAGAGAGAAATCTTATATGGAAGGCATTTTTTTTTTTAGGTAATCGGGGTGTTCAGGTTAGCTTGCGCGCACCTCAACTATTCTTCGAGGTTTATTAAATACCCTATAAGCCTAAAGGACCAAGTAAACCAAATGTTATTGTGGTAGGTAGTCCCACGGTTTTCACCCTGAAATTCAAAGAAGAAAGCAAACTTACTTGGCCGTTAGGCCAACCCTTTGGAGTTATGGAAGGCATTAATTACTGTCATTGTACAATTTTGTCTTTATTTTCCACGAAATTTCCATTGAGTCATAGTCTTAGGTGGCGTTTGGTAACTTGTCTAATAAATGTTCAGTATTGATTATTGAATAAGATTGAATTAAATAATATGATTTGTTTGTTCATAATTTTTTTATTGTTAGCATTAAGTATTTGTTTTTATAAATTTTAAATATCTAAAAATTATTATTTTTACATAAACAACCTTACCAATATTATGTCTGATATATATTTATAGTTTATATTACAAATCATGTATTTGATAAAATATAATGAAAATATTTTAATTTTACAAACTAATAACTTGATTCATTAGTTTTGTTTATCCATTATGTTTGCTATCATAGAAGTAAAATAAGAACGCGAATAAAATAAGTTAATAGAGCTTAAAGTTTTAAAGGGTATGGTTAGAATTTAAAATAAGAATAGGGACATTTTTCGAGAAGTCATTTAAGACATACAAATAAGTCGTTAGTGTTAAGTTAAAAGCCAAAATTTTAGTTTTTTTCCATTAAGATGAATATCACTAATTCTCAATCTTAAGTGACAAAACCAAACAGCCAATAAATAACTAAATCTAAAATATTCACTTTTTCTAAGTCTTAAGAGGTGAAAACAAGTAAGCCTTTATACTTGTGATTAAATGGGAATAAATTCACTGAAACAAATACATTAAATACAACAACACTAACAAATCCATTCAAAGCCATAAGCTTATAAGAGAATGTTAGAGAATTTTAAATTAATCTTAATATATTTAGGTTAACAACAATGTAATTACAGCAATCTAAATTTATTTCAGATAATTTAATTTCTAATTAATTTGTCTAAAGGGTGTTATCGTAAAAGAATAATAGCCAGAAAAGATGCAAAGAAATAGACAATTCAAATATATATTGTTTTATTGAAAAGACTCTTCTCATGCAAATTCAAAGATTAAGATTTAGTGAAATGATACATTTGAATCCAAGTCAATTTTATGCGCTACGTGTTGGAGCAAAGTAGTCAAATGACATGGAAACATATTTCATGATATATATCTTCTCTAGTAAAGATGTATTGATATTAATATCATCAACACCATATTTAATTACTGTTGTATTTATCTTAATTGACTGATATGATTCAAATCTAATGGTATATATATATATATATATATATGATCCTGAAAAATTAATTTCAAGACGTTCTAACTTGAGATTTATTCTATATATGAATTATTATGTGCGAACGTCAACGCTTCTTTTAGAATCTAGACCTTTTTGGCTAATGAGAATTTTTTTTTGAATTTTTTTATTTAACGTTAAATTATTGTAATAAATTGTTTAAAAAAATGTGATATGATTTAAAGGAAAAAGTTTACATACACTGTAATGCAAATCTATTGAAAATGTAAATCTATGTATATTTTAGGTCATTTGTATTTTTAAATTTTTTTTTTTTTAATCTTCTTGAAAATGAATTAATTACTAGATTTATTTATGAATTCTAAAAACATAAAATTCTTTATATATATTTTTGAAATTTCTTTTATAGGTGAAGTAGGAGAAATGATGTTGGAAGAGTCAACTTTTTATAATTTTCAATTTTCAAGGTGTTGATGATGTTATTTATTATCTTAGGAAAGAAATATAAGTCAACAAGTCAACGAGGGATGCTTATGGGCTTACTCAACGACCCATTCTGCTTCCTACATTTACCCCACTAAGGAAAATACTATGGGGTGGTGGACTAGTTTTTTCCCTTTTTATCATTACAATATTTATATAATTAAAATTATATTAGTTTTTTATTTGAAAATTAGTATTGTAAATATTATATTAATAATATAAATAAATAATTTTTAATATATTTGAAATATGAAAAAATTAGCAAATGATTTAAAACTTAAGGGTTTAATGGTAATTTTCAAGTTGGTTAAGGTAATTTATGTGTTTGTAATTTAGGGGTGTAAGCAATATTAATCTGATAATAAAAATTGTGCAAACTGAGGAAAATGTCCTTTTACCATTAAAACTAACATTTGAATTTTAACGATAGGTGGGAAATTGTTTTTTTGAAACGTTTCGTGTGGGAAAACTTACTTATGCCTTTGGGTGGGAAATTGTCATTAACCATTTTAGAATTTGGAGTTGTCTTAACCCTAAGGAGGTGTTTATTACTGAAGTAATGTCATCTTATATTACTTATATTACCACTTTTGGTTGTCAAGCAATATAAGATTTTGGTAATCTTCAAAAACCAATAGTAATTACTGTTGATTATATAGGGTGGTAATCTGAATACCTTCATTTTCTTAGGTATTTTAAGATTACTTGGTAATCTTAATTTTGTTACAATTTTATCCTTAACTATTAAAATGTTTGGACAATAATACCCTTATTTTGAAATTAATTTACATGAACCTGTCATTACAATTTTACCCCTAATTAATTAAGTTTTTAGACAGTAATGTCCTTATATTTAAAACAAATTGCAGGCCACCTAAGATCACTGCTGGCTAACGTCGCCAGAACGATGTACGACCGGTTTAATCTAGCCAGCCGTGCGCAGATCTGGCTGGAAATAGTTAGATCTGGCCGTTAACGACTAGATCCATGCCGCATGATGTCGGAATAGATCTGGCCATTAACGGTCAGATCCATGGTTGTTAATGGTCACAAGGCTGCCCATTAATGACTATTGATCTGGCGTTTTCGGCTAGATCAATGCACGGTCGTCTAGATATGGTCGGTCATGTGCCGTTTTGGCGACCGACGGTGGTGGCCAATAGTGGCTTAGGGTGGGTGGGGGTGATTTTGTTAGAAATTAAAATTTAATGTGGTTGAGTGTGGTTGAAGTGTTTTGGCAAAATCTCAAATATAAGGGGTTAAATGAAATGATTAAAAAAATAATATTATATTAATATTTAATATTTAAAAAAAAGGGTAATTTAGTAATCTATGTAACATACCTACCAATTTATTCATCCCAATCAAACATATTAATATAACATACCCAACAATTTATTCCAACCTAACCAAACACATTTTTCTAAACGTTCCTAATAATCTTCAATGTAATTTATCTTTCCATTAATGTAACATTTCCAATAATACAATATTCCCTTAACTAATTTTACTTTATTGGAGGTACAACTTTCATTTTGAGTTGTTCGCCAATACATAATTATGGTCATAATTACTTCAATAATTCGGACCATCTTCACCTTTTTTTTTTTTTACTTTTCTTTTCTTTTCATGTAATTAAGTTGTGCTTTAAAGTTTTGACATAATTATGTAAAAAAAAAAAACATTTATCTCATGATTTGATTAATTTATATAATCATAGACAACTTTTAATTACCAATTAACATGAAATATATGAACCAGTTTCATCATTTTGTGCTCTATCATGAATTATACAATTTTAATCATATAGATTTTAAACGGTTGGATCAATTTACTTTATAGGGCCCGTTTGGATCAGGTTGAAATTTTTTAATGTGGGTAATATTTGTTTAATTGAGTAGATAACCATGTTTGACATTTTTGTACAAAAACATTCCCGAAAAATAAGATGACAAACAGTGTCAAGGGGGGTAAATTGTCGAGAATAATATTACTTGAGGGGGGCTGTTATTAAAACATTACTTTGGTAATCATAATTTATGTCCAATCTTGCCCCTAAACAATGGATTATGTGGACGAAAATATCATTTGGTTTATTAATAATTACAAAATAGCCAATTTGCACAAATAGACGTATTTGTCCTCAGTTTTTTTATTTTCCAGACGAAATTGCCCTGCTTTTTATCATTTTTTTTAGAAATGCCACGAAGATTGGTGTACCCATATTATCCTCAGATATTTGCATATTGTGACCAATATGCCCTTGAACTTCATTAAAACTATAGTATAAAAGAAAAAAAATCAAAATCGCATAAACAGGCATGATTTCCTTCTCTGTGCTAAAACTTGTTCGTTGTCGCTGGAGTCTTCTTCTCGTCGATCTCGTTCACCAGTTCGTCAGTCCGATCGCTATTTTCGGTAAGTCCTTTGCCCTCTTTCCTTTGTATGTTGCGTGATTTGGTTGGATTGCAACCCTAAACCCTAACTTGTCCATTTTGCCTCTGTCGTTGGTCCACCATCTCCGTTGCAGCAATGTCGGGTTTTGTTGCCCTCTGTTTGCTCCCGACAGCACTCCAATCACGGTTATCGGTAAGTTCGTCACCTCCTTATGGTGTAGGAAGATTATTAAATTGACAGGGTTGGTTTGTTTCACTTTAGAGAGGGTAATATTGCCGTGGAATAGCCAATTTGATGCTGTAATTACATGAAAATAGTTTGAAATGGCAGTAGGGTTTAGGGTTTAATGTCGTGATTTGTTACGTTTGAGTTAGGGTTCCTTTGTTTTTTCTATTAAAGGTTTGGCTAGGTGTGTTCTTTTTTATGTGTGTTAGGGCTGAAATGGCTAAAATTTTGTGTATGAACTGCATTTTTTGTTACTGTTATGGTTACAACGTGATTTGTTTGGATTGCAATTTTAAACCCTAACTTCTCCATTTTGCCTCTGTCGTTGGTCCAGCATCTACGCCGCAGCAACCTCTGCTCTTCGTCCCCATCTGTTTGCTCCCAACAACACTCCAATCGCGGTTTTCGGTAAGTTCCTTGCTTCCTTATGCTGTAGGAAGATTATTAAATTGAGAGGGTTGGTCTATGTCGCTTTACAGGGGGTAATATTGTCGTGGAATAACATATTTGATGTTGAAATGACATGAAAATAATTCGAAATGGCAGTAGGTTGGTGGTTTAATGTCGTGATTTGTTGCGTTGCATTTAGGGTTGCTTTGTTTTTTGTATTTTATGTTTGGCTAGGTGTGCTCTTTTTATGTGTGTTTAGGCTGAAATTGTGTGTATGGACTGCATTTCGGGTTACTGTTATGGTTGCAATGGTGGTTGGAATTTCATGTGTTTATGTTTGCATTTTTTTGTCGATCTGTGCATGTAATGGTGGTTGATATACTATGTATATATGGTCAATGGACTTGGCAAGGTAATTGAAATGCTGAAATTGATTTATTGTTGGAATTTTGTGTGCGTTCGGTAATTATTTGACTAACATTGTGGTTAGAGCTTTGGCATGTTTGGGTTACTTGTGATTGGGGTGATATTGCTTTTCTTTGGACTGTTTTTGGGGGCATCTACATAGATTTTTGGCTGCACGGTTGGGGTGGGTTTAGTATGGTGAGATGATGGTGTTAGTTGGTACAAATTTATGGGTATTCGGCATGTGAGTGTGGCCATGTTTCCAAACTGGAATAAGTTATTATTGTTATTATTAGAAATGATGTTTTTAGTCGGTATAAATTTATGGGTATTTGGCATGTGCTCATGGCTATGTTTTAAATTTTGAATAACTTATTATTGTTATTGGTTAAGCTTAGGGTTTTCGATGTTAACGTCGTAATCTGAAAATAGATTTTGGTGTCATCAACCTTTGTGAAACTAGAAAGAAAGATACCTTCCAACCTCTTCCGACTTCCCATCAAGTACCTAAGCTAAATATTGAAAGCCAAAAAGCCTGAATATTATCAGCTAACAAATTAAGAAACTCAATGAAAACAAATATACAACCATACAATATAGATGCTCCTTCAACTGATGATAACCATACAGTAAAGTTGGCCTCACGTGCAGTACTTTTCACTTCAGACACAAGACAACGAACATGAGATGCCTCAATTTCTGCAAACAAATAAATCAATATAAAGATTATAAATCTATTCACATTCACATTTGAAGTGCAACCCAATGATGTGGTAACAAAAGGTAATGCACTCCTTAGTTAAAAATATGTTTGTGATGAAACATTGTACACAACGAACTTCACAAATCTGTACTCACAATTTCTTGTTGAACCTGAACCCAGTTGCCCATGTTTATTCCAACCAAAGGCTAGGGAATGACCATCTTTAGTAACCACCACAGTATGGTTCCTCCCTGCTCCAGCCTTCGTAATTTTGTACCTTTAGCACAAACGATAATAAGGATCAGATGTTAGCCCTAGAATATTCAAACATTTGCTAACTTAAAAATTGTATTGATTAACAATTAACAAAAAATTGCCAATTTTACGATACAACAAGTTAAAAATAGAAAAATCATTATTGTTGGCTCTATCTTGAATAAATCAAAGTTGTCTTTCCCAAAACCATAAAGCTAAGAGGAAGCTACTAGCTCAGATGTTACACTCCCATGCAAGAAAGATGTCAATTATTTCTCCATTCTATGATCAGTGGGGACACAAATTGTAATCATTAATCAAAAAGTTGACTTAAAGATAGGAACAACCCAGCCCATGCTTAACAAAGGCGTAGAATTAAAGAGGTTTCTCAACTTTACTGGATTAAAGCTCTACAAACAAAACTCACTAAGTTAAGAAAGCAGCAACTTACTTTGAAAGCTCGGAAACAACAGTAGGCCTATCACGCTGAATTTTATCCCTATGACCCAGATGACCCTTCTGTACAGACAAAGCTAAGTTTCATAAATAGATATGAACAACACTGACTATTGAAACATATACATAAGAAAACAATACAAAGGTGAGTTTAATAATGCCATGCCTCAATAATATAATACCAGTTGAATTGCTAAAGAAGACAGTTTTGAGGGATTGATGTGAAATTTTTGTGATGTTTATGTTGGTTTGTGTGATGGATGAGAAATTTTATGTGTGGGACATTGAGAATTGTATGAGTGTTTGAGGTAAATTTTTGTTTGGCGGTGAGATTATTAAATTCTGATGTTTATGTTGTTTAGGGTTTGATATTCAATTTGATTTCTTCCATATACAATTGCTTGTTATGGGTTTAAGGACTTGTACATGCTTGATTGACTTTATTATGCTTTGATCAATGAATTATGTGAAATAGCTATGGCTCGTTTAACAGTTAGGCAGAAGATGCACTTAGTTGCCCTTTTAGTCTTCCATTTGGACATGTTGGAAACCATGTACACCATGCTCGTCCTTCTTGGGTTGGCTAATGCACTTAATATACGGGGTCGACGTAGGGTTTCTATATCATATGCTAGTGAGTCTGCTTCTAAGTCTAAGGTTAGGTTGTTCAATTTACACACCATGATTTTCCAAAGTGATGAGTTATGTTTTGAGAGCTATAGGATGAATAAGGCTCTATTTCACAAATTATGTAATTTACTTACTATACATGGCAACTTAAAATCAACCCGTCATTCATATCTGTAGAAGAATTAGTTGGGACCTTTCTTCACATCCTTGCCCATAACCAAAAGACCAGAGTTATGAAACGTCAAATGCGTAGATTCACTGAGATGGTAAGCCGCAATTTTCACTTAGTCTTGAACGCTGTGTTAAGGTTGCATACCCTGCTGTTTAAAAACCAGAGGCCATTCCTAAGAACTCAATCGATGACCGGTGGAAATGGTTCAAGGTACAATATAATCACTAAGTTTAGGATGCACATGTAGTTCAGTAGCTTATTAAAATCAGACTTAGTGATTTCTCTAAAATATTTTTGATGTTCTGTGTTAGAACTATTTAGGAGCCTTAGATGGAACATACATAAAGGTTCACATGCCCGCTGACGATATACCTAGGTACCGGTCAAGGAAAAATGAAATCACAACTAATGTCCTTGGTGTATGCACACCTGACATGCAGTTTATATATGTCCTCCCTGGGTGGGAAGGTTCCGATGCAGATGGTAGAGTTCTTAGGGATGCCTTTACCAGGAGAAATGGATTAAAGGTCCCCCAAAGTAATATAACAAAATAAATTGTATTTTTAATGTTAGGGTATGCCATAATAGTGCACTTAGTAATTGTTATTGACTTGAAATTGTTTATTTTAGGGCAATTATTTATGTGATGTTGGATACACTAACGGAGAAGGGTTTTTGGCCCCTTATCGAAGACCTAAGATATCATTTGAGTGAATGGCGACAAGGTCACCAACCGGCATCACCGCAAGAATTTTTCAACATGAAACACTCTCAAGCAAGAAATTGTATTGAGCGATATTTCGGCATCCTAAAAGCACAATGGGGAATATTGAAGGACACATCTTACTATGCCGTCAAAACTCAATGTAGAATCATTACTGCCTATTGTCTTTTGCAGAATTTCATAAGGTCTAAGTTGCCCATTGACCCGGTTGAAGCGGAGCTACAAGAAGAGGTGAACGATGAAGGGCAACAAGATGACGATGGAGAATTGATCAGGCACGTTGAGCCTAGTGCTGCGTGGACTGCATTTAGAGACAATTTGGTGGCTGAAATGTTCAATACTTGGATGGCTGCGTGGAATGAATGATTGTGCTTGTGTTTAGTTTATGTGTAGTGTTGTGACTTTTTAAATTTCTATCTTTTCTGATTTGTCATGAATGAATGAACCCAAACACATATGCTTTGTTTGTGGACTTGTACTTTGACTTACATTTGTCGTAATGTGGATGGTTGAATGTTAAGTGATCCTGCTCATGTATTATTCTTGTTGATTTACTTAAAATTATGAATATCGCATATATCAATAGCTCGAACACTATATATAAACGAAGTTGTAACCTGATTTTTTTTTCCCAATATCACTAATCTGCCTTTTTTTTCTTCTTTGTTTCAGCAATATGGAGAGGTCAACATCTTGATCCCATGAGTCCGACAGGAGCATTAGCATGCATGACAACCTTTTGCCTACGAAAAAGGGCAGAAAGGGAAAGGCAAAGGCTAAGGAAAGTAAGTGGCAGTGGACAAAAAAAGAGGACGCTGTGTTGGTGGAGTGTCTGCTAGAGCTGAAAGAGCAGCCATTTTAGATAACTGAGTAGGGGTTCAAATGCGGTTACTTAGCTGAGGTCGAAAAGATGATACAGGAAAAGCTTCCTCATTGTAGTCTGAAAGCACAACCGCATATCGACTCAAGGGTCAAGATGTTAAGGAGGCAATATAATGCAATCAACGAGATATTTGAGAAAGGTAGCGGCTTCGGGTGGAATGATGAGGAGAAATGCATTACATGTACCAAGGATGTCTTCGATAACTGGGTCCAGGTAAGTATGCTTGTGTTGGTTTATTTGTGTACATTTATTTTCTGGACTTCACATTTATATGTACTCATACAAATGTAATATATCTTATGATGATTAACTTTTTTGTAGAGTCATCATTTTGCAAGAGCAGTGCGACACAAACCGTGGGTGCACTATGATTTCTTTATCGGCATCTACGGCAAAGACAGGGCCAACGGAGCTGGTGCGGAGATAGCAGCTGATGTTGTTGAAGATTTGAATAATGACATTGCTAACAACAATGATGAACAGATGGACATCGATGTCGATGTCGATGTAGATCTCGATGTCGACGGGCACACTAGTGCCCCGCCAAAGGATGATGTGGTTGATTCTACTTGTCAGGCAGCCGCTGCTAGTCAAAGCAGAGTTGCGGTCAGTAGTAAGAGGAGGAAAAAAAAGGCTGGAAAAGCAATAGACTGGCATGCCACATTGGGTAGGTTTTAGATTGCCTTGGCTAGGACCTGAGCTGAGCTGAAGGGTATTGCTGACTACTTCAAGAAGGAGACCTAAGAGAAAGACCGTAAAGGGCAGGTGTATTCGATCATTTCTCGATTGGATGGATTCACAATCACTGAGATACTGGCAGCCACCATGGAGATTTGCTAGGAACCTCACAAGATAGATATCTTGTTTGGGTTACCAATGCACATGCAGAGAGATTTTGTGAAGATGCAGCTTGGAGCAAGTAATGAGTACCAACCAATGTTTGATTTCTAGTGAAGTCTTGTAATGTGCACAAGGTTATTAGTACGCTGACACAGTGGTTGTATTCCCCTTTTTGTATTTTGCCTATATTCTAATTGCATACAGGATGATGTCTTTTGTTATGTTTTTGTGAAAACCATATCTGTCTAGTAATTAAATGGTAATGTTGTATGTTTGCAGTTAGTACAGGAAGGTAAAACTCACTACTATGGAATGTAAAAAACTCTTAACTTTGGTAGTGATGTATAAAAGGATGTCTGCATGTCTGTGCGTTTAATGTTTGTTGTCTTAGTATGGTGAATGTGGCATTTTGATTTACTTATGGAAACTAACATTTAGTTCACCAGGAAAGTACGATCAATGTATACTAGCATTTATAAAGTGTCAGTTCTATAATTTTTGTTTTCTTTTCCTCTTTGATGTGCTTTGTTTTGTGGGTTAGTGTGCAGGAACGATGGGAGGACCACCACGTTGCCTAGTTATGACGATGGAAAGCGCAAAAGTTCGTGAACAATGTCAAGAGAGCCACAAAGTTTGTACTGATAGCAATGTCAAAGGTATTACGATTGGATAGTTATGGAGTCAATTTGTTGTATGGTTGGGAATAATACTTATTAACGTAGCTCATAATTTATTGATGTGCAGATGTAGGTGGGACCAGTCATTCAGTACATGAAGAAAATCAGGAGATTCCTTCAGCCTTAAAGGGTAGCAAATGCAAAGGTACCAACCTTGCCAACGGAGCTGGTGCGGAGACAACAACTGATGCTGTTGAAGATTTGAATAATGACATTGTTGACAACAATGATGAACAGATGGACATCGATGTCGATGACTATTTTACCTTTATTAATAATTATCTAAATAATACATATTCAAAATAATCTTCATTATTCATCATTAACTTTAAATTAATCCATAAGCCAGCCATTATTAAAACAACTTCAATTAATAAAAAATTAGTATCAAATTAATAAAAAAAATTAAACTTAATCTTTATTGCAACAAAATTTACAGAAGTCTTCCAAAACAGATTTCGCAAAAATTTTGCGAAAAAGATTGTACAAAAAATTGCATCTTAAAGAGATGAAGGAGAAGTTTGGTAAAACTGGAATTGCAGCTCTTTTACGGATGCTTAAGGGGACGCACATGAACTATCCAAGTGAATGACTACTGCAGTCTTTCATTCAACCAAGATTTGCAGAAACTATCAACTCCCATTAATTCAAACTCTAACCCAAATTCATCCAGATTCGCTAGAAAAAATCATTTCCCATTAATTCAAACACAATTGAAATTCATCCCCCATCTTAACACCACATTCAAAATTCATCTTCCATCTCAACTGCACAATCAAATTCATCTTGCATCTCAACTAAACAATCATAGTCATAATAAGCAGAAGAGAAGAAAAAAAAAATCAAACCCATAAAACCCATTACTGAAACCCATGAAAAAGAAAAATGAAATTGTTCTTGTCTCGGCAACGACCCACATGATGTGTAGGGGAGAAAAATAATGCTGGCCAAGCCATGGATTTGATGCATTGCTATATTATGAGTCCTTCAAATTTCATACAAAATATACAGACTTGTCACAGTTCAAAGGTCGATCATTAGAGTATCGGGGATGAACTATGGCATGAAGAAGAGGCATTGAAGAAGAGAGAAGTCGCGTGGCTGAAGGTTGCGACGCCGCTAGCCCAGCTGGCAGTTGCAAGTTACGCTGGTGTCGTAGCCTTCAGCGTACAAGGGAGAGATAATGGCGAAGAAAAGATAAGAAACAAAAAAATAGAAAGAGCAAGTAAGGAAAGGAAAACAAAAGAGAAAGTGAAAAGCTACGCGGATCAGATTTCAATTTTTAAATTTTTATTTTTGCGGTTTTATGTAAATGGACCATCCTACTCTTATTTGAAACGGATGTTCATAACATAACGTAACTATGGGTGGAAAAGTATTGTTTTGAAATTTGACGGGTGAAAAAGTATAGTTTTGTCAAGCCTTGGGTGGGAAAATGTCGTTTTTCTATTGTAAACTTATAAGAACATCTTCAAATGACTCTTTATGTGATCCAAACTCTTTATAATAAAGAGTTTATCTATGAAAATAAGAGTCCAACAGACTTTTATTATTTAAATATAAATTAAAGAGTGAGTTTGACTCTCCATATTTATAGAGTTAAATTTTACTTTCTGTCCTAATTTTAAATAATAAATTACAAGTTTATATACATTTTATTTATGATTTATCTCTCTTATTAGGTTTTCTTCTTAAAAAAACATATTATTTCTCCTAAAATTTAAAGAGTGTATTAGATTTGAATAAAAATTTTATTCTTTATATTTAAAACTCAATGGAGATATTCTTTAAAATAAAGAGTACTATTAGAGATGTTGAAAGTAAAATTTGTAAAAAAAAAAAAAACATTAAAAAACCGTCTTCAACCACCGTTAGAACAGTCTTTTCATATATTTAGTTTTTAAGGAAAAATTCTACTCTTGGCATTTTGTGCAGGCCCATTAAAGTCACTGGTCAGCAACAATGTAATGGGGCCTCAATTTTGATAAAATATGAAGTTGATTTTAAGAAAAAAAAAAAAAAAAATATATATATATATATATATAACCGTCTCTTTCCCATAAATGTAATTTAAATTTCATTAACATTTTTTAATGTTAATTAAATCATTTTATATTCCTATAGTTTACGGTCAGCAAGATGCTTCGTATGCATATTAGAAAATTAGAAGTTTATCATATGCTTTAATTGTATATTCCAATAATGAGACAAATCATCCTCAATCAATCAAACTTATTTTGGATAAGAATAGAAATAGATTCGTAAATTCATAAATTCCTCACTAAAAATCATAAATCAATAAAATTATTTAAGATTTTCTGTAGTATTTGAGGAAATTGTTCATCTTTATTGATCTAAGGGTGATGAAAAATGTTGAGTTAATATTAAATACCTTAAACCCTTATGTCATCATTGTTGGATCAACAACTCATAATGAATGTCAAAAAATTAAATAAATAAATAAAAAAACTAAATTATAGTATTCCAACCCTTGCATATATTACCAGAAGTAAAAAAATTGACTGATTTTAAACAATTTTGAATTTAATTAGATTTTGAAATGTTATATATGTTTCATGTTCCTTTAGAAAATTTTGTTTTATCATATATATTTTGATAATTCAAGATTAAAACTATTTAAAATTTATATATTTTGAAAAATAGCTAAATTGTAAGGGTAATTATCGGAATTCTCTCGTTAAAAAATCATATCTTGAAAATAAACATGAAAAAGAATCTTGTGATAAAATTTTAAATTAAGTATACAAGTCATTCTTTTCTAAATAAAAGAATAAAAATAATATAATTAGCGTGAAATTACAATAATGTACATGCAATCATGCAACAAGAGATGGCCCACCTAGCATGTAACACATGAAGTAGAGGGAATCAAATAATGAGTTAAAAGATAATGATAATGGCAGAAGTTGTTTTGGACTTTTGAGGTTTGGCTTCTCCTTTAAGCTCTCTCTCTTCAATATTGGCTGCCAAACCAAACCAAACTCAACTCAACCTCGACCTTTATCAATCTTAATCATCATTATTTTCTTTTTGAAAATTCCAATGCTCTCTCATTATTCCTTTGCCATTCAAACTCACTGTTTCCACTGTTGGGTGTGGACTTTGATTCTTTGCTTGACTTCACCTTTTCTCTCAAACTCATCCTAGGTTTTCAGATATTTTCACACATACCCACTCCAATTTTGTCTCAAATCGGAGAATCTGATTCGTTTCCTTGGTGGGTTCTTGTTTTAAACCCTTTTGAAGTAAGCATTTTTTTTTTTGTTTAATTGTGTTGTTTGATTGTTGATTGTGGAGTTTTGTATATAGTTTATTGTTATGTTGCCTGAATCTTGTGGTTCTAGTTTGCTTGTGGCTTTGCCTGATGATATATTTGCAATTATATCAAGGTCTTTGCCACCAAGAGATATATGTAATCTTAGTTTATGTTGTAAGAGTTTATGTGCACTTGTGGCTTCTGAAAAGATTTGGCTTACACAGTGTGATGTGGTGGGAATTCTTAGTAATGGAGACCTTGTTGAATGGAGAAAGGGGGTGTCTTCGTATAAGGCGCTTTGCCGCTTTCTCATTAGTGTTAAGCCATTGATTGGAATTTGGGTTCATCAGAACCCTGAGCTTGGCAATGTGGTGTATGTTATGCCTGGTTTTGTTTCTGTTGTTGGCTGCCGGATAATACCTCAAGAGCTTGGTCCATTAGGCATTAAGGATGGCCCCATTTTGTGGGCGCCGGTGTTTGAAATTGTCGGTGATTTCAATGGTGCTACAACGTTTTTTCTTCATGGAAAGGAGAAGGGTTGTGATTATTTTTATCCTGGTTCGGTGAAGGGTATTGACCAGAGCTGTAATGTATTGTTGCTTGAGGTTCAGCCTAAGCAACAGAATCAAAGGTGTAAATTGTTGCAAAGTAAGAGCTTTGCTCATTGTTCAGAGAAGGAGGTATCGCAGAAGGTTTGTAGGTCAAATAGTAACTTGTCGAGGTCACAGAGGGGATTAGGACAGAGTGAGGCTGTGGTACCTTTCAGCAAGTTGGCTTTTAGTGATAGAAGAAAGTTGCTTGAGGTTGTAACAGGCCAAGTTCGTCTGAAGGTCCCTGATGCAGCAGGTGGGCCGCTATTTCCTCATTTTAGGGATGATATGGAGAATTTTGGAAATGATTTGGCTGTATTGTTGGAACGAAGAAAACTGCTTCTGCGCATGTACAAGCTTGGAGGAGACAACATCAATTGGAGGGCAGGTCCTGAACTTCCTTCAGATCCTACTCAGATAGAATTGAGTGAGATCAGAAAGAGTCTTGATCGTCCAAGTGGTTTACATGGTTCGCTCAATGGGGATCATGGACACACACATAGCAACAAGACGAAAACTATTGGAGGGTATTTTAAGGATAGCATTAGACAGATTTTAGGGAAGTCTAGTTCAATAAATGGCAGTCGTGCAATTTCAAAGAATAGTTCTTCAGGAAGTGAGAATAGGCATGCGCAACTTCATGAATTTCTGAAGTTGGGAGATACAATAGGACTAATATTACATGCCTCCACTATAAGGTTATCTTCATATCGAGCATGGCCGAACATGCATGACAGTCGGTTTGCCCTTTACAAGTTGCCCATGCAGGCACCAAGGGAAGACGAAGAGTATGCTGGTCTATGGGGAGGAACTTTTGGTTGGCCACCTGGGAGGCCTACTGAAGACAAGCCTGGAAAAGCTCTGTTCTTTCTTTTGCTATCTTATGAGGAGTCTCGCGGGCAAAGGATTCTCATTGCGACCAAAATTTTGGAAGGCACCCACTATGTTCTGCATCCAAATGGGTCAGCAATGTTTATAGTGAATGTAGATGAGCCCTCACTGGATCCATTTCCTTGGGATAATGATGCAGATTCCCTTCCAGTCAATGTCAAGCATGCTTTCAGCGGAGAAGGTATAGCTAATGGGTATGGTTTTAGATATCCTGGCTCAAAGCCTGGTTCCCTCTTTGTAACTCAAAATGGCATACTCGCCTTCATTTGGAAAGAATCTAGAGCTGTCTTGACCTTGCAGAGGCTTAACTTGCCGGAACTTTTGAAGAAAGGTGAAAGAGTTCCTGCTCTACCTCCAATTGCGAACTTCTCTTATTTGACCAAGTCCTACTCAAATGTTTTTGCTGGCTTCTCAAATACATCTACATTTTTGTCTTCCCCAAGGTTTGCCTTGAGCCCCCCCAAATGTCTGTCTTTTCCTTTTGAAGTTTTTCAGTTATTGATGCGTGTCTTTTATTCTATGCTCTTGCTTTATCTGTCTTACTTAAACATCTTAAAATTATATTTAAATTTTCATTTTATGTTACCGTGTTTCATACCCTTAAACTGCTACAATAAGGATTTTCCATCTAGGCTGAGAACCAGTAAATTTTCACCAAGTGTTGTAAAGCCTTTTATGAAAATTGATGTTGAACCCTTTGAGCATTTCTATGAGCTGTCACATGAATAAACAATATCTTTGCATCGCTGCCAACAATCCCTTCCCTAAGATTGACACTCCCTCAATTGAATCTATGATTTTTTATTCTGATACCACTTGTTAGGACCACGTTTTGCCATCTTAACTAAAAGTCAATTGGTTTCACTGAAGGAGGCATAATTTTTATGACGTTCAACCCTGAATCCCTCAGCCATGTCTTCAGAGCGGTTCATGATAGTGGAGCGGCGTTGTTGTTTATATCAACATAAACCCTTTTTTTGGATGGTTACTCTTATCACCACTGTATTACCAAACTAATACCACACAAATTTTCAACTGGAAAGACCTATGACATGTTCAGGCCAGTGAGAGAAAGATAACAATATGCAGACAAGGATAATCAGAAGTGGTTGGATTTTTTAATTTTTTGTTTGTGCAATAAGCTGAAAAGAATGGTGAAAGACTGTTTAATTTATACAAAAACTGGATATTGGCTATTTATTCCCCTGGAGAGATATTTACTATTCATGGTATTTGAGTTAAACCTGCCAAGGATCAACTTCATAGTTGCTCTATATGTGTTCTCTAACTTCAAAGCCCAACCTAATTCTTAGTCCTTTTGCAGTTAACCTTTTTCTGTATCTTTTTCTTCTTACGATCTTTAGGCCAATTTCACTCCTAAGTGATTTTTGTGGATGAAAGTGATTAACCACACTGGCCTGTATGTTTTCTTCTGATTTGTTCATCATTGTTATACAAGTTGACCATCCGTTGGTTCTATAATTGGTCAGATCGTGTTGTCTATTTTGAAATATGTTTTTCCCCCCTTAGTGTAGTGAGTAGTGATTTCACAAGTTGAGTGAAGCGGTTTCTTCTTGTTGATTTTGAGATAGGCATATGTTTTTCAATATTTAATTTTTTTAATAATTATTATTTCTCTTATATGTGTGGTGGATTAGGTAAGACTTTTAGCTGTTAGCGATGGGGAAACAAGATATTTTACATGATGAGGGATAGCTTGGTTACATCTTTTTATGTGGAAGCAAGGAGATATAGGGATCGAAGTCCTAGTGGAAGTAAGAGATCTTTTCTTTGGAACAAATTCATAGGCCTCTAATATACATAAGACTGGTTACTACAACCCTAGTAGGGCATGCTTTTTAGGAAAATGACTTGCAGCTTCATATATTTCATTTGACTCTATGCAATACCTTCAGTGACAGCACAGGGACCTCATAATACATCCCTCATCGGATGACCTTGCTATCCTTCTTCCAAGGTACTTCAATGGATAAAACAAATGGATTTTCAGACTTAATTTTGAAATTTATAATTATTATAGCTTAGTTAGCCCTTTGAGTCTGAGTCAGGTTTTAGATAACTTGAATGCACTGTTTATTACTTTCTGATTAACTTCACAGTGCTGTTGTGAGCGAGACGTTGCTTCTTTAATCTCTTTCTTTAAATTGTTTAATGTATGAACTTCTTAGTTGAGGTCCATGTTTCTCTTTGCAGGCAAAACCATATGTAGACATCTATGATCAGTAAATTACAATGCAAAGCAAAGCTTTGATTATTGCTGCACTGCCATGTGATAGCCTTACATAAAGCTCGGCCTTCTAGCTGCTGCTGCTGCTGATGGTTCATAGATCAATTGCCCTGCACATGACAGAAGATTTCTTTTTCATAGAATACATACAGTTGAGGTAAATTTCATTGTATTTGTACAAGATTTTCCATGAGCTTTAGATTCTTATGGAAATAAATATTAGGTATAAGCATCCGTGTTATAATTATAAACGCCAGTGTGGTGTTTTATTAGTGGAAAGAAAATAAGAGATCTTATTGAAGTCTCTTATGCATTTGGATTGAAGAATATGAAAACCAAACTGCTGTCTCCCCATATCTATTTGCTTTATAATGTCCCTTCTGTGTCTGCATATGATATAATTTTTACATCTAAAGATGTTAAAGAAATCAAATTTCTGTGCCCTTAAACTCGAGAGGTCGAAGCCGTCATCTTACTGATAGATAGGCCTTTTTGATTCTTCGAGTTTGGTATCGGAGTTGGATTTGTTAAAATTCACTAGCCCGATTCACCAAGAACAACAACATTGATTAAGGATTGATTGTACCATAATTCAATTATTCAAATGGGTAATTGCCCAATTGATTGGACTATGATTCAATTGGGGTGTACCCGCAGTAATATAAAATGATGGGGGTTCTCTTTTTAAATAATATCCAACGAAAATAATAAATGCTTGCATTTGGTTCATGGTCTTAAAAATGATGAAAATTTAATATATAATCTTAAATTTTGACTCATATTTTTATTAGGATTTATTCTAGTAGCCACTTTTATTAGGAGTTGAGATGAATCAAACTCAAGACCTCTCGAATAATATATCTAAGAGTTTTAATTGATCACTCGACTCGATTATCTAGTAGTGGTTTATAATGTAATACTTTTTAGACCTCTTCACATTTCATTTGTTTTTAAGGATAAGTATTCAAGTGCCTTTTGATTTCCTTTATCCAAATTCTTCTATAAATTTATAATTGCAACTAAATTTGCATTTTTTTTTCCATACATTATAAAAAAAAACCTTTAAGCTTCATCTAATTTCCAGTTAACATTTCTTAATTTTTAATACTATATTATATTATTTTGTAATTAGAATATAATTTGATAAATCTAGTTTTACTTAGTTTCAATAAACTTGGAATTTTGCTTTGTTACTGACAATGTTAGGTTTTGGATTTATTTATTAATATTTTTTTGGATAAAATAAATAAATTACTTTTGTGTGGCGTTCTTAACACATGAGAGAATATGCAGAATTTTATTTCGTAAAATTTTGTTAAATATTCTATTTTATATTGAATTTTCATTATGGTTTTAAAATCCTGGTTTTTTCAAGTTTCACAAAACTATTGCATTTCGGGAATTATTTTAGTCATCTTAAAGTGTATTAAAAATTTTGGAAAAATTCATGTCTATTTGGAAATATGTCATGAACAACTCATAAAATTTTCGTGATTTTTTAATGAGTATAAAAATTCTTATAGAATTCTCGCACAATGAACTTACTACGTAGTTTTGACAGAATCTGGTCAGAACTGAAGAACTAGAAAGGAAATTCATTTTAAAATAGTTTATAACTTTTATTGTTGTATGTGATTTTTTCGCCAAACTTGGGCTATCGTGAGGATATGCTCGACCCAGAACCAGCTCGACAACGATGTTTGATCGACCCAGCATAAGCTCGTTGAGCTGTAGCTCGACCCAGCAGAAGATAGTCGCGAATAATCCGAGCAATCATTCAATCCATTCCCGGATTATCTCAGATCTCAGTTATTGCAAAAAAGATTAGATCAACAGCAATTTCTGCGCAATCCCAGTGCCCAATCGCGAGAATATTAGAATTACATTTCAGATCAATTGTAATCCTTTTGTTTTCGCTATTTCCTTTTTACAAATCTTGTATATAAACCCCCTCAAATTATGAAAAAGGGGTTACAAAATTTTCATAGAATTTACATTGTAAGCTCTTATCGAAAATACAAAACAGTAGACGTAGGCTTCAGAGTTTACCTCGTCGAACCACTTTAAAAACTTTCATTACTTTTTACTTTATTGCATCTTTATACCTTCATTGATGATTATCTTTAATCATGCTCACATCCATCCGATTATGATAGGGTCAATCGGAATTCTCTGGTTGGTGCAGATTTTTGTATCAACATTTATTAAAGGGGAACTTAATACTCACTTATGAGGTTTCACATAAGTAGCTAATACACTCACATGTTTCAGAAAGGCAGAAGACACATTTAACCCCTTGAGGTTTGCCATAACCACTGGTGGGTGATAAAGATGCTTAAATATAACTTCCCCCTTGACAATATATAATGCTCATTTTACCTTTTGAAGACAAAAATAATTTTATATTTTTTATAAAAAAAATTAAAGAAACCGTAAAAATGAAAAATGAAAAAATAGTAAAAATATTAAAAAGCTAAAAAATTTAAAAATTAAAGATTAAAGACCCCTGGCTATTTCCTTTTATATATATATAAATTATATACATATTTTTTAAATCTTCAAATTTAAAACTTAAATTACGGTTTTTGTTCAAAAACTTAAAAATTTAAATTAATAACAAATAAGAACATGAAATTTAACAATTTTTTCCTCAAGAATGTTTTATCAAACTCTTGGACCCATGAATTTGGAGTATACTATTTTCAAGCAATACAAGGTTCAACAAGCAATTGATATTTCATGATAAAGGGTGTATTAGTGAACTTGACATTTGATATTGAGAACCATTAATACTTAAAAATAAAAATTTCATGTAGTTTTTTTGTTAGCTTTTTAGTATTTTCATATTTTTTTTAATTTTTATGGTTTCTTTAATTTGTTTTTTTTATCAAAATTTGAATTATGTTTTAAAAATAAAAGAATATGAAATTTATAAAATTATTTTTGTCTTCAAGGGGGAAAGTGTCTATTTAGGCATTTTTATCATCCTCATGTAATTATGGAAAACCTTAGGGAGTCCAAATAGTTTCTTAACGTCAGTTAAAAATATGGGTGTTTTCATGACTTTCTGAAACCTGTGGGTGTAGGATTACTTATGCGAAACCTTTTGCGAAGTTTTCAGCTTTTTCCATAAAATGTATGGGAATTAGAATGTTGATTAATACAAGAGAGTTGGATATTAGAAATATTTCATATGTATGATTTAGATTTATTCATTATTGTATAGGGTCGAGTAGTTGCGTGTGAGAATTTGGACGTGTACGTTTCTAATACAAGTTGGTTTCGCTATTGCTTAAGGTAATTAATTAAAAATCGTTGATGATGTAGGTATTTTGATGCTTATAATATGAATTACGATTTTGTGTGTTGCAAATGATGAATTGTAATATGAAAATAATTTGTTTTGTTTTGTTTTACAATTTTTAGAAAACAAATAAAATTATTATGTTTTTATATGAAAAATCTCTTTACTTGAGCAATATTTATTTTAAGCTTTTTTAAAATTGAAATGTTTTATTAAAAACGTTTTAAAGAAAATGTTTTTCTTTTTTTGTAAATTAATATTTATTTTACAAAGCCAAGAAAATGTTTTATAATTATAGTTATGACTTATGAAATAATATATGAAAATGAATATTTTTTTCCGTAGTTTCTGAACTTTGAACTCTAACATGATTATTTTGGTCCAACTAAATTTATTCTATTATGCTATACACAATTAACCTGAAATTATGGCCACGTCATCGGGTTACAAATTGCATATTTGTTTGATATTATCTGACCCGGTCATCAGGATTATAGGCGACATTACGTGATATGGGCTTTAAAAGAAAATGTTTCGTTAAATGATGTGATTAATCTGTTCAGGTTTTGAAGTTAAAATGAATTTATATAAAATTAATCTGAGGTCTAGTGTGTGCGGAGGACTACCTCCCTTGGTTATTGCCTTCTTTAAGTCATTTATTGGTTCTAATTTATGTGTGTATGGATGATTACCCCCCTCGGATATTGGCTCCTTTAAGTCCTAGTTATATTTTATGTTTTTAATTTGTTATGGGTCTTGAGCTATTCTTGCTATTTGAGGTTGTATTACACATCCAAGAGGTTGAACTCATACTTATGAAATCTTCTTTAGCTTTATCCACATTTATTGCTTCAATAAATACTAGTTTATTTAGATCTTCTTCTAAAGTAGATAGTTTGTATGAAATATCCTAGAAAACCAAAAAATCCAAGATACTATCCCTCATATTGTAAATCCTTATACAACATTTTCTAAGTCTTCTTCTTCTTTGTCTAAAACCTTTAAAACTCTTGTTAAACTTTCTAGAAAGCCAGTAAAAGAGTATGTGTAGACTAGTACTTTTGATAAGTGTCAAATTCTAGCCACAACTCAAGAACAATATATTACTCTGGAAATTCCTCAAGAATCCATTGCCCAATGGATCCATGAAGGATACTCTTACTCTCATGTACACTTTGGTGCTATCAGACTTGCTCTATCATACCATGACAAAAAAAGATTCCCAGTCTCTGTTCGAATCACTTTGTTGGACACCAGATTTGTCCAATATCAACATGCTTGAATAGGAACGGCACATACAACTTTGAATGCTAGAACATTCATTATGACACTGTTTCCTAATTTCAATATGTCTCTCTCTAATGTCCATTGCTCCAAAGCTCTTAAAGTTCAACTACAGATTGTCGGTGCAGATTTGAACCAGGAAGTATTGCAACTACTTTACATTACTAGATGATTTGGCGAATCCAAGACCATGCTCTTGATCTCGCTATTCCTACAACTACTGATGCGTTGCTTCTTACTATTGACTCTCAGAATACTCCTCATTGCATCAATATTCCTAGGCAGATCTCCAAAGATGATTTGATTAAACTATTACCAGACTCTTGGGTAACAAGTTATAAGTCTCTTAATAAAAAAGAAACTCCAATAGTTTCTATAGACTCTACCATGCATGATAACAGTGACGGAACAACAACTATCAGATTTAAGTCTCTAACTACTCCCAGTGGTCCACCTTTGAGTCTTCAACAGACTCGATTCATGATCACTCCAGTCTCACCAGCTACAGCAGTATGAGAACCTGCACTTTCCATTCATTCATTTCAACAATCTGGTGCTCCTGTCTATCATCAATTTGATTCAGTCACTGGTCATACTCTGTTTGATCTTTGTTAGGAAATGATCTAACTCATGGTAGTAGAAACAAAAATTTTAGAGCACAGATCATTCCCATTAAAGCCAAGATCAAGGGCACAAATTATACAGTTTATATGTTAAATCAAAATCTACAGTAATATGAACAATCAGAGTAAAGTTTAGAGTTCATACGCACGTTTGGAGGCTCCTTCAAACTTGTCTTTGACTGGGTTCGCTACCAATCTAAGAGTAGGATCGAACTAGCTGTAATCCACACAAAGATAACCCGAAGAGCTAAAAAGGGATTTACTGGATCCTTTTTAGCTTCAAGAACCAAATCAAGAATCAAAGAAACATTGATTCAATGAAGAAAGGTGGCGTGAGATAGAGAGAAAATGGTTGTTTTCTTTTCTTTCAATGAAAAGTGATTGAATGAAAAATTCTCTTCACTTGTCTTATGAAAATCACAAAACCTTGCACTTATATAGTGCTCATAAAACTCTATTCCATTAAGGAATAGGCTTGGGCTTCAACCCAAACAGCCCCTATATCCAAACACTCCCAATCATGATATTTTAATTATAATAATTATTATTTTCAATTAAACTCAATTAATGTATTTATAGAAATACATTAATATTTAATTATTAATAATAATCCATTTAAATATATGTGTACATATATTTAAATATAATCTCACTTATTTAATTTTAATATCAAATTAAATATAGGCAACAACCTTAGCAAATTTAATTGTACTATGAAATTACCAAAATACATTTTCACACTAAAAGATGAAAATGCCCCTTGCATAAACTAATTCTTAAATTATCTTCTATGTGTGTGACCCGTAGGTCTTCATCATATCGATAGTGTGTAGTATCGCAATTAACACCAATTAATCATCTCACTATACACAGACCAAGATTGACCCCTAGCAAGGCATCATAGCCACCAGATAGACTTGAATTTAGCGAAGCAGCTACCTGTCAACGTTATGGTTACCGTACAATCAAATCCTTGCATCATCTGTTATCTCATCGAGACTGGAGCATAGAAATAGTGTCAACCGTAGTTTACCCTCGATATATTTGTATTCAATCTAGACCAATGACTGGAATAATGAATTGGATTAAGCAACAACTTAATCCCACTATGATCACAGATTTATTGTCATTGTCATTAACTGAATTGCACCGTGAGATAACTTCTCCTGTACCTGGGAGTGATGAATCCTCTGTCGATCCACTATAGTCTTGATACACTCCTTGATGCAGCCAATCACTATCGTATTGACAACTTTGAATAGAATTGTATTGGGTTGGTGTCAAACTACACTGATCGGTGTACAAGGCCCTCCAATGATCTCAAGTCTAAGGATCACATGCACCACCATTCGTTGGAGGATTTGTTCCATAGACACTGGGTTGCCATCGATATGGAATCCTCTGGTGGGTCAGTCCAGTGAACTTGCCTACAGCAAGAACCCATGTGTTGCACCAGGTTATCAGCAAACAATCTTAACAAGTGAGACATGTCACTGCCTTTCGACAGGGTCGTTCAACACTATGATAGCCTTACCATATTATCTGTGCCCTTGGTCAGAATAATACTGGGGCTACAGACGTTTCTAGAATGGCCATCATATATGCTCATAGGGTTCTCACCATCAAGATTTGAAACACTTGATATCCTCGTCACAATTCTACCATTCTAAGGACATATATCAATACATACAACTATGGTTCACACACATAGTAAATAATGTCTTTTATTGATTAATAAACATTATTACAAAGAGTCAATTCCACAATAATGGATTGGCTCTAGGGCACCTACTCCAAAATCACGACTGTCAATGCTCAGACTGCCTTGATGATCCTATTTGGGAAATTGATGAGCATTATCTTTTCAGACGAAATCATTCCAAACAAAAAAGATAGACAGCTCAATGCAGTCAGAAAGATCTTCATTCCAGATTTGAAGACCATGATCCTAAAGTTGGCCCTCTTAGTCAGCCATCTGGCAAATTTGACTATTATGTCAAATATTCTCCACTAGCCTGCAAAGAATCACCATCCATTAAACCTTCATGGGACATTCCTCTAGAACCTAAACCCAGATCACCCTTAAAACTATCCAGCTAAATCACCTTACTTTTACCTTGTTATCAACAGGCTCTGTTAGAGTAGGTGCCCTAGAGCCAATCCTATTTTGTAAATTGACTCTTTGTAATCATGTTTTATTATCAATAAAGGCATTTATCTATATCATATGATCTGATTATATTCGTACAACAAAATGATATATGTTCTTAGGGTGGTAGAACCGTGACGAGGGTATCAAGTGTTTGAAATCTCGATAGTGAGAACCCTATGAGCACATATGTGGCCATTCTAGAAACATCCATAGCCCCAATATTATTTTGACCTAGGGCATAGATAATACGGTAAAGCTATCATAGTGTTGGACGACCCTATCGAAAGGTAGTGATAGATCTCACTTGTCAAGGTTGTTTGGTGACAACTTGATGCAACACATGGGTGCTTGCTGTAGGCAAGTTCATCAGACCAACCCACTAGAGGATTCCACATAGATAGTTACCCTAGTATCTATGGAACAAATCCTCCAACGAATGGTGGTGCATGTGATCCTTAGATTTAAGATCACCAGAGCGCCTTGTGCATCGATTGGTGTAGTTTGACACTAGCCCAACATAGTTCTATTCAGGACTCTCAGAACGGTAGTGGTTGGTTGCATTGAAAAGTAGATCGAGACTATGGTGGATTGACAGAGTATTCATCACTCCCGAGTATGGGAGAAATTATCTCACTGAGTAATTCGGTAGATGTCAACGACATTAAATCTGTGGCCATAATGAGATTGAGGTTTAGCTCAATCCAATCTATTCTAGTCGTTGGTTCAATAATCGAATATCGAGATATCAAGGATATCCAAGGTTGACATTACTTCTCAGCCTTGATGAGATAATAGATGATGAAAGGATTGGATTGCACGGTAACCATATCGTTGATAGATAGCAGTTTCTCTGAATCCGAATCTATCAAATGACCATGATGTCTGGCTAGAGGCCAATCTTGGTCTATGTCTAGTGGGACGATTGATTGATTGTCAATCGTGATACAATTAACTGCCGATATGATGAGGAGCCTTTGGGTTGCACACATAGAAGACATATTAAGAATAAAATTCGTGAGAAGGGTATTTTCATCATTTATGATGAAAGGGCATTTTGGTAATCTCGTAGGGTAATTAAATTTACTGAGGTTGTTGCCTAAATTTAATTTCATGTGGAAATTAAATTAATGAGATTATATATTTAAATATTTAGTTTATATATATATAAACTAAATATTTATAAATTAAATTTAAAAACCAAATTTGAATTCACATTATCAATATTAATAATAAATATTAATATTGGATATATATATAAACTAAATATTTATAAATTAAATTTAAAAACCAAATTTGAATTCACATTATCAATATTAATAATAAATATTAATATTGATAATGTGAATTCAAATTTGGTTTTTAAATTTGAATTGAAAAATGCCATGTTTGGTTGTAAGGGTAATCTATTTCAATATCCAAGTGGAATAGATGGCTATTTCAATTTGGAATAGGGTTTTAGTGTGCACTATTTAAGTGCAACTAAAATTAATTCATTAAGTTGAATGAAATAAGCTATTGCAACAATTAAAAAGAAACCCTAGCCTCCTCTCTATCTCTAAAAACATGAGCCTCCATTGGTGAGAGAAGAATTTTTCTCTCAAAGAAAAATTATGTAGATTTTTATTCCATAGTTGAGGAAATTACCTAGCCTAATAATTCCTCAACGACGTTTGTCCCGTCTTTGTGTGGATATCGAGAGTTGATTCCTAACTTGGAGTGGGAGCAAATCATATCAATCAGAGGAGCCTCCAAACGTTGGTATGACATTTAACTTGATTTAAATATTTTTCTTGTATTAAAATGATGTAGATTCGTAATTGGATCATTGGTTTTTTGTGATAATTTTTTTTTATATTTCCGCTACATAAACGATCCAAAAACCAACAGGCTCTTTGGTGGATTGCAAAAGAAAACATAACAACCCATTCACCCCTTGTCCATACTTCTCCTATCCAATCCATCATTATGATTCAATCACCTGACCCCCAAAAGACAGGACAAAATTTTAATTATGACACAGATTTTCCTTCCCTTAAGGAAACTGTGACTCAACAACCAAAAGTGGTTCCTTCCAAAGCCATACAGCTTGATGGCTCCACATCAAAACTCTCCCAAGCTGAAACAGTTCTTAATTAGCAGAATGAAAATGCTTTAGCCGAAAATAAAACCATTACCAGAATAGAACAAAAATTGGATCTAGTAACTCATCAGTTGGCTAGTAACTCATCAGGTGGAATCTCAGTCCCAGAACCTAACTATGTTGATTTCTCGTTTACAAAAACAGATTGATCAGCTCCATCAGGAATTGATGTTCATTGCCAGCACCTCTCATAGCCATTCAGATCAATTTCTCCAGAAGGAAGCAGAATTGAAGTCGCTCAAAACTCAAATGACATCACTTCAACAGGAATATCTTAAGCAAAAACTTAGACAACCACAAACTTTTCCTAAAATGTCTTTGGTGCCCAATCCTTTTGATTCTTCATTAGTCTAGCGACAACCCTCATTTTCACCTTTCCCAAAGATTAGTCAACCTTTTGTCTCTCCTTAGATGTCTTCTGGTGCAGTTCAGGCTTTTGGGAACATTGAACAGTTATATGCCAAACTCCGCAAAGAACATGATGAAAAGATTAAGTTGGAACGCGAACAAAAGAGGCGAGAAAAATATTTTGCTAAAACACGAGTCAGCGTGGAAACCATCTGATAATATACCTGACTCTTTCTCTTTGAGTCATTCATATCCTCCATCTCCAAAGCCTCATCGTCCTTTATCTAAGGATAAGGGTCTAATGCAAATGATCATGATGGAAGATCGCCAAACTTCTGTTAATCCTGTCTCTTCAGAAAATCTTCTTTCTTCCAATTATATGAGTTCTTTTTTTAGAGACATGGCAGAAAGACAACGTCTTATAGCCTCTGGTATTTCTTAGGATTCTCCATCTTCCCTCCAAGTAGAATCAAAAGCTGATATGCTTTCTGCTAATGAATCGATTGATAGTAGCTTTGATTCTGAAAGTGATACTTCTGATCAATCTTTCAATTTTATCCCCAATTAATGACCCATCAACCCGAATCTTCAAGACCACCTGTTGTTTTTTAAGTTGATGATGAAATGCCTGAAGGTGATGATTCCATTCTAGACTTTCCACCTATGTATCGACAATCTCGTCATACTACGGCTGAGCATGACTCTTATACAGCTTCAGCGAAGCTCCACACTTTTACTGTTGATGATCTTCCTCCACACAAATGGAATCAGATGTATGAATTTCAGGCCCGGTTACAAGCTGAGATGCTTAAACCTAATGCCCAAATCTCTATTGTTCTTACGCAGTTTGCAGCTAGATTTGGTGAAATTCTTCGTGATTTGTGGATTAGTCTTCAAGAGTACAGACAAACTTTATTCATCCATATGCCAGATATTAATCAAGCTCTGTATCTCCTCTATAATGAGTTTTGTGGATTACCTCACCTTTATGAGGACCAGGTTAGAGAATAATATTTTAAGATGCGATGTTGTCCTCTCAGAAAGAAAGACCTTGATAGACATTATAAAGAAATGGTAAAACGATATCATGTACTTAGGGTTATGGATGATCCTATCATGAAGCAAGCCTTTTTAGCTTCTATTCCAAAATTCTTAAGTCATGAAGCAACCAAGCTCATGCAATCTCAAAGCAAACAACTTGGTTCCACTTCTCTTGGAGAAATTTATCAGTTTGTCATTCTTGCTCTAGAAAAGCTATGTTCTCAAAAACAATTTTTTGATGATTATCTGAAGTGCTCTAAACAACTAACAAAGGTTTGTCAGATACCAGACTTACAGATCAAGTGTAAATCAGACCGCACATGTTTTTATCCTACCAAGAAGAAGTTTCATTTCAGACGCATCAAGTATTCACAACCTCATGCTCCTGCCAGATGCAAATTTCGACGTTTTAAGTACCGTAAATTTCTTCGAAAAAAGAAACGCCGAGGCAAACGATCTAATCGATGCTACTTATGCAACCACCCTGGCCATTTTGCTAAAAATTGTCCAAACAAGCCCAAACAGTCAGCCAAAATTATGCAGCAGCTTTCTCAGCTCACTGATATAGACTTTCTGATGATGATGTCAAAAGTTGGTTTTCCACGGATGAAGAACCTACTTCAGATACAGTTATTCAGTTTACAGTCATTGATATTGAATTCTTTGATTTGGATGATGGTCACTATTTTTACCATATCTAACAAATACCATAATCCCTTCCATCATTAGCCTTCTCATGTCACATACCTATAGCAAAAGTCCAGATCTTCCCTACTAAATATTCCAATCCCATTTCTGTCATAGCATTTTTTGATACTGATGCTACTCACACTATTATCAACCTTAATATCCTTCCATCCTGCTAATGGAAACCTTATCAAGAAGTTTTTTACACTGCTAATAGTGACACTTTCACTACTCATTTGATCATCAAACCCATTAAAATCCAAATTTTTCCAAGATGTTTTACTTTTCACAAAGTTCTTGGTTCCGATTTACCTGGCAAATATATGGTTCTAGGTTTTGATGTTTATTCCAAACTCAATAAACTTAGAATCCTCACTGATGGTATTCAGTACAAGATGTTTTTCTAATCCTAGACCACTCAGCCTAACTTATTACAGATTAAAGGCAATCTAATTGAGCAAATCAAAGCCCAGCTTATTTCTCGCTCTTGTGCAGATTCTCATGCAAATTTTCTTACTAAATGTTCCCATCCATTATGGAAGAATTCTGATTTTTTATTTATCTTCCATTCATCAAGAGCAAAGATATCAATCCCACTAAAGCTAGTCATTCTGGCATGTCACCAGAACATCTCAACCTAGCCCAACAAGAATGTACTTAGCTTTTATCTCAAGGATTGATTGAACCCATAGATTCCCAATGGGCATGTTAAGCTTTTTATGTCAGCAAACGTGTTGAACAAGCCAGAGGAAAACACAAACTTGTTATCAATTATCAACCTTTGAATTTTTTTTTCACCATGATGACAAATTTCCTTTGCCTTCCAGAAAAATCCTCTTTGTAAATCTACATAATGCAAAGATGTTTTCCAAATTTGATCACAAAGCTGGATTTTGGCAACTTGGAATTCATCTTGATGATCGTCGTAAGACTGCTTTCTGCATTCCTAACCAACATTACCAATGGATAGTCATGCCTTTTGGTCTTAAGGTAGGTCCTTCCTTATTTTAGAAAGCCATGACGAAGATCAATGCTCTTCTTCTTCATACATGTCTCATTTATATCGATGATATTCTCCCCTTCTCAAAAGATAAAGAATCTCATGTTTATCTTCTTTGCAAATTTGTTGATATCATACATTCTTATGGTATTATGCTCTCTAAGAAGAAAATGCAGTTGGGTAAGACAAAGATTGATTTTCTTGGTATGGTCATTGCTAATGGCAAGTATGACCTCCAACCTCATATTGCTAATGAATTATAGAATTTCCCAGATGTTCTCACGAATCGAAAAGAAATTGATAATCCGAGGATTATACTAGTTTATTTAAGCTTTTAGGCCGGATTTCATATACTTCTTAGTTATTTTTGCCTGAATTGCTACTTAATTCCTTACATTTCGTGTTTCAGGTTAAAATGGAAATTTTGAGCAAATAAAGGCAGATTTAGAGTTTTTGGACTCAGAAGCAAGCGGAGGGCAATTCTGTAATTTTAGAATTCTTCAAGAAGCTTCGCCGCGGCGAAATGGGCCAGACACTCACCAGATTCAGCTCCTTTGTCGCCACGGAGAGATTTCTTCTTCGCCGCGGCGAAGTCTACGTTCTTCAGTTTTTGTAAAACGCACAGTTTCGTTTTTAGGCTAAGTTTTAAGATTTTGGGCGAGGTATAAAAGAAAGACTTAATCTTTTTGTTCAGGGCGTTCATGGAGAGATAGAGAGTAGTTTTACATTTTCTTATATTCATTTTTGAATGATTTTGGATTAAACAAAGTGGAAGATTCGAGGTGAAACCAGTGGATTCATCAATTAGGGAGATTCTTTCCCTTTTCTCTTGTTTCCATGATGTTGAACTTGGAGTTTTTCGTTTCTTTTAATTGTTTTATTGATTTAGCCATGAACTAACCTATTTTGGGTTAGGGCTTTGATGTAGTTCGGATTCTAATGGGTTAGAGAGTTGATGATTATTAATTTCATATGATTTTGCTTTGATTGTGTGATTATTCTGTATTTATTGTTTGTATGTGATGAACATGATGAGATTGAGAGATAATTCATGTTAAGCTTCTTGGGTAATCACAATTGTATTATTGGATGCTAGAGATAGATTCAAGAACCGATGAAATCAATCTAGGATTCCTGTGCTTAATGAGCTTAGATTTATTAACTTTCATTTTGTTGGGTGCGGAAAGTTAATAGGGAAGAGTAGGACAACATAGCCTGAGAAGGTAAGTTGGACACTTTAGAGAGTTCGATTAGCCACTGTAATTTTTCACCCAGGCGAAGTATTTTTTTTTGCCGCGGCAAAACCTGGGTTTCAAATTAGGGTTTTATGAACAAAGAACTTCACTGCGGCGAAGACTGCTTTCTATAAATACTCACTTTGAGTTCTCATTTTTCACGCGACTTTTCATATCCTTTTAAGAGAAAAATTTTCCAATTTCAATCCTTTGCCTTCCAAGTGTTGTCCCAACCAAAGTTCTCACTCCTTAACCCTCATAAATACCAAAACAACTCATTTCAACAACAAATTTTTCGAAAATTTCACGAAAATCTCAGATTCAAGAAATTTGGGGCTTTCCAATCTGGGCTGATTCTGGGTAAATTGGTGGCAAATAATCCTTCGTATTGGTAAGATCTCAAGTTCCCTAAACTCATTTTCGTATAATTTCAAGTTTTAAGTTGTAGATCTGAAAAATTGATTATTGGTTGAGTTGCGAATTTTTGGGTGATTGTGAGTTCGATTTTGTTGAAGAAGGGTTGATTGTGCATGTTGTGATATTGAGGAGTGTGGGTGTTGAGTTTTGGAGTGTGTTGTTGAATTTGGAGAAATCGTAGTTTGGGGGTCTGATTGCGAATTTTTGGAAGTGTTTTCAATTTTCTTTTTCAGGTTTGAATTGGTTGTTGTGGGAACCTAGGCTTGAATTTTTGGGTTGCGCTATGAGTTGAATTATAGAAAATGGCACCCAAAGTTAAGGTTCCATACAAAGGCAAGGGAAAAGGAAAGAAAGTGGACAGCCGCTTTGTGAATGAAGAGGCCTAGAAACGATATAAAGGGGCTATCCAAAGAAGAGATAAGGGCTTTATTCTTGAGCGCGGATTGACCGCGAGTCAGGCTTTGAATTGGAGTCGAGGGAGACAATGGGAACTGTTTATGAGAGCTCCTGCACAGTTGGTTGTAGAGCCGCTAGTAAGGGAGTTCTATGCCAACCTCCTGGATTGTGACGAGGGTACTACATTTGTGAGAGGGATTGATGTGCCGTTTACAAAAGATATGATCAATGAGTTTTACAACCTGCCTTGGATTGATCCAGATGAGTACGGAAGGTTTAGGGGGTCACAGTTTCAAGATAGTATCATTATTCCGATCATTGCAAAACCGGATGCAACTTGGTTAGTGTCGAAGAAACAAAAGAAGACCATTAAGGGAACTTCTTTAACACTGATAGCTCGACTGTGGCAATATTTTGTTAGTGTAAGGTTGATGCTGGAAACGCACTATAGCACGGTAACTTACGAAAATGCATTATTGCTTTATGCTATTGGCACAGGAAAGAGTATAAATGTGGGACAAATTATTTTTAACAACATTCATCATATCGCCAAACTAGGGCGATCAACTTATTCTTTCCCACATCTCATTACAGCCTTGTGCATTAGAGCTGGAGCCAAGGTGGAAGGTGATGAGCAACGTATTCATGTTGCCCATATCCTCGATTCAGATTATTTTCAGAAGCATCTTGAACGTCCGGAAGCTGAGGAACCAAGAGCAGGAACAAAACGGTAGAGAACCACACAAGGCCCTGTCACATCCTCTAGCTCCACAGCTACACAGAAGGAGATGATACAGTAGATGATGGGTATGATGAAACATATGGAAAAACGTCAGGAGTGGTTGGCTGAGCAGACCCAGATGATGTATGATATGCAGAAGAGTAGCTTCAACAAGCTCAACGTTGACACTTAAGGATTCCAATGGACTGACTGGGATTCAGATGAGTGCATGGGCTCCAAGTCAGAAGAGGAAGACAAGGGAGGCGAAGAATGAGCACCGGAACACCTGTTATGTTTTTCTTTATTTTTATTTGTTTGTAGTTGATTTTGTTTTTCATTTCAAACATTAAACTCAGTTTATATTTTTGTTTTGGATTGTTGTAGTTGTTTTCGTTGTTTCATTTTTCTTTTCAATTGTAGTTTGTGCAAGGACGAGATTAGGTTGTAATACTTTCATATTAGTCAGTGGATTTTTCTAACATAGTGGACACCACAGTTTCTATTGTTTTGACAGATGTTTTGTGATGAAAGGGTCACAGATCGGGTGTGCACTGTGGAGCGACACTTCACAGATTAATTAGGGAACTATCTCATACCTTTGTTATTTTTGTTTTTCTATTCCTAATTTATGCGTAATAGGACATTGGGGACAATGTCATCTTTTGTTTTGGGGTAGGAAAATTAGAAAATTTTTTATTTTGTTTATTTTACTTTGGTTTGATTGTTTTTGCCGATGATGAATTGTATAAATCAATGATGCGAATTGGATTGTTGCGTTTTTATTGTTGAGAAATGTTAAGCATTGCTTCAAGTTTAGGTTTATTGACTGAATTTTGATTGAGGTTTGTTGAGTGGTTCAACCATGATTTTCATTTTATGTACTTAGGTAAAGTTTGATAATGTTGGTGGACTCTAGAACCTAGTAGAGAAGTGCTTGAGGCGAAATTCTAGGATTATACATGGTTGAGGAGATGATTTAGGCATTCTTTTTGGAACGTTTGAGATTTTCTAGCCAACCCATAAATGAAATTGTCCCTAGTCACCCGTTTGAGCCGTATGAATCATTATTGCTTTATTTTTCTTGGCTAACCAAAAATTGTGCGATCCTTATGCCCTAAACACTCTGTCGTACCCTTAGGAGAATTAGATCCTAATGCAAACACAAAGAACGGGAAGAGTTGTACGAATAAACTAAAAGAATAGTTTGGGGGTTGTGAGAATGACAATAAAAATAAAAGAGGTAGTTCACCTCAATTCAATTGATTTGTTTTGATGTTGTTAAAAAAAAAAAAAAAAAATTCTTTTGCCAAGTTTAAGGGTATCTCGGCTGGAAACCAGTAACCGCCTTAAAAACTGCCTAGCAGTACTTGGCGACCTCTGGTTTAACAAATTAAGTACACCTTAGACGCACTTCTCGGCCGTGAATTTATGGTATCAGAAAATAGAAAGATACAAGTTTGAGGGTTGTAAATTAGTGGACACGTTGATTGGTGGTTGAGAAGAAGTGGAGTTCGATTTGATTTGAGGTTTGCATGAGGAAAACTAAGTTCTTTTACTTTGTATTTCTACTTTTTCTTGGAACCCACTTCCCGAGCCTAGCGTTACAAGCTTATAAGACCTTTGATTCTTATCTTTGTCTAGTCCTCATTAGTGGAGAGTAGTTCGATATTTAGGCTTATGGAGTCTGCCACCATTTGATAAACTTTACATTCCTGTATAAAATAATCGGGAAGTCGGAAGGTGGATTGATTAGGATTACCTACTCGGGGGACCAATTGAGAAAGAAAGTCGATGCAACTTATAACTTCTTGGAGTGTTAAACATTCTCTATTAATAATTTTGCAACAACTTTTGAGATTGGTATAAATTCTAGGTAGTTGTTTTGTGAGTCGAGTCTTTTGTTTCTCTTATTTAATTTTTGTCATTTGCTGTTTTGTGTTTTTGAACATTTGTGTTTTCTTTTATCTTGTTTTGTACTTGATGCTTGGGGACGAGCATGTCCTTAGTTTGGGGGTATTTGATAATCCGAGGATTATACTAGTTTATTAAGCTTAGGCGGATTTCAGATACTTCTTAGTTATTTTGCCTGAATTGCGCTTAATTCCTTACATTTCGTGTTTCAAGTTAAAATGGAAATTTGAGCAAATAAAGGCAGATTTAGAGTTTTTGGACTCAAAGCAAGCAGAGGGCAATTCTGTAATTTTAGAATTCTCAGAAGCTTCGCCGCGGCGAAGGTTATTCTTCGCCGCTGCGAAAGGGCCAGACATGCACAGTTTCAGCTCCTTTGTGCGGCAGCGAGATTTCTTCTTCGCCGCGGCGAAGTCTGCATTCTCCAGTTTTTGTAAAACGCACAGTTTCGTTTTTAGGCTAAGTTTTAAGATTTTGGGCGAGGTATAAAAAAAAGACTTAATCTTTTGTTTAGGGCTTGTGGAGAGATAGAGAGTAGTTTTACATTTTCTTAGATTCATTTTTGAATGATTTGGATTAAACAAAGTGGAAGATTCGGGTGAAACCAGTGGATTCATCAATTGGGGAGATTCTTTCCTTTTCTCTTGTTTCCATGATGTTGAACTGAGTTTTTTGTTCTTTTAATTGTTTTATTGGTTTAGCCATAAACTAACCTATTTTGGGTTAGGATTTTGATGTAGTTCGGATTCTAATGGGTTAGAGAGTTGATGATTATTAATTTCATATGATTTTGCTTTGATTGTGTGATTATTCTGTATTTATTGTTTGTATGTGATGAACATGATGAGATTGAGAGATAATCATGTTAAGCTTCTGGGTAATCACCATGTATATTGGATGCTAGAGATAGATCAAGAACCGATGAAATCAATCTAGGATTCTTGTGCTTAATGAGCTTAGATTTATTAACTTTCATTTTGTTGGGTGTGGAAGGTTAATAGGGAAGAGTAGGACAACATAGCCTGAGAAGGTAAGTTGGACACTTAGAGAGTTCGTATTACAATCAATGCATGTGAATATGAATTTAGTTTAATTCTTTAAGTTTAACCCATAGAGTCCGAATGAAGTCAAAACCTACCATTGTTTGAATTGATTTTATCCCATTTTAAATCTTGCTTTCATAATTTAACTTTAATTTAGTAAATTTTGTTTTAGTTATAGTTAAATTGCTCCCTTAAATCCAAAAGAATTCGATTGCTTCAACTTGAGAATGGTAGAAAACTTGTGCTTAGCAATAATCCTCGTGGGAACGATACTCACTCACACTCTATTACTTGTGCGACTAGTATACTTGCTACATTGCATGTTGTAGGAAACACACATCAGAAATGCAACAATGGGAATTGCCAATACATGCGCAGTTTCATTCCCAACTTTCTCAACTCACTTCTCCATTTTCCCAGATGCTTAAGAAGAATCCTCCTTCATGGTCTGACAAGCAAACCAAGTAGTTAAGAGTCTTAAACACAAATCCTTCCATACACACCATTGAGATTCCCTCTTCTATGAAACGTTCTTCAGACGGATGCTAGTGACACTCATTAGGGTGCAGTGCTTTTTGAAGAAGATGATGACAGAGTACGACATTTGCGTGGATACCAGAATGGAGTAACTCGCATCAATAGCATTTCATTCTACTTTCAAGGAGTATTAGCAGCAACAAATGCTATTAAAAGTTTTGAATTCCATCATGTTGGACATCATTTCTTTGTTGAAAAAGAAATGAAGTCCTTTGATCAAATGATCGAGTTCAACAAGAAAAAGGTCCCACATCAACAATTACTTCGATGGGTAGATGGTTTAGTAAGTTGATAGCCACTACTCCTCAAAAACTTATAATGAAATACATATAAAATAACATAAAGAAAATGGGCCCAAATTTTTCTTTATTAAACTAATACATACCTTTACAAACATACACATTTTTACACAAAATGTAAACATATACAAAAGTCAAAAACATAAGGGACAGTGTAACCACTCCTTCTCAAACGCCGACGTCCATCCAACAGTGTCCTCACCTAGGTCCTGCAAAACATAGGAAAACAACGGGTGAGCACTAAAATAATGCTCAGTAAGTAAATCCTCTACTCATGCTATCCCGTAACTTCTCTCTAATTCTTCCTTACAACTCCTTATTCAATTCTCTTTGGGTACTTCTCTGTTTTTCTCTTCTCTTTCCCTTAGAACTTTTTCTAACTCTTCAAAATCACGACCATCTTACCGGGGGCACGGCCGGACTCGCTCCCACTCTACGGACCTCTACTCATCTAGCCGATCGGACTCGGTATGCATGGATTCGGAACCCTTGGCCATGTGAGTCTATAATCTCTCTCTCGGGTACTCGGGTATAGCCCTCATCCGCATGCATCTCACGGGCTACACCACTTCTCTATCTGATACTCATGCCGCTTTCTCAATGCGGCGTACATGGGGAATACTCTACCCTTACTCACGGGTTCCCCATCGCACAACCTATTCTATCTCTTAACTCTTAAAGTAGCTTATACTCACATTCTCTACTATATCTCAAGCTACATCTTACTGCTTAAGTGCATAACAATTGTGTAGAACTAGCTCATGCTCACTAATGCACTAATAAAAAGCCAACTACAAGATTTCCTCAAAACCGTTATTCTGTACAGGTCACACTAAAAAGACCAAACTTTCATTATACACCTCTGATTGGCTACGATTCTGTCTCGTTTCAAAGCTTAGAAACAGGGCTACAACTTCTCTGTTTAATCTCAGCCCAGTTCAAACCGTAAGATACCCAAAAATCACTTAGAAAGTTACGGCAGTGACAAGGCAGATTTCACTTAGGCATTTCCTCAAACAAATTGTGCATATAAACACTCTACTAAAATTACTACTAAACTTCATTCTCTAGCCATCCAAAATGGGGAAAAAATCCCCCATTACTCATAAACCCTGTCAAGGAAGGCACTTCCAAAAAGGTTACACAACATCTCTCAAACTATCTCAAATTCCATTCTCAATACACATTAAAACACTTCTATACATGGAATATCCAACAACTACAAAAATAGCTACTCATCTCAACTCAATTTTCTCATTCATTACTACATACTGATCATGCATACATCTCTACACAAAAAGCTGTTTTAAAACCAAGTTGGTTGGATTTACTTACCTTGTGCAAAGATGACTCCTTTAGCACTTTTCCTTCCCTTTGTGGTCTTGTCTCCTCTCTACAACTCAAAACAACCACAAGGACAGCAACAACCTAAAAGACTTCACTATATTTTAAGAAATTCACATCTAAAGCATGAATTCTTACCTTAGAAAGCTTTAGATGAAATCTTTACACAAAACCCCTCTTAAATCCCTTAGAAATCTTGGAAGATTGGATGGAGAAATTGAGAGAAAATAGGCAAATGGAGAAGAGGTGGAATGAAGAAATAAAGGGTTTCTCTACACTTAACCCTTTTTTGTGCATAATATAAGCATTCTTTCCATTTTGCCCTTGCTCTTCCTTGGAAATTCCATCTATATCCTTGATTCTTTACCAATACACCCCCATCCAAACACAATCTCTACAAATTTCCTTTCATTTTACTCCCCACTTTTCCTACTAATTAGGGGTAGAATGGTCATTGTGTCCCAAAAGAAGAATTCTCTAGAAAACTCAAGAATCTTTGTCTTAGGCTCGTCGCCGTGGTGAAGCATTTTTCGTCGCCTCGGCGAAATAGGGCAGAACCTACCCGTGGTGCGACTCCTCCTCCTCGCCGCGGCGAAGCTTATTCTTCGCCCCGGCGAAGATTGGATTTTCAACTTCACCAAAACTCCACCAATTCCAAAGCAACTAATCAACCAACTCAACATACAAACTCAATTAAAGTTGAAACAATAAACTTTTAACTAATACAGCAAATCTTAAACACGTACCTCAAGTGGGATATTACATAAGTATTCTTTCATCGTCTAGCATATCAAAGGTCACACCAATACCATTGCAGATTATTTATCCAGACCTAAAACTAAACAAGTTTGTTTCATGAGCCCTAGGTCCAAACCACTTCCATGTTTCATGTATCAACCAATAACCCAGACCGATTCTTGTTCATCCTCTTCTTTACCAAACCATATGCCAAATACACCTCTTGAATTCGATGACCTTGTTCGAACTTGTACCATTGATGAAAATGCCACCACCTTTATGTTCTCTTATCAGATCCAATGCATTGAAAATGTGGACAGTCCATGTATGATATGTTAGGTGTCCATCCAGATTACCCATTTTCAAAAATCCTTTGTTTACCTTCGGGTCCAGATATCATATTTCCAGAATAATTATTATGGTTCTTTTGGTATATGTTACACCAGTACCACGTTGCAATTCAATTCCCGGTTCATTATATGTTGAAAATGATTTCCCAATATCAATCATCCTTGACCTCTAAGTTACACTGTTTGATGACTATTCTGAAATGGTTCAAAACCTTGGAAAAATGGAAGTCTGTGCTTGCTTATCAACTTGCTCAATACAAAGGTCATCTGTCCACCCAAATGGCATGGTCTATCATGTTTTTTCATAGACATCACTCCATCAGATCCAATAGCCTATATTTTTCACAACATCAAGTCACATTTCATCGGTCTTATCCATACGATCGCATGCATAATATGTTTGACCATCCTGTTGAGATTAGGTCAATTTAGAAGATCTTTTTTTAGAAAAATCAGATGATTCCAGATGAGATATGACCATCTTTTCATGATGATGCCCCATGGGAATGCTTTCCTCCAGCGCACGCTGAGAAATTACTCCAGGCTAAACAAAATTGCATGAGTTCCATTACTGCTGAATTAAATGACACTTCAAACTCTCCAAAATGGCGGTACCCAAATTCTCAGCCAGATATTGTGTAAGAAGAAGAGCTTTAGCAGTCTCGTGATTACTATTTTCATAAATCCAGACGACAACAGTACATGCATGCACCAAGTACCTCTGCAGGGTAGCCATCTCAGTCTATAGACATTTCTCCGGATATTCATTTAGGTTCATCTTCTTGACAAATCTTGCTAATTGGATTCAAGCAATGGGCTGTCTCGATTTCCAAGATGAAGAATCGTGGCACGGTACAAACTTGTCAGATGATTAAAGTTCTGTGTTTCTTAAAATAAATATTTATGTTCTTTATGTTTATCTATAAAATAGACATGGACTAAATGGCAGTTTGCCAACTCAAGTGCAATATCTCCCGTATACGATATAAGAGTCAAATATTGTAGGCAAGGTTAATAAATGTACAAAAAAAATAAAAAATAAAAAATCTCTTGTATATTTCTCTTGCTCTTGCTCTTACATTGTTCTCTTGTGTAAAATCTCTTACATTTCTCTCTTCATATTTCTCTCTCGCATATTTCTTTCATGTTTCCTTCGTACTTTTAAACCTTCCTTCAACCTTAAGGGTGTCGTAATATTTTGATAATGGTAAGAATAGCAAACAATCTCATATATTGTCTTCATTTATGTTCTTAATGTGTTTTTATTTTCACTGGCCCTTTTAAATGATGTTAGAAGATGTGTGGGTGTAAGTGTGTGTGAGATAAGAGTAGGGCCTTAACAATAAATTCGATCTATCATTATGTTGATTGGTTTCCATATAGGTCAGCTATCATAATTTCTCACATGCCTAAACTCCATAATAATCTTCTAGCATCATCTCTGAGGTCTAGTAACTATTTTGGTATCCGAATTTCTGTTAATATTTTATTACAGTGCACATTAAATGTTATAAAAAACTTATATCATATTTGACTTTTACTTACCGAGTTGACATTTTATTACAGTGCACGTTAAATGTTAATGAATAAAAGTTTCTTGGAGTAGCTTTTTGAAAAGATTGGAATATTTAATGTTTTGAGTTTGGAGATAAGATTTTTTGTGATTAATAATTTTATTAGAATTTTGGAGGTAAGTTTATTGGTATTTTAGTATCGTCTCAACTCTTAGTGTACTTTTTTGTTTTTATTTTATTAGAATTTTGAAGGTAGGTTTATTAGTATTTTAGTATCCCGATAAACGTTCACCGCGATTTACTTGTCACAAGGCCAAAATGGTGTTCACCAGATCAAGAGCTACCACCAAAAATCATGAGAACATGGAAATCGACCACTAGGAGGTGCACCAAAAGAACACTGGACGCCCACCACCAGTGCCGCCAGCTCAGCACACCGCAAACAATCAAGGGGCAAGGACATCAAATCTTGAGAACAGCTAGCTGATGGAGATTATCAGAACAATGGTTGCATAGGCAGTGCAACAGAACGTGGCTGAGCTGAAGAACCAACAACCAGTCGCCTAGAACCCCGACCAACCACGTTTCACCAACGTTACCCCAACAGGTATGAATTCTACAGGCCGACAGTCTGTTTCGTCGCTGCTAGGGGGCGATCAACACCGCCAACCTCGCAAGCAGCTCTTCACGCATGAGCGAGAGTCCCTGGGAAAACAAACATTGGGAGGCAATCGGTGAAGCAGTCATTGAGGGAAAGCAAAGGCGATAGACACCACCAAAAAGCTCGGTGGTATCCCCAGCGCCAGCATGCTGGTTTAAACCCACGCCCAAGACAAGATCGATCTTTGTAGGGTCGTGAAGCGAGCCATGTGCGTCAATCTACCAATGACCGACGTTTTAGTTATGACTGATGTCACGAGCAATGCATCGACGAGAATGATAACACCTACCAACCTAGCCATCATGACTCGACCTCGCGTATCAATGCGCTCATCAAAGGAGCTTCATAAGCAACAGATTTGCAAACCCATTTGTTTGAGGTACAACTTAACAGAGCCAACCAGGGGAACCAAAATGAAGACTTGGATCACATTCAAAGGATGCTCGACAATCTAAAAGCTCGCCAGAACAACTTGGCAGAAGAAATAGTAAGTTCCCCCTTTACAAAGGAAGTTTGCCAAGCCCCGCTCCCACAAGGATTCAAGGCACCAAAAAGCAAGTTCTACAGGAGAGGAGACCCTAGAGATCACCTCGACAACTTTAGTGACCTGATGGAGCTCCACCAGGTCAGTGACTTAGCAAAATGCCGATGTTTTGCAGTCACATTAGTCGACAATTCTCCACGCTATATCTATAACAATTCCAGGCAAGGAGACAGTTTGCAATGCTACTTAGCTACTTGAGCAACATTCGCAAAGAATGAGATGAATCGCTAACCTCGTATTTAACGAGGTTCCAAAACAAGCAGACAAAGGTTGTTAATGCCCCTGAAGAATCCATTCAGACTCTCTCGATCGCAAGGATCAGACCTAACACGAAGCTATGGAAAGAGCTCCAGAGCAAAGACCATGCGAGCCTGGCCAAATTCTACCAGATGGCCATAAAATACCAATAGGTAGAAAGCTCGTTAGCGACACTAGCCAAGAGCTCGGCGTGGGGGGCCCTAGACAAAAGACAAGATTGCCCCTCAGATAAGCGTGGGGGCCAAGACCGCAGCGACAGAGATTGCAATAGATTCCTAAAGAAACAGAGGGTAGATAACCGTGGACACAAGCAATCTTTCCCATGGTATGCAGAGTTCACCACCCTTACTCAAGATATCACCCACATCTATGAGGTATTCCGAGAGGCAAAGAGGTTGCCCGCTCCGGATTGAATAAGGGGGGCTTTAGGAAGAAAAGATTGGCAAAAATATTACCAGTATCATAGGGATGTCAAGCATAATATGAATGATTGTCGAGCTCTAAAGGACGCCATTGAGGACCTGATAAGAAGAGATCATTTAAAAGAATTTGTTAAGGTAGAACCAGCTCGAGAGAATCCTGGCGAGCAAAGTAACCAGGTCCCAGGCTAAACATAGACCCCGGCTCAACAGGTTCTGCCAAACCCTAACGAGGACTTCATGAATATGATTTACGAAGGATCGAATATAGTAGGAAGATTGAGGAGAGCCCACGAGCAATATGCTTGAGAAGCCAAAACGAACTCGGTCCCTCGAATAATGAGTTGTGAACAGAAGCCGCCCAAACAGGAAAGCGAGGTAGTAGGGTTCATAGTCGACGAGGGCGAAACATCTCCTCGTCATAATCATGACGCAATTGTAATCGCAGCCAGGATTGACAATGCAAGAGTATTAAGGGTTATGGTCGACAACGGGAGCGCAACAAACATTATTTTCTTAGGAGCCTTCTAAGGAATGAGATTCACAGAAAGGAATTTGCGAGCATGTCGTTCGCCGCTGCATGGGTTCATCGAGGACAGCCTGGTTCCCAAAGGTATTATCAACCTTCCTATAACTCTGAGGACCAAACTGAAGGTCAGAACTATAATGGTCGAATTCCTGGTGGTGAACTGCCCGACCATGTATAATGTCATCCTTGGAAGGCCAATCCTGGATGATTTAAGCATGGTCATGTTGGTGCGTTATCAAGCAATGAGATTTTCGACTCCCGAGGGAGTCGCGACAATCAGGAGTTGCACCAAAGAATCACAAGAATGTTATAATTGGGCTATAAATGCCATACAGAATTGGCCGCACCCAAAGACCATGATCATCGCAGAATCCAATCCAAACCCTAGTCCGCTAGAAGACACCATAGATCCTCACAACCATAAAGAGGAGTCCACTGCTGGACCAACTGAGGAGCTGAAAGGAGTATATGTTAGCAAGGAGGATCCAACTCGCATACTGAAGATCGACAATAGCTTGAGTAGAGTGATGGTCGATAATCTAGTTCGAGTTCTTGAAGAAGAACCTCGATGTATTCGCGTGGGTGCACACTAATATGGTTGGGATCAGCCTCGAGGTGATATGCCACAGGTTAAATCTCGACCCACAAGCTCGCCCATAAGATAGAAAAGAAGGGACATGGATGCAAAACGCTCTCAAGCACTCAAAGATGAAGTTGACAAACTCCTAGAAATCAACTTCATCAGGGAAGTTAGGTACTCAAACTGGCTCACCAACCCAGTCCTAGTCAAGAAGCCGAATGACAAGTGGCAGACTTGTGTTGACTTCATGGACCTAAACAAAGCCTGTCCGAAAGACAACTTTCTGCTACCATGGATCAACCAGCTTATAGATGCAATGGCGAGAAACGCATTACTTAGCTTTGTGGACACGTACTCGGGATATAACCAGATCCTGATGTACTAGCCCGACGAACAACATACTTCTTTTATTACTGACCGTGGAATTTATTGTTACAGGGTTATGTCATTTAGCCTCAAGAACACTAGTGCGACCTACAAGTGCTTGGTGAACAAGATGTTCACTAATTAAATTGGCCATTCTGTGGAAGTATACATCGACGATATGCTCGTTAAATCAAAGGTCATCAAAAGTCATATTGAGCACTTGGGGGAAATGTTCGACATCCTTAGAAAGTATCAAATAAAGCTCAATCAATTGAAATGTGCTTTCCGAGTGAGCTCCAGGAAATTCCTAGGCTTCATCGTAAGCCAACAGGGTATAGAAGCTAACCCGAAGAAGATTCAGGCCTTGCTCGACATGAAAAGCCTGACTGGCATTAAACAGGTATAGAGTTTGATTGGACGTATGGTCGCGCTTAGCAGGTTCGTTTCCCAAGCCATGAACAGGTGTTTACCATTTTTTGAGACCTTGAAGGGGAAGAAAGGTTTCAAGTAGACAGAGGAGTGTGAAAGAGCCTTCCAAGAGCTGAAGAAACACCTCGGACAGCCCCCTATTGTCAAAGCCCACCCAGGGCGAGTTGCACTGTATTTGTTGGTATCTAAATTCGTTGTCAGGGCGGCATTGGTACACGAAGAGGGAGGAATACAATGCCCATATACTATGTAAGCAAGAGACTACTCGACACAGAGACAAGGTACTCAAAGATGGAAAAGCTCGCCTACGCCATTGTTGTTGCCACCAAGAAGCTACAACCCCATTTGCAGGTACACTTCATCCATGTGCTGACGAACTTCCCTTTGAAGAAAATAATGTAAAAGCTCGAGGCATCGAGTAGACTGATCTAGTGGACAATGGAGATGAGTTAGCACGACATCAAGTACATCTTAAGGACATCGATCAAAGGCCAAGCCGTGACAGATTTTATATCTGAGTTCTCTTATCAACTAGACGCCGAGTCAAGCCCGCCAAAGGTAAATACCTCGAGAAAGACCGAGCAACATAAACCAAAGGGTAACGACTTATGGCTATGGACTCTGTATATAGATGGCTCCTCGAATGAGTAGGGAGCAGAAGCGGGCCTCTTGCTCGAGAGTCCGAAGGGAGATCCAATTAGAGTCGCAGTAAGATTCGGGTTTAATGCCTCCAATAACGAAGCTAAATATGAGACATTGCTCGCAGGTCTTCATCTTGCCAGGGAAATAGGGGTAGTGTCCATCAAGATCTATAGTGACTCATAGCTCATGATCCATCAAGTTACCGGGGAATACTAGGCAAAGGAAGACATGATGGCATCCTAGCTCCAAAAAGTGGAGACTGAGCTCAGAAAATTTAGATCCTTTACCATCCACTAGATCCCAAGGGAGAGAAACTCGCAGGCAGATGCACTAGCTTGCCTATCCTCTGTAATGAACAATAAGAAGGTCAATTCAATCCCGATTAAATTCCTCCCGAAACCAAGCATCTCCGTTTCACAAGATCCAATGTTGGCCACAACTCAAAGGTATAGCTGGATGAATGTAGTCATCACCTACTTGAAGGACGACAAACTGCCAGAGGACAGAACCGAACCTAAAACACTCTGCACAAAAGTAGCTCAGTACACGCTCGTCAACGATAGACTGTACAAGCGAGGATTCAATGTACCATTACTACGATGTATTGACCACAAAGATGCAAATTATGTTCTAAGAGAGATACATGAGGGCATTTGCGAAAACCACGCAAGAGGCAGATCTCTAGCTTACAAGGTGCTCCGCCAATGACACTATTGGCCAACGATTTATGATGATGTGGCAGACTACGTCCGCAAATGTGACAGATGCCAGAGATTTGCAGACATTCTATGAGCTCCCTCACAAGAATTGACCACTCTGACAAGCCCTTGGCCATTCGTAATCTGGGGCATCGACTTTATTAGCCCCTTGTCTTAGGGAAAAGGGGGTGTTAAGTTCGTGGTTGTTGTCGTAGATTACTTTACCAAGTGGGCGGAAGCCGAGCCATTGGCGACGATAATGTCAAATAGGCAGAAAGATTTTGTCTATAAGAGCATCATTTGTTGGTTTGGAATTCCCCACACGATAATAGCTGATAATGGGAAGCAGTTTGACAGGGAAGATTTCAAGACCTTCTACTAGTAGCTCGGCATCAAAAAGAGTTTCACAGCCGTCTATTGACCTCAAGCCAATGGACAAGTAGAGGTTGTGAGCAAAGTAATCAAGCACACCATAAAGAAAAAGCTCAACAACCTTAAAGGGAGGTGGGTTGACGAGCTGCCGGAAGCACTATGGTCTTATAGAACGACTACTAGAAGCTCGACGGGTGAGACCCCGTTTTCTTTGTCTTATGGATGTGAAGCAATGATCCCAGTCGAAGTAGGAATCAGTTCGTTCCGAAGAGAAATCTTTGAAGAAGAAGCCAACGAAGATCTACTCCGCTTAAGTTTAGACTTGATCGAAGAACATCGGGCCAAATCTCAGTTAAGGCTTGCCTCTTATCAACAGTAGGCCAAGTGATATTTCATTACCAAAGTAAAAAATAGAGACTTTGAAGTGGGCGATCTGGTTCTCAGGAAGGTCATGCAGGGTACCCAAAACCCAAACTTGGGGGCATTGTGACCTAGGTGGGAAGGTCCCTTCAAGATCTCTGAAAAGCTCGCACCAGGATCTTTCCACCTAGAATGCCTTAACAGCGAAGCAATAATGCGAGCTTAGAACGTCGAACACTTACAAAGGTATTACCAATAAGCAGCTCGGGTTCTATTTATTTCTATGAACTACATTTGTTGTACGGCTATTTACGGCAAGAGAGATATTATTTAGTACTTGCTTTGTTCATAATTTACATTTTTTAGTTCGTCGACAATTAACTACTGATCAACAAATCGCGACCGAAACAATGGAATTTCAAAAGAAAACTCGGAATCAAGAGTCCAGGAAAGGCATCTTAGCTCGAAAAAGCCACGCCAAAATCCAACTTTTTGAGGGTAAAACATCCTAAATCGACGAAGTTAAACTTAAGTTTTAAGATCAATGAAAAAACACGTCGAAGGAAATCGGCTCTAAGCCGGCAACCAAAGACCTCGAAAGGGACAATAAAGTCCAAAATTGAAGTTTATTGTCGCATCAGATTTCCTCACATAAATCAGGATTGAAAATCCCAGGTCGACGAAGTTAAACTTGGTAAATTCCAAGAAAAAGCATGTTAGAAAAAATCGGCCTTAAGCCGGTGTCGAAAGCCCTAAAAGGACGACAAGTCCGAAATCGATGCCAAACGTCGCATAAATATTTTTTTGCAAAAAATCTGAAAAGCTCCTAAAGAAGCGAACTACGTATGACTTGGAGCAAAATTCGGGTTCTAAAGTCCGATTAGGATGAATTAAATGACTCTGCAGAAATGAAACAATCATTGCTCGAAAGAGAAATGTTGAAAAATGTTCTTTCATTAACTAAAAGTTTAATTACATTCAGGCAATATAAAAAAAAAAAAAAAAAAAAAACAAACAAACAAACAAAAAAAGACTAAGATTCTTCAGGTTGATGTGAGAGCAGGGCGTCTGTCTTCAACCTCGTGTTCGGGAACCTCGCTCAGGAGGAATGTGGTCAGAGAAATTGGGTCTTCGACCTCTAACTTGGGTCCAGCCTCCTTGACCTCTTTCTGGCCCTCGTCGACATTTCTGAAGTCATCCGAGTACACGTAGGTCATCCCTTAAGCCTCGACCTTCATCCTTTCGACCTCTTTCTGATAAGCTTGCAAAAGGAAAGAAAAGTCGATCCACGGATGAGCCTCCCATAATTTCTGCACAAGGAAGATCGACGTCTCCTAGGATCGGGTAGTGATGGCTTCGTTCAGCTCCTCAATTCTAAGCCTGAGTTGCTCAACCTTAGCTTTGGGAATTTGTTAACCTACCGTTTCCTGGGTAAGGTCGAGGAAAGCCTGCTTGAATTTGGCCTCCCAGCTTGCTGCTGCTTTCTAGGCTAAGGAAAGCTTAAAGTTTAGCTTGTTGTTGGCTCCTCGCTGTTGAGCCAAACTCTAGTCGGCCTCTGCTGCCTTAGCTTCATCCTTACTCCGAGTAACCTCGCTTGCCTTAAGTTTGTCAAGGAACTCCCTTTCCTTGACCACAAAGGCTGTAAACTTCCTCCTTAAGGTGCTCAAGCTCGGCTTGCCTAGCCTCCCTCTCCTTCTCTGCAACCTTGGCCCTCGCCAAGGCATCCTTCTTTACTGTCTCCGCCGGCATCTATCCCTTGTGAGTTCCCTCCAAGGTTTGGCCACATTCTTCGTACAAGAGTCGGCTCGCCATGGCAACCTAAAAACGAAAAGGTGAAAAGCGAGCAAGAAACAAAAATAGCATTAAAAAAAGAAAAAGAAAAAAGGAAGCAAGCTACCAGTACCTTAGCCACATAGCTGCAGGTTAAGGCTAATATCTGGGAGAGAGCCAAGTCCCTAACGGCCGCAAATGTTTGCAGGGTGACACAATCTCGGCCATTGCACAACACTGATATGGTCAGGGAGTTGGTCGATCAGAGTGTCGACTTCAGCCTCGGTCACTTCACCCGTCCCCCATCCTTTGGCTTGGACGAGCCAGGTCTACTCCCCCCTGGAGCAGTTGTCGCACCCGCAGGGGCAGGCTTCTTCTTGACTGCGCTTTTCTGAAGGCCGTTAGCATGCGTGGCGACCTCTTTGCTCTTTGCTCGAGCCCCCCAAAGGCTCAATCACCTTCGTCTTCCCCTAGCCATCGTGCTGCTCGTGTGCTTTACCTTTTCCCAAGCCTATAGTTGGCTTGGATGTCTTCTTCGCTGGCCCCTCAAGGGGCCTGGTGGTGCTATTCTCACCAACCGCTTTAGAGGCGGTCGCAAATTTCTTTGCGCTTGGGCCCTCCACAAGCTCGCCTCTGGTGCGCTTCGTGCCAACAACATTTGCGAGCTATTTTATCACCGGAGTAGCCGGCCCCTTCTGGGTAGCCTATGAGGCCGTCGTTTTCTTCTTAAGGCTTTTGGGTTTTTCGGCCCATATTTCTGCAAGGAAAAAGGGAAACGAGTTAGCGATAATTTGCGCAGGAAATCAAACGCGAGCAAGCAACAACATACCTTTTTTCAAAAAGCGCTAAAAATTTGGCCTTGTCCCTATAAAGTCATATGCCTTTAGGTGAGGAACCGTAAAAAGCTTGTGGACATTGCATGAATTTTCAGGAAGATCGCTGAAACACTTTAGCCTTTGCAAGCTCGTCGCTGGGAGATAGTTCTGCCCGACGTTAACTATAATAGAAAGTAATTTGGTTAGATAATGAAGAAAATCTCGAAACTTGTCTTCGCATACTCGAGCGACCAAAGTCTTACTCGCTTCCGGAGCGAAGACACCACTTGTCCCGGCTTCATAAAAGAAGAATTGGGAGTCCCAATGTGGGACCTTCTTTGGGACATCAACCAGCCTATTGAAACATACTTTCCTCACCTTGGAAAGGTAATACGTCTGTTCTTGACCCTTTTTGAGCCTGTACAAGTGGACAAACTCTTTGATGGATGGCTCGCTTAGCTCAGCGATCATGTACGCGATGTATACCCCGGTAATGATCAAGTAAGAATTGGCCGTCAGTTGGAGAGGAGCGATGTCGAATTGCCTCAACACTTTATCGATGAAAGGGTGCGGGAGAATGGATACCCTGCACCTGAGGAGAGTCTCAAAAATTGCCACCCATTCAGTTGGAGGGTTCTTCCGAGAGTGTTCTCCTAGGGCCATCAGGTTGAGCTGCAGCGCATAGGTCACCCTGATTCATTCAAGATCCCTGAGGGTCATCAAGGATTGTGGCTCTTTTTGTAGTCTATGAGCAGGAGATGGCGGGGAATGAGCCAATTGGATCGAAACATGGTTGGACAAGCCCGCAGCGTCGGGGTCTGAGCTTCTGGCGACAAACTCTTTGGATATCCTAAGGGACACATTCTCTAGTGCTACCGAGCCAACCGGTGAATCGAACATTCGATCTATTGTTTGACTACTAGACGAGGACATGGTTGTAACTCGACTCTGGGTACTTGAAAAAAGAAGCAAACATGTGTTAGAGAGCTTGAACAACTCGGCGACCATTCCACATTTGCTTCCATCTCAAGCACCCAAAATAGCTCGCGCAACACAACAAAGTAACACGACCTACCCAAGACACCGGCGACCACCGCGATTAAACCCCTTTAAAACCCGAGATCGCCAGAAATACACCCCAAAACCCTACTAAAATCTTAAAACATCCAATGTGGCCACTACAGCAACCACCCTTTAGCACAAAAGTCGGAAAAATGAGTAAGGAAAACAAAAAAGTCTTATCGGAATAAAGAAGAGCGCTGAGAACTTGTAAGAAAGACCACCGCGACGATGTAAGAGCAACGGCAAAGAAAAGCAAGAAAGTGGAGGAACTTTCAGAGTGGCTGTTTTGAATATTCGCCACCTTTTATAGTGATTTTTGCATGGAAGACGAAAGGGCGAAGTTCAATCTCAACCATTGACACACAACTGATCCTAGCCCTTCATTCGTTGAGCGATCTCAACCCTTGGACGTGGCCACGTGTCGACCATCCACGAGGTGCGACGAACCATCAAAAATGATAACTGTCATCGCACGATGCCTTGACTTTGCGCGTGAACAGCTGTTATCGCTCATGCGCGGCGAAACATAACTGACAAAGGCTGCTGCATATAATACGACATGACCACACAAAAATTACATTTATACCCTGACTTTTTATATTCTGAGTTTTGACAGGTGGCACAAGTAATAATGTCCAAGTGTGAAGAACGTCGACCAGACGTAAGGTTGGTCGTGGAAGCCCGATCGAGCATGCACTCAGAGACTCACTATTGAAGCCAAGCTTGGCATCAGACTGAGCGATAGTCTTCGAAGCCCGAAACAAGCATCGAACACTAGGGGGCAGATGTTGTGTGTGGTTTTTCCACCAAACTTGGGCCAACGCCAAGATATAGCTCGGCCCATAATGATCTCGGCAACTATTATTGATCGACCCAGCATAAGCTCGTCGAGCCATAGCTCGACTCAGCACAAGCTAGTCGTAGACAATCCTAGGAATTAATCAATCAATCCCTAAATTACTTCAGATCCCGGATATTATGGGAATGATTGGATCAACAGTTATCGTTGCGCGATCATAGCACTCAATCGCAAGGATATTGGAATTGTGATTCAAATCATTTGTAATCCCTTTAATTTTGTTATTTCCTTTATGTAAATCTTGTATATAAACCCCCTAAAACGATAAAGCGGGGGTGGGGGTATACGAATTCTGGATTACAACTACATTGTAAGCTCTCACAACATATGCACAAAACACAGTGGACGTAAGTAGTTAACTTCACTGAACCACTTTAAAAGCTCTCTTTGTTATTTACTTTCCAGCATTGTCATTCATTTATCGTTGATTACCTGTAATCACATACACATCAGTTCCAATCCCAACAAAGCCGATCGGATCTCGCTGGTTGGTGTAGATTTCTATATCAAGAGGGTGTTATATGTTTTGTAATATCTTTAGACTTTAATATTTGAAAATGAGTTACTTAGAATATTTAAATATTTTTAGATCTAAAATTAAAATGTATATCAAAATTTTCATTCTAATAAATTAGACACTATCGAATAAAATCAACACTTATTAACCCTAAATAAAGAAATATAATCCTATGAAGGAAACTAAATAACTAAGAAAATAATATTAAACTTTTGTGAATTTGTTTTTAAAATTTTCAGTTTGTCTTGTAATTTGTGTACCAAGCGTTCAGTTACAAATTTTTCATTTTTAATTCAAAAAATAGAAAAATATAATGAGCGCGTTTTCATTTTCACACTTTTAAACACTGATTTCAGATTTGTACGGTGAATGAAAATTTATTTTTCAATCATTTTTAATATTTTTAAAAATCAGAAAATAAAAACATAAAATATATAAAATAACATTCAACGAAATGCATTTTGAAAAAATTCCAAAAATGCCCTTCTATGAATCTATTGCCACTTACACATTCCAGTGTTGCAGAAAACAAAACTCAACAGAAACAATAGCACCAACCGGTACGGCATGTTTTCGAAAACAAAAATTCTCTCTCTTCTGACTCTACTTCTTCTCTTCACACCTCAACTCTCTCTGCAAACCCAACCCACCATATGCATCATCGGCGCCGGCATGGCCGGCTCCTCCCTCGCCCATTTCCTCCGCCGTTACTCTCCGCCCACCACTCCCCACCCCCCTCACATCCACATCTTCGAGCGAAACGGCGTCGTCGGAGGCCGGATGGGCACCGTCACTATCTCCAACCACACATTCGAAGCCGGCGCCTCAATCCTCCACCCGAAGAACTACCACGCTGTAAATTTCACAAAGCTTCTGAATTTAAAGATCAAACAGCCATCCTCTTCCGACGAATCCAACTCTTTCGGGATTTGGGACGGCGAGCAATTTGTGTTCAAGACGTTGAGTGTTGACTCCAAGGTCCCGTTTGTGCAAAAGATTGTGTCTTTTGCAAATTCTGTTTATATATTTATGAGATATGGGTGGTCGTTGTTGAAGATGCAGAGTTTTGTGGATAGTGCTGTGGGCAGGTTTTTGAAATATTATGAAAGTTTGGAAAGGAGGCCGGTTTTTGAGAGTGTGGATGAGATGCTGAAGTGGGCTGGTTTGTATAATTTGACTACTAGAAGTTTGAGGGAGGAAGTGGGTGATGTTGGGTTGACTCGGTTGTTGACTCAGGAGCTTGTCACTGTAAGGTTTCTTGGTTTTCCATTTTGGTTATTGTGTTCAATTTGTTTGAATTGGATTGGTGTTGATTATGAATGAATTTAGTTTAAGTTGTTGTGTTGGAAAAGTAGTTTCTCCAATCATCACAGAATCCCACACAAAATTTACTTGATGGGCAAAAGAAAGTCTAGCTTCAGAAATGAAAAGGATTCTTGGTTTTCTATTTTGGTATAATTGTGTTGCATTTGTTTGAAATAGATTGGTGTTAATCATAAATGAATTTAGTAAAATTGTTGTGTTTGAAAATGGATTTGTTTATGGCACTTCTTATCATAGAAATACACCCACCAAATTTAGTTGATGGGCAAAAGAAAGTTCAGCTCCGCCTTCATTGAGAGTGGTTGGGCAAAAGAAGGTCTTTAGCTCCATAAAGAAATTCATTCATTAAGGTAAATAGTTCAATTATATAAGTCTGTGTATAGCTCAAGTTAGTCAAATATAACCCTGAATCCAAGCTCTGAATTCTGTTACAAGATTTGGCAATTCACACATTCAAATTCAATTGTGTGAGAGAAACTGTGCTTATTTTTTTGAGCTATTCCTGTACTCTTTAGCTCTCTTTCTCTTTCACTACGTTCCGTGTCTTGGATAACAACGCCTTGTGGTTTCTCACACTTCTTTTGTAGGAGCGCACCCCTTTGTGTATCACATCTTGTGTCTATACATATCTAGACAACATAATATATTGCCACTCTAGACAATCTAGCACATTGTCACACCCTTTCTAAATGTAAGATTTATGCACTCTTGTATTCCCCTCTATTTGTGAATATTACACTTATTTTTTATGTGGAACATACACTCTCTTCTTAGTATGTAAACATACCCAATCTCACAATAGTGAGGTTTACACCACAATTCTTGAGGTGAGGTTTTCACACACTCTTCTTGTGACTCCTATTTGTAGGTGGAATAATACTAGACATACAACATTCTTATACAACATTTCTCATACAATATTATGTGGCAAAAGATGATTGGGTGAAAGTTTAATTTTAATTTAAAATCAATCAATCATATTTTGCCATATAATGTTGTATATATAGTATTACTCTTTGTAGGTGCAAGGATTTGTTTCTCTTAGTAAGAACATTACTTATACAATCTGTATTATTTTCTAGAATAAATCTTCCCGTGATAAAAAACCTATAAGGATAGCTACAAGGAAACCAATTTCTAGAATAAAACTTCCTGAAAAAAATATTTACAAAACAAGAATACTTCTAGGACTGTGAAAGAAATCCTTTGTTAATTAAATCTTTTCTCTTCTAAAAAACGAGCCATTAATCTCAAGTTGAAAGTTGATGCAAATGTGGTGTGGGAGATCTTAAAGGACCTCTAAAAAATAGTAGAATTATAGTTGAGAGTATGAAGGTTCAAATTCAGACGAAGAATAATTGATTTTTGCTGAAATTAGTGCCTTATTTGTATACCGTTTGCAACTTAGGGGGAGAAGATTTGAGGGAGGAATTGGATGTTGAAGTTGGACATAGAATTAAAAGTTAACTCCTTTTATATGTAGTTTAATGAAGCAACCAAGGACAGGCAGTTGTGTGTAACAACGTAAGGAAGAAAATTCAACTTGTAACTGCTTTTAAAAAAATTTAGCCATCTTTTTTCCCTCAGTCAATTGTGTATGGGAAATAACAGGGTAATTGGAATTATAGCTTTGTTGATTATGGTAAAGGAGAACCCCGCCATGTAGCCCATTATTGTATTTGAATCAAAGAATTACATCCAGTCATCATGCATTCTTATTTTGTGTCTTTATAACTATCTAATCATTGGTATTAGCTTATTCAGTTAGTTGAATCTCTTGGGTTGTTAACCTCTAGTCTATATATAATACTGTGCATGCATGTCTAGAAAGCAGAAACTCTAAGAGCAGTGTTGACAGTGGTTGAATCTTTGTAATATTTGCATTTGAATGTGTATGAGACTTGGTGCAACAGTTGATCGTTTACAAATCTGTCACAACTAAAATTCCATTGCCATATGTAGGTCATCACACGAATCAATTATGGTCAAAGTATCGACATCAGTGGACTTGCTGGTGCTGTTTCCTTGGCAGGATCTGGCGGAGGATTATGGGCTGTTGAAGGGGGAAACTGGCAGATGGCAGCTGGGCTAATTAACCGTTCAGATGTTGCACTGCACCTCCATGAAGAAATAGAATCTATCTCGTACCTTGGAGGTTACTATGAGCTTAACTCCACTAAAGGAAACAGTTACACTTGTGAGGTAACTGCGGTCGCCACACCACTGGATGAGTTGAATCTACGTTTCAGCCCTCCAATTTTAATCCCGGAGAGGAAACTACAGCACACACATGCCACTTTTGTGAGAGGCATTTTGAATCCTGTAAGTTACCTTTAAATGCATGTTCTTATATGATTTAACTACAAAAAATTTGCTCAGTGTTCTGTTTCAAACTCAGACCCCCAATTTTATTGTCTTTTCTTAATTTATCTTTTTTCCTTTTTCTGGAAATTAATTACTTTCTATTTGCTGTTCGCACTTCGCAAGGTATATTTTGGCCTGGATGATGTTTCAAAAATTCCAGATCTGGTGGGCACAATAGAGGATCCTGACCTTCCATTGACGAGCATTTCAATTCTGAAGCGACATGGTGAAAAAGACATCAGTTACAAGATATTCTCTCGTAAACCAATGGCAGATTCATTGTTAGATGACATCTTCAGGTAATATTTTCAACTAGTCAGTAGTTAGTAGCCAGTAATTGTCATTCATTTGATTCGGAAAAAAGAGTATCATAATGCCACATTGAAGTATTATTTTGTTACTTAACATAGTTTATTTATCATGGTAGCTAATTAGTAATGCTAATTAGTAATTTGAGCAGGAGTAGCAGTCACTTGTTGATACCTTATCAACATTCTGTCCATTATCTTAGGGAATTAACAGAGATGCAAAATGAGGTAGACAATAAGAACACTTGGTTAAAATGGTTGATCTTATCAATGTTGATGTTGCCCTTTTGTAGGGGGGTCAGTGTATATATATATATATATATATATATTGCAAAATGCTAAATTAAATAAGCTGGTGATAGATGTTTTTCTTTCCTGGTTATATTTTGGTTGGCTTTGTTTGTAAATTAACTTGGTTGTTTAACAATTGAACTGTATACTAGCCAATCCTGCTTCACTCCTTAGTTGCCTTCAGCCAGTGCCTGATGGAAAAGCCCTTAAAGTCAATCAAACTGGTGCAAAAACCCATTGACGATTCTATTTTGATTCTTTGTTAATTTTGACAATGTTAGTGCAAGGAGGGAGACAATTCGCATAGACTGGGGTGCCTACCCACATTACACAGCTCCTGAGGTATTTGCACCGTTCATTTTGGATGGTCAACATTTGTACTATGTTAATGCTTTTGAGAATGCTGCTAGCACCATGGAGACAAGTGCTGTTGCAGCTGAGAACATTGCACGGCTCATTGTGTCAAGATTTTTTGGCAGCGAATCATTGTGCTCATCAAACTTGAAGAGCTTCAGCTTTGATGGTGAAGAACTGCACGTTGATTTGTGATTCATATATATTGATCAATGAATCAATATGGATGTATAAAATGTTGTATAATGGAAATCAAACGTGAAGAAAGGAAACAGTATTTGCATACTTAAAAACAATTTGGCCCTTGACTATTCTGTGGGCATATCATGTTAGTTGCCGTTTGAAAGGAACAAAAGTGTTAGGGTTGTTTGTGATAATTTTTGACATCATTATGTCTAAAATATTTTATTTAACAAATTATAATTATGAGGGTGTTTTGGTTTCGTTACTGTTGTCATGTTAGAAGGTAGCCTTGTATCAGCTATCAACACTCAACAGGTCTCAACATTAGATTTGTTTCTCCCAAAGCTTCCAATATTCTATCGTTTGTTTGCCCTCTTTCAATATCCAAAAACATAACAAAAGAAAAAAGAAGTGTGAATATAAAGGCTGTGTAACGCCTCAATATAAATTAAAATATTATACAGATTTGTACAAATCTTATTTGGAGAATAATTGTGAAAGCTAAACCAAACCAAAATGTACACAAAAACAAACCAAATGAATTAGTACATGCATTGACAAAGGCCACCAACAAATGGTGTATCAAAAATGCTTAGCAGCTTCACAAGACTCTATGTTGCAATTTCGTTTAGAAGTTCGTTTGGAAGTTCATTCAACTACGCGGGCAGTGGTTCTGTTAATACTGCATATGAACAATACCAGGCATTGGAAGTCGGTAAAGCCTTAGTGTTTGTCAGTGTGAGTGTGTGTGTGTGGACAGCAAATGCGGAAGCAAGAGAGAGACAGACATACCTTTCTTCTTCGTGGACACTTCAGCTGAAGCTATTTCAGCATCGTCCGCAACCACATTGGAAGCAACTGGAGCTTTCGTTGGCACATCAGGCAGATCCAGATGCTCTTGTTCTTCAGATAGTCCTTTAGTAGGTACTTCTGGCATATCTTCAACGGTCATCTGAAAGAAGAAGTTCAATATAGGTATAATTAAAAGGATATATATGAAGGGCTAAATGCTAAGAAATATGTAAACTTCCAAAAATGTAAGATAAAAATGCAAATTTTAGTCAAAAATGTCAAAAGAAAACAAAAGTTATGCTTTAGTGGAAACACCATGCTTAAAACTGTACAAGAAGAAATTAACCAAGCAAGACCAATTTAGTGTGACCCATTCTAAACTAATTATTATCTGAAATAAAATCTTCCTGTTTATTTTACATAAAATTCAAAGTTCCATGCCTGCTTCATTGAAGCATCTAAAATAAAAATTCACTTGGATCATGGAGAAAGATGGGATACAAAGGAACAGTTGAGCTTATTTTTGTCCTGAAAATAATACAATTTGGTAAGCCCCAATAAGATAAAGAAAAACCATATTCTGTGTATCAGTAGCCTCTCCTCTACAAGAAGATTATAGAAAAAGAAATCACAGAAGAATGCGAACAAGAAAGGGACTCACAAATAAATAGCAAGTAGTTTGAGTATATACTATAATATTAGTTATGACAAAGTTTGATATAATTGTGTACAGAAATATCGGCAATTAACTTGAAGGAAGAATATGCAGGAGAATACATGAAGATTGAAGCCAGTTGTTCAAACAAAATATATACACATACCTGAGTTTCCAAGTTCTCAAATTCGGCCAAAATATCCTCTTCATCTTCCGCTGACAATTTCTCACCCAATATCGCATTAATTTCCTATAGGATCACAACAGATATGATACTTAGACTTCAGAAATTAATAAAACAATAAAGGAAAAAGCAAAAACAATAGTAAAAACCATTGTTGTTGTTATAGAAAAGTAAGCAAATTCCTAAATCTTCTGAGGTTTTATGCTGGTCACATGCACAGTAAATTTGCAAACTGCTCCATCCAGTACCAAAAAAGTAAACCACACACAAGCCACGACACTGACAATAGTTTTCTTGTGATACACAGCACACAACTATGACATACAAAACTGTATTACTTTTAACACTCATAATAGTTTTCTAGTGTATTACTTAGGTTTGACTGCTCAAGCTTGTAAAATAAGTTTGGCCACAAGCAACCATCTGATAATATGATAAGTAGCTTATAGACAGCGAAAACACATCATCTTAGATGGTACTGATAGAGGATTGTATTAGACAACTCTCTTTCTCTATCCTCTTCTCCCTTTCTCCTACACACACAGGGGAGAGAGAGGGTGGGGGGAATCCCTAATTAATGCAAAGATGGTAGTCATATCTTTTAACATAAGCAAACCAGACCATTTATAAGGAAAAAAACACTCATTTCTGAAGGACTTTTAAGGGCAGATACATATTTATACATATATATTGGATTTGAAACTGAAATATACAGAGAGATGAAGCAAAATAAAATAAAAATTATCTCAAAAGAAACATAAAGAAAATAAAAGTGACAGTCAGGCTTACATCTTGATAAGCCTTAGCTTCTTCGGTATCATCCATTAACTTCTGAACATCGTCCATGTTTATCTCACTTTGTATAGCCTTAATAGCATTGGTACCTGCCTTCAAACTGTCAAATACAGCTTTCTGCTTGCTTGCTAGTTCAATATCTGCCAACTGAACAAAACATAAGCATTTATATCTTTTATCTTAAAAAAAGTAAAAGGAAAAATGAAAAAATAATCTAGCTCAACAAAGCTAACAATTCAACACCAAAGTAGAGGCCATCAAATGGATGAGTGAATCTCATTCCGATTCTTCACTTTAATCAAAACAATATCAAACGAACATAAAAGGGAAATAAACTTCAGCTTGGATAAAGAACAATTACTTGTTGTTCGACATTAATGAGCCAGGCATCAACTTGCTTCAGCAATTCTTCTTGCGTTTTCTTCTTCTTCAATGCTAACAATGCCCTATCCTTTCTCTTTTGACGAATCAAGTCTCTAGCAGCTTGTTTTTCTGCTTCAATGACAGTATCAAGCTGGAAAGAGTTCAACAGAAAGGAAATACCAGTAAAAGAAATACAAAATTGAGTCACTACATGGACGTTTCTTCAAGAAGCTTCCTTTAAAGAGGATACAGATTCAATTATAAGCCCAAGAAAGTTGTTATCTTTGAAAAGGTTCCAGAAATCAAATATTAAAAAGAAAAAAAGAAAAAAAAAAAAAAAAACACATTCGTCAATTCTTTGAAATTTAAGAATCACTAGTTTCAAAATTGCTTTCAGTGACTGAAAATTTAAAAGGTAAAGTATAATGGGAAAAATAAAATTTTGCAAAACTTTCCAGCCTAAAATTGAATGTGTGGGACTGAAACATGTGAAGAACATACAGCAAAAACTAAACGCAATAAGTATAAATTAAACAAGCCAAACAAGAGAGAGGATCACTGGACTCTATGAAGGTAAGCCAAACACAAACACACAGCTAAAAAAAAAATACAATTTTCTTTCAATTCTTGCCGTCAAAAACAACCATATCAAGCTCTATTGCTTTATAAAATTCCTCTAACCCCTTTGCAACAGCCTCGCACTACACATCACTAAACGCGCGAAATTCATAAACCCTAAGCCAAGATAGCTAGTTTTTTCCATTTATATATCTATTTTCCAGGAAAGGGATAACAATTTCGTACTTCTCATCATTAACATTGACACAAACAAAACGGATATTTCGTCTCTTCTGATCACCAAATAATCTCCCTAAATATTTACTTTTTAACTCAAAACAGATTTGATTAAATTATATAATTATAAACACACTATGATAAAATTTCTTTAAAAAACGTGAATAATCCAACTAGATGGCCAATCTCCGATGCTTTGATTTCATAATTTACAATACTTAGAAGAGTAATTACGTGAAATTAGCAACTGGGCATTAAAAAAAGAGACCTGTTGTTGGTATTGAGCAAGCTTGCGTCGCTGGGTTTTGAGGGAGAGAATGGCTCGATCCACATCGGTGATCTTAGGCTTCTTCACAAATATATTTCCCATGTTTTTTTATTGAATTTTCTGCAAAATAAAATATTAACAAAACGATAATACTTGTGGAGGAAACCCTAGATTACAGAGCTCCCTCATATCATATCGTTCTTATTCTTTGGTCGTTTTGATCATCAAGAGTCCACAAAGAGTCGATCGCCAGCGAGAGGGCGTGTGCGCCAGCGGGTCCTGGAGATTTTTATTGACCGGTTAAACAATTAAAAGGTCCCCAAAGGTTTTAATTTTGTATTACTAAGTCCCTAGTGACATAAGTATTGAAATTATTACGTCATCGCCCCTGATGTTTTGCAGAAGTGTATTGACGTCCCCTAGGTTGCTAAGGATATATGTTAGGTAAAGTTCATGGAATTGGAGATTATTGGGTTTGGGTGTAATCATATGAAACTAGAGCTTTTGTGAAGATAACTGTTGGGTTAGTGAATTGTGTAAGGGCATTTTAGTTTTAAATTTACAAAAAAAAAAGGTTCTAATATAAGAAATTATAAGTAATATTTATAAAATCCAATGTGAAGATGTTTGGATATATTAATATGCTAAAAAAGAGCTTATGAGAGAAGCAAAACTTTGGGTTTATCGATGCCAATTAAAACATTAACGAAACCTATATTTTATGTGCGAGCTTTCAACAATGACAAATCATTTCTAAGCTTTAAAATATAAGGCTATGCACCTTACAATAACATCTTCATTCATGCTTTGTCCATTTTCCCATCTTTAGTTTTATTTGCTTGACATTTTTGGGGTATATCAAACATGTATACTTTTTGAGTCAACACTTATAATGATTACTTCGACGTTTTGGGATGTATTATTTCATTATTATTATTATTATTAAAATAAGAGCATGTTATCAATATTTATAACAAGAGATGTTGGTCGTAAAAGTCTTATATATGATTTATCAATGGATATATTTTTTAAAATAGAAATAAAGTCATAAAAACCACGCTTCAAGGTTCAGGCCTAAAATCAATATCATAAATCGGTAGTATCATTACTCAAAAAAGGTGTTCATTATTATGGAGAAAAAATTTCATACAAGGTAACTTAGTATAAAATAAAATGTTAACCAAATAAAATATCAATTAAAATGTCACATTAATTTGTCTATAAAGACAAAGTTTTATTCAAATGTCTTCTTTTCAAGAAAGGAAGTAGGGCAAGTTAAGAATTCAATATAATAGACAAGTGAGGGATATCATTTCTTTAAGAGATTTAGATCAAATCAAGGAATAATTATATCCTTAATGCCATATAATATCATTTCATCCTTTTTAATATGATCTTCCAATTAACATAAGATTCTCTGATTACTTTAGAAAAATATAATATAAAAATAACTTCTTTAAGTATTCCACGTAATATGCTTAATAAATTACCTACCAAATTTGGGTACTTATATTATATTAGATGATTTATGTGTAAAATTCAAATTTTATGAAATATGAATATCTCATTTTAGTAGAAAAAATTGAATGAAGAAAATGCTTAAGAAGAGGGTGAACTTACAAGGTGGAATAGCTTTAAGTAGTCCACAATTTATTGGTTGTCAAACAGTCTTTCAATTTACAAATAGCTTACAAGGTGTTATTGGAACTTGACACTCTCTAGGAGTCACTTTATCTCACCATAAATGCTTAGAAACTCAAGAGTGAACTTCATTCTTTTACAACTTGAAAATGGATTGAAGAATAACTCTCTCACAGAGTAGCTATACAAGTCTTTTCACTCAATTCAAACCAATCTACAAGAAAGCAAGTTAATGTGTAGCAAGACTTTATGTTAGAGTTAGACTATGAAATTTGCAAGTGAAATCTCTAAAAGATTATTTGGTTGCTTTTGCTTTGAAAGAAATGAAATTTTAGAGTGTACAGAGTTGTTTTGGAATGGGATTAAATGAGTTTACATAGAAAAGTTAAAAACTATAGTCGTTACGCCAAAAATTGCACTTGAAAATCGAAGAATTCGATGACCGTTTTGCAATTTGGTCGATCAAATTATGATGTAACACTAGCCATTACAACCGCTTAACCAAATTTGGTTGATTGGATTTGAAATCCAGTTGACTAGATTGATAAAGCAGTTTTAGAACTGCTTCTGTCCAAATCCAAAAGATAATCTAGTCGATCAAATGGGTTAAAATGCAAAGATTTAAACCTTGGTAGAAATTGTCAACCCACCAACTTTAAAATATGTTAGTTTAGCCCAAAATTGAAAATAAAATCCTGGTGCGCAATCTCCATCGGTTCACCGGATGGGTTAAACTGAAAATATATAAAACTTGGAAAATTAATTTAACCCCTAGAGTTTGAAAAGTGACATTTGAACCAAATCTTAAAAACTCAAAATAAATTATTTAGAGCTTTCACAAGTAAATGACTTTTCTAACCAAGACTTATGCTTTTACAAACTAAATTTTCTTGAATTCTTCAATGTTTTTCATCCAATCTGACTTTTTCTCTCTCTGATATATATTTTTTTAAAAATCCATTTAGATTTTCTTTGTCATCTAAGTCTACATTTAATCAAGAGTCATTGGTAGCAATGCTCAGAGAGTCAAAATAAGAACACAATGTCTTACTGAGTCAAGAAGATTTTCGTATATGATACAAATCAAATTTTCATCCTTAAAATTGTACTCATTTTGAAAAAACTCACACTATCTAAAGTTAATACTCTCCTTACATTTTACTTTTTCCTTTTGAAGGTTAATAAATTCATTCATCTTTTTCATTTTTAGATGCCCAAAGTTAAAATGATTCCTCTTTTTCCTTTTTTGATAAGAATAACAATTATGCTAATCCAAATTCTTAAAAAAATTATATTAAATAACCCTTTTTTGGGACTCAATTGAAAATTAATATGAAAATATGTCAAAGAATAGCTCTATTCCAAAATTTCAAAACACTTATTAAGAGTTAATGACTTTTTCCCACCCAAATAATGGCTAAATGACATTTTTCCACCCACGGACTTTTTAAATACCATTTTACTACCCAAAGTTAGATTTCGACGGCGAACAGAGAGCAAACTAAGTCCAGGCTGTTGGGGCTTTTGAAGAGGGGAGACCGGTGAATCTTTTAGTGGTGGGAGGTTAGATTTTAGTTGTTGAGATTGATCAGAATTTGACTTGGGAGGGGCGGCTATACAACCCTAATCGCTCGACGGCTAGCGATTGGCGGGGTGGGTAGGAGTAGGTTTTGAGGGGTTTTGGTGAGTGATGGTCAAGAAAGAGAATGTTGGTGGTGTAGGGTCGTAACGATGTCAAAATCAGAAATGGAATATAAATTTAGGTAATAAGTGGTATTTTAAAAGTCCGTGAGTGAGAAAGTGTCATTAAGCTATTATTTGAGTGTGAAAAAGTTGTTTACTCCACTTATTAAATGAAAATATCTTGTTAACTTAAAAACCCAAAATGACTGATAACATCCCGTTAATGTTAAACATCTATATTGGTGAACCGATAGAAACTGGTAGGTTTTTGTCGATATAGTTTTTTTTTTTTGTTTCAAGAGGTAATTTGGTATAATCATGTTGAAGTTTTGAAACAGAATTATTTTTTGAACAACTTTTATAAATGGGCAATTTTTTGACGAACTTTTATAAATGGTGGATTTTCACTGCTCACCAAAAAAAAGTTATTTAATATAATTTTTTAAAAATTAAATAATTTTATGCAATTTTTTAAATTTTTTATAAAATTGTATATATTACTTGCTTTTAAAATCCATTATATGTGGAAGAAAAATAAAAATAAATTACGGGTTAGCGAAGTGTCAAATTCAACTATTGATGACATGTCCCTCACGAATTTTGAAGCGAACTCAAAATCTATCTAAATCTAATCTACAAACCCTTGAATGCCTTTCAATTTTTACAATTACACCCCTATTTGTTCTTCTTTCCTTCAATTCTCTCACCATTTCACCATCCCGTCCTTCTTCTCAATACCCTTTTTCCCTTTCTCCCTTTAAACCCCAAAGATCACAGCTTTTTGGCTTATGGCTGAACCCCTCTTTTGTCATTGTAATTAATTAATTCATGGAGGTTGATAACAGTTCTTCTTCTACTTCGAAGTTCGATTCTTGTCCGGTTTCGACTCGGCAGAGGTTTACCATTGAGCTGAGGCCCGGTGAGACCACAATTGTTTCATGGAAGAGGCTGATTAAGGATGCTCACAAAGCTGAACCTCCTTTGACTCAAGAGACTCAGAAGGTTCAGGTCGCTCTGGTGAGGCTCTTTATGAATACCCTTTTGTGTAATTTGTTGTCTGCTTGTAGTTTTGAACTGGGATTTTTGAGGATTGTAGTTTGTTTGATATTTCTATTAAATTGTAAGCCGTGCATTGATAAGGGTTTTGTTAATTGAACTGGGTTTTGCTTTGTGCTTCTTGGAATTTTGTCATTTATTTTATTTTGAGAAATTATGAACATTGTGGCACTTCTAACATTTGTGGTTGTTTACAGTAATTGGATGTTGCGAAATAGAAAATAAAAATAGGCTTGGGATGCGGCAAATATCGAAATATATGGACAAGCTAACCATTAACCCCAACTGTGGTGAATCAAATAATCACCACGTACATCACACGTTGTAGTGATACACAAAATGAAATAAAACGCTAAAAAACCATTATCCGACTTGGGTGAAGCAAATGATCACACCATACATAGTAAATTCAACCTGCTAATGAGATATCTTATATGGACAAAAAAATTATCTCCACAATGTCAGATCCAATTCTTTACAAAAATTTCCTCACTGCGCAAGAAGAGCCACACACAAGAATTTCCTATACACTCTTCTTATTTCTTTTTGATGCCAGAGTTTAATGTCACTAACACCTTTGCACATCCCTTTATTGCAGATGCCTCCTTCTGCCAACCAGCCTTTGAGAAGTTTTCGATTCTGTTTGCCAGAAACTCTCTGAGTCATTGTTTTGTACCATGCCTTCCCAGCACCTTTATTGCAGATGCCTCCTCTCCTCTTCCAACCAGCCTTTGTTTGAGAAGTTTCCTCTCATTGTTTGCCAGGAACCTGCAGACATGTCACTTTTGTAAATAAAAAAAAAAAAAAAACACGTAAATAAGTTACAGTGTGGGTAGGTGAGATTTCACTCAGTCCGTGTCTTTCGGTAAGCTCCATATAGCATGACACCTGCAGCATCAGCACCACAACCCAAGTATCACATCAACACACCATCACTAAACTACAAAATCAATCCAACTTTCATACCTTTTATTGGGTTCTGCTCACTCAAAACGGATCCATCTCCCATGGAAGCAGTTAACAGCCCAGCCCTCCTGACAATCTCTCATTGTTTCGTCATTCAACAACTCAATAATTTTAGGGCATATCCCCACATTCAGTACTACAATGGAAGAAGACATTAATATTAGAATAACTTATAGAACATTATATTATATAAGTTAGTTTTATACAAAAGTTACCTTGACTCTTATTATTGGGCCAATAAAGCGTTTAATTGGCCACTTTCCGGTTAGTACTTGATCACCCAAGTGCCCAAACATCCCGCTGTCACAGCACAGCCGCGGAAAAACGTGGACAGTGGCTCCAACTCGATCTCCAATTGTGTTGTCTCGACAAATAGTGGGGTTGCAGTCAAGGATCTTCAGCAACCCCTCCTCGAGATACGCAACGACTGCTATCCTGTATCTCTTTGACGAGGATGATGCAGTACACTCTTTTAACAAAGCCCAACTGTGGCCATTTTGGGCTATCCCCCCGTATATACTGCATAATTCGTCATTAAAATGAAAATCATCAGGGATGCAGTCCAACTGTACTGGGGCCAATTTTTTTTCGCTTCGGTCCTTTTGTTCACCACAAGCAATAACATTTTTAATTAAATTGGGATATACCGAAACAAGCCTTTGGCCAAACGCCATATCAGTGATGACACACGTCGGATACATAGATCACATCAGTAGTCTGTCTAGCGCCTCATTAGTGCTAATATCTCATCGATGTGCTATATCAAATAAAAACACAAGAAGTATGGAAAACATAGGCAAAATAAGGAAAATTAAGCAAAAATAACTCACCTTCTTCAAGCCACGTACCCATCGTCAACTTCCAAAACCATTCCCAGGGATAATCCCATGTCTTACACTTTATATGGCCATTACTTCCTGATCCATTGTAATAGGCATAGAAGAGTTTTTTCTTTTCCTCTATTGGCCTATACAATCGACTTTGAGTACAATTTCCCTTGCCCACCTCCTCTCGCTTCCTCCATTTTTACATCCCACTTCCTTCGCCTCCCACCTCGCCCTCCTCCATTTCACCACCCCACTTCCTCCACAACCTCCTCTATTTCTGGTTCTTCCTCCATTGTTTTCTTAATTTCTTCTTCTTTACCTGTGTCACTACCATGTGAGGCGATTTCACAAACTTGCTATTCCGGCTCTCTCTTTTCAAGCCAGTTTGCACTTCAACCACCTTTAATTCTCCACCAACTTCCTCCTCCATTGTACCGACTCCTCCTCCACTATACCAACTTTCTCTCCCAGCTTATCCACTTTCTCCTCCACCATTTCATGCACTCTTCCATCTTGTCAACCTTGCATAAACGACTGTTGTAATAGGTTAGCAACCTCATTCTCCCATGTCGATGTCTCGGCAAAGCGGTACTTGTTATACCGGTTGCTGAGGCATACAACTTCTTCCTCCCTCTTCTTCTCCCCTCCTCGGACCTTAGGCCGATTGAAGCTTCATCCTCCTCGGTATCAACCATGTTGTGAAGCAGTGGCCCCGCAACTGCCATCACATGCGTGACCCTTTTAGGTCCCGCATCAGGTGGTCTATCCATTCATCGCTTGCATCCTCCAGTGCTTTGAAAGATTTGACATAGCCTTTCTGCTTCAGCCCCAGTAGCGGTGAGAAAGGGATGGACGACTCCCTGTAATAAGAAAGAAAATCAATCAGATTGAAGCGATATTTTAAAGCAACACATATTCAAAAGCTGTCCTTTAATCTTACCCCAGCCGCTTGAATATCAACGTCTATTTGCTCGTAATTCGAATGGGTGTACCTCTGACATCCACTGCACATCCTAGGAAATTGCTGTTGCACATCCAAACTGTTCCCCCCCCCCCCCCCCCCCCCCCTTAGCGAAGACGGGATGACCTCGTACATCCAAGCCTACATTTTAAAAAAAAAAAAAACAGTCCATATCATAATTCAAACACATATGTTACAAAAATATAACAAAAATCTATTAATATTTACTGATTGCCCATGGGAAGCCACCAAATTGTACGTGCTTGGTTTCCTTCCCCTCCATTGGGACTGCTTTAACGCCATGTCTACTTTTTTTAGGCTGTTGATGGTTCGCTCATATGATTCAGTCCCCATGGATAAAAATTAAAGAACTTCAAGTTGCTTGCAAACAACACAATCTTTCTCAACAGCTTTTTTTGAGTCACCAGCCAATAAGATCGAATGTAAAGTGTATCAGTAAATTCATTGTTTCTAGCCTATTCTCTAATACCTATGCTGTAATAGACTTATCCCCTGCAAACCTCATTATAAAACTGTTTGGCTCCCTGACTATTCTTTACTGCCTTCCTTCTTTGGCCACTTCCCCACATCCTAAGTCCGTCCCAGGCATTTCCATCATGCCAAAACTAGTGGCTCCCACCACAAACCACATTTCTTATTTTTTTATTCATCTTACTGAGTGCAGCAACATGTAATGCACTCCCTACCCCTAAAATGCCTTTTTCCAATGTTCCAAGTCCTAAACTGACCGAAATAAGTGCGACTAAAATCTCTTTTATCATGCATAATTCTATCTAAAATGTCATGTATTCTGTCAAAAACTTCCCAACTTGACCTGACCGTCACCTTGCAGGGAAGTAGGGCACCTTATCGCTTATGGTCCACTCGTAGTCTGTATAGTTTACGGTCCGCACAATCTCCACAATGGTATAACAAAATGTCAGCAACAAAATAAACCAAAAGAGCTAAACAAAATATCAGCAACAAAAAATTACCACTGTGGTCGCTTAAGCGATCGATTCAGATCGCTTGCGATTTGAAATTGCTTAAGCGACCAAGAGTAAACTGAAAGAATCTCTTAAGCGACACAAACGTCGCTTAAGCGATCTTATATCTATGATTCTGCCTCGAAAAGATTGCTTAAGCCATCTGAAATTGCTTAAGCGACCAAGAGTCAACTTAATCAATTGCTTAAGCGATATAAAGGATCGCTTAAGCGATTTTATACTAGGCAGATGGAGTAATAGAGGTTAATCACTTAAGCGATACAAATGATCGCTTAAGCGACAGTTCTAACGTACCCTTTCTTCGCAGCCTGCTCATTCTCGCCGCCTCCTCCTCGTCGCCTGAATCCTTGGAAGACTCCTCCTGGCCTGAGTTCTCGCCAGATCCTCCTCATGCCCTGAATTCTTACCGAATCCTCTTCTTGGCCTGAATTCTCGCCTGACTTCCTCTTCAGAACCGTTTGCCGATTCTCTCCTTCTGTTCTGTGCCGCCGATGTCTCCTCTGCCTGTCACCACCTTCACTGATCGGATGATCCACCGAGTAGCCATTGAACTGCTTGCACCACTAGAATCTAGGATTCAAAGTGGCGTTGGGTTTCCTTGTCATTGGAGTGTCAGCCATGGTTTTGGATTGAATTTGGTGTGAAAATTTGTATTTTGGATCAGAAATGTGGGCTGTATTGCCGAAAATTGCGCAGATTGTTTAGGGTTCAAGAAATCGATTTTAGGGTTCAAGAAATTGATCGAAAATCGTGACTTATCGCCGAAAATCGCGACTATATTCCATTTAGGGTTTAAAATTGAGTTTACGATTGAATATGGTGTGAAAATTTGCGGGTTCGATCGAAATCGCACTGTCTCCCTTTGGTTCAAGAAATCGCTTTTTGCCCTATGAATTTCGATTAACCGAGGTGAATAGTTAGTGGGGCTTGTTTTGAGAATTCAAATTTTAAAAACTTTTATTATTTCTGATTCGGCCCCACATATGTTTTAATATTTTCATTTTAACCCTTTACGTGTATGCCACGTCATCTTCTCTAAATTAAAAAAAAAATGAAAACAGTTTCAAGACCATTTTCTTAATTCGAAGCTTGGGATGGCCAGGCATTTACATTTTCTCTTTATATTTCTTGTTACATGGCCTAAATATTTGTTGGTGATTTTAGTTTGAAATTAGGTTGTCAAATTGAGAAGAAAGTATGGAATTAATACGTGTTGGTAATTTTAGTTTGTCAAAATTCAGGAAAAAAGTAGGAAAAGTATATATTGTCCATGATCGCTTAAGCGACTAAGTATATCGCTTAAGCGACAAAGGATTTTTCAAACAGGATCACTTAAGCGATATCACGGATCACTTAAGCGATCGTGCACCTGGGCAGATGATTCTGCTCACGTGCACGATCGCTTAATCGACTAAGAAAAAAAGACAAGAATTGCTTAAGCGATATCTCGGATCGCTTAAGTGATCATGCACCTGGACAGATTTGATTCTGCCAATCACATGATCGGTTAAGCGATCCGCGATCGCGTAATCGACCAAGTGAAAAAGAAAAGAATCGCTTAGGCGATATCTACGATCACTTAAGCGACCTTGTGTAAACAAAGTTCCTTTTAGTATAATCGCTTAATCAACCAACGAAAGATTTAAAAATTTAACAAATACACCCCCACCAACCCAATTTCCTAGATTCCGGCCACCACCCCCGAAATCCTACCGGGAAAGGGCGTTACGACGCATAGTGGTCAGATCAGGCTGATAGGGCTTCGATATGGCCTTTTTCGGCTAGATCGACCACAGATGTGGCCGGAAAAGGCCAGATCACGGCCAGATCTGGCCGTCGACAGACGGAAAAGGCAACTTCTAGCCGTCTGCAATGGCCAAATATATGGCTATCGTTTTCGGTCAACGATGCCCAAGATTTGGCCGTCATTGACTGTCAACGTCAACCATTTCTTTTGAAAGTCGATGACGGTCCGATATGGCCCTTTTCGGCCAGATCCACAGTGGATCTGGCCGAAAAATGTCACATCTATGAATTACCGACCATTGTCGATTGTTTGTAGCTGTCGATGGTGCCGGAATCCGGGAAGTTGGGTGGGTGGGGGTGTTTTTGTTACTTTTTAAACTTTTTTAGGCGGTATTAATGAAATTAATTCAGCTGATAGGTCTAAAATTTATTAAAAAAAATACTAATATTTCCTAAATAATTAAACAAAGAAATATTATGGGAATAGAATTTATAATATTTATAGGAATATTCAACCAAACACACCCTTTATGTTCTGAACAAAGAAGAATCGTAAACCTTATATGTTTAGCATAGACGTAAACATTCAACACCTTATATATTTCATACATTTGTAAAAGAACTATATGTTTAATATAAATATAATAACGGTCATAGTCCACTGAACGAATCGTAAACCCTATATATTTAGCATAGACGTAAACATTCTACACCTTATATGTTTCATACATTTGTAAAAGAACTATATGTTTAATATAAATATAATAACGGTCATAGTCCACTGAACGAATTGTAAACCCTATATGTTTAGCATAGACATAAACATTCAACACTTTATATGTTTCATACTGACGTAAAAGAACTATATGTTTAATATAAATATAATAACGGTCATAGTCCACTGAACGAATTGTAAACCCTATATGTTTAGCATAGCGTTAATCGCTAAACCGATGCTCTGAAATACAATAAATAATATCCGAATACATAGGATCCGAATACATAGGAACACTTAAGCGATCCTCTATATTTACACAGTCGGTTAAGAGATCCGTCTGTATTGCTTAAGCGATTCTTTGCTTTTACTCCTGGTCGCTTAAGCGATTGGAAATCGCTTAAGCGATCTAGCTCGCTGTAGATGCCCAGATCGAAAATCGCTTAAGCTATCCATTTGTATCGCTTAAGCGATTTTCATAAAACACTCTTCATCGCTTAAGTGATCTTGGCCAAGGCAGAATGAATCTGCCCAGATCTATGATTGCTTAAGCGATCTTATGTATCGTTTAAGCGATTCTTTGCTTTTACTCCTAGTCGCTTAAGCAATCGGTAATTGCTTAAGCGATCTAGCTCGTGGCAAATGCCCAGATCGAAAATCGCTTAAGCTATCCATTTGTATCGTTTAAGCGATTTTCGTAAAACACTCTTCATCGCTTAAGCGATATCAAATCGCTTAAGCGATCTTGGCCAAGGCAGAATGAATCTGCCCAGATCTATGATCGCTTAAGCGATCTTGTCCTAGGCAGAATGAATATATGCCCAGATCTATAATCACTTAAGCGATGCTTCCTAAACGAGTCTCTGTCGCTTAAGCGATTTAGGGTCGCTTAAGCGATTTAGGATCGCTTAAGCAATCTTTGTCAAGGCACAATGAACTAATCGCCTAAGCGATCCGATGTATCACTTAAGCGATGCTTCGTAATAGACTCTTGGTCGCTTAAGCGATTTGAGATCGCTTAAGCGATCATATTTGGAAAAGTCTTGGTCATTTGGGAAACATTTGTACATCACTTATTTCCCTCCCAAATTCGAAAAGAATTTGTATCAATCAAATTCATCACAAATCAAAATATAAGAGACATCAATGTAATCGAAATAGAAAATAAAAAATAGGCTTGGGATGCGGCAAATATCGAAATATATGGACAAGCTAACCATTAACCCCAACTGTGGTGAATCAAATAATCACACCAGTACATCACACGTTGTAGTGATACACAAAATGAAATAAAACGCTAAAAAACCATTATCCGACTTGGGTGAAGCAAATGATCACACCATACATAGTAAATTCAACCTGCTAATGAGATATCTTATATGGACAAAAAAAATTATCTCCCAAATGTCAGATCCAATTCTTTACAAAAATTTCCTATACACTGCTGCAAGAAGAGCCACAGCACAAGAATTTCCTATACACTGCCTTTAATTTACTTTTTGATGCCAAGAGTTTAATGTCACTAACACCTTTGCACAATCCCTTTATTGCAGATGCCTCCTTCTGCCAACCAGCCTTTGAGAAGTTTTCGAATTCTGTTTGCCAGCAACCTCTCTGAGGTCATTGTTTTGTACCATGCCTTCCCAGCAGCCTTTATTGCAGATGCCTCCTCTCCTCTTCCAACCAGCCTTTGTTTGAGAAGTTTCCTCTCATTGTTTGCCAGGAACCTGCAGACATGTCAACTTTTGTAAATAAAAAAAAAAAAAAAACACGTAAATAAGTTACAGTGTGGGTAGGTGAGAAGTTCACTCAGTCCGTGTCTTTCGGTAAAGCTCCATATAAGCATGACACCTGCAGCATCAGCACCACAACCCAAGTATCAACATCAACATCAACATCACATAAACTACAAAATTCAAAGTCCAACTTTCATACCTTTTTATTGGGTTCTGCTCACTCAAAACGGATCCATCTGCCCATGGAAGCAGTTAACAGCCCAGCCCTCCTGACAATCTCTCATTGTTTCGTCATTCAACGAACTCAATAAATTTTAGGGCATATGCCCCACATTCAGTACTACAATAGGAAGAAGACATTAATATTAGAATAAACTTATAGAACAATTATATTATATAAGTTAGTTTTATACAAAAGTTACCTTGACTCATTTATTGGGCCAATAAAGCGTTTAATTGGCCACTTTCCGGTTAGTACTTGATCACCCAAGTGCCCAAACATCCCGCTGTCACGCAACAGCCGCGGGAAAAACGTGGACAGTGGCTCCAACTCGATCTCCAATTGGTTGTCTCGACAAATAGTGGGGTTGCAGTCAAGGATCTTCAGCAACCCCTCCTCGAGATACGCAACGACTGCTATCCAATGTATCTCTTTGACGAGGATGATGCAGTACACTCTTTTAACAAAAGCCCAACTGTGGCCATATTTGGGCTGATCCCCCCGTATATACTGCATAATTCTGTCATTAAAATGAAAATCATCAGGGATGCAGTCCAACTGTACTGGGGCCAATCTTTTTCGCTTCGGTCCTTTTGTTGCACCACTAGCAATAACATTTTTAATTAAAGTGGGATATACCGAAACAAGCCTTTGGCCAAACGCCATATCAGTGATGACACAGTCGGGATACAATAGATCACCATCAGTAGTCTGTCGTAGCCTCATTAGTGCTAATATCTCATCGATGTGCTATATCAAATAAAAACAACAAGATAAGTATGGAAAACATAGGCAAAAATAAGGAAAATTAAGCAAAAATAACTCACCGAGTTCTCAAGCCACGTACCCATCGTCAACAACTTCCAAAACCATTCCCAGGGATAATCCCATGTCTTACACTTTATATGGCCATTACTTCCTGATCCATTGTAATAGGCATAGAAGAGTTTTTTCTTTTCCTCTATTGGCCTATACAAATCGACATTTGAGTACAATTTCCCTTGCCCACCTCCTCTCGCTTCCTCCATTTTTACATCCCCACTTCCTTCGCCTCCCACCTCGCCCCTCCTCCATTATCACCACCCACTTCCTCCACCAACCTCCTCTATTTCTGGTTCTTCCTCCATTTGTTTATATTTTCTTCTTCTTTACCTGTGTCACTACCATGTGAGGCGATTTCACAAACTGCTATTCCGGCTCTCTCTTTTCAAGCCAGTTTGACTTCAACCACCTTTAATCTCCACCAACTTCCTCCTCCATGTACCGAATCCTCCTCCACTATACCAACTTTCTCTCCAGCTTATCCATTTCTCCTCCACCATTTTCATGCACTCTTCCATCTTGTCAAACCTTGCATAAAGACTGTTGTAATAGGTTAGCAACCTCATTCTCCCGATGTCGATGCTCGGCAAAGCGGTACTTGTATACGGTTGCTGAGGCATACGAACTTCTTCTCCCTTTCTTCTCCTCTCCTCGGACCTTAGGCCGATTGAAGCTTCATCCTCTCGGTATCAACCATGTTGTGAAGCAGTGGCCCCGCAATGCCATCACATGCGTGACCCCTTTTAGGTCCCGCATCAGGTGGTCTATCCATTCATCGTTGCATCCTCCAGTGCTTTGAAAGATTTGACATAGTCTCTTCTGCTTCAGCCCAGTAGCGGTGAGAAAGGGATGGACGACTCCCTGTATAAGAAGAAAATCAATCAGATGAAGCGATATTTTAAAGCAACTACATATTCAAAAGCTTAGTCTTTAATCTTACCCCAGCGCGCTGAATATCAACGTCTATTTGCTCGTAATTCGAATGGGTGTACCTCTGGACATGCCACTGCAACATCCTAGGAAATTGCTGTTGCACATCCAAACTGTCCCCCCCCCCCCCCCCCCCTTAGCGAAGAAGGGATGACTCGTCATCCAAGCCTACATGTAAAAAAAAAAAAAACAGTCCATATCATAATTCAAACACATATGTTACAAAAAATATAACAAAAATCTATTAATATTTAGCTGCATTGCCCATGGGAAGCCAAACAAATTGTACGTGCTTGGTTTATCCTTCCCCTCCCATTGGGACTGCTTTAACGCCATGTCTACTTTTTTTAGGCTGTTGATGGTTCGCTCATATGATTTCAGTCCCCATGGATAAGAATTAAAGAACTTCAAGTTGCTTGCAAACAACAACCAATCTTTCTCAACAGCTTTTGTTGAGTCACCAGCCAATAAGATCGAATGTAAAGTGTATCAGTAAATTCAATTGTTTCTAGCCTATTCTCTAATACCTATGCTGTAATAGACTTATCCCCCTGCAAAACCTCATTATAAAACTGTTTGGCTCCCTGACTATTCTTTACTGCCTTTGCCTTCTTATCTGGCACTTCCCCACATCCTAAGTCCGTCACCAGGGCATATTCCATCATGCCAAAACGTAGTGGCTCCCACCACAAACCACATTTCTTATTTTTTTATTGCATCTTACTGAGTGCAGCAACATGTAATGCACTCCCTACCCCTAAAATGCCTTTTTCCAATGATTTCCAAGTCCTAAAAATCGACCGAAATAAGTGCGACTAAAATCTCTTTTATCATGCATAATTCTATCTAAAATGTCATGTATTCTGTCAAAAACTTCCCAACTTGACCTGACCGTCACCTTGCAGGGAAGTAGGGCACCTTATCGCTTATAAGGTCCAACTCGTAGTCTGTATAGTTTACGGTCCGCACAATCTACACAATGGATATAAACAAAATGTCAGCAACAAAAATAAACCAAAAGAGCTAATAAACAAAATATCAGCAACAAAAAATTACCACTGTGGTCGCTTAAGCGATTTCAGATCGCTTAAGCGATTTGAAATTGCTTAAGCGACCAAGAGTAAACTGAAAGAATCTCTTAAGCGACACAAACGATCGCTTAAGCGATCTTATATCTATGATTCTGCCTCGAAAAGATTGCTTAAGCCATCTGAAATTGCTTAAGCGACCAAGAGTCAACTTAATCAATTGCTTAAGCGATATAAAGGATCGCTTAAGCGATTTTAGATCTAGGCAGATGGAGTAATAGAGGTTAATCACTTAAGCGATACAAATGATCGCTTAAGCGACAGTTCATAACGTACCCTTTCTTCGGCAGCCTGCTCATTCTCGCCGGCCTCCTCCTCGTCGCCTGAATCCTTGGAAGACTCCTCCTGGCCTGAGTTCTCGCCAGACTCCTCCTCATGCCCTGAATTCTTACCGGAATCCTCTTCTTGGCCTGAATTCTCGCCTGACTCCTCGTCTTCAGAACCGTTTGCCGATTCTTCCCTCTGTTCTTGTGCCGCCGATGTCTCCTCTGCCTGTCGACCACCTTCACTGATCGGATGATCCACCGAAGTAGCCATTGAACTGCTTGCACCACTAGAATCTAGGATTCAAAGTGGCGTTGGGTTTTCCTTGTCATTGTGAGTGTCAGCCATGGTTTTGGATTGAATTTGGTGTGAAAATTTGTAGTTTGGATCAGAAATGTGGGCTGTATTGCCGAAAATTGCGCAGATTCTGTTTAGGGTTCAAGAAATCGATTTTAGGGTTCAAGAAATTGATCGAAAATCGTGACTTATCGCCGAAAATCGCGACTATATTCCATTTAGGGTTTAAGAAATTGAGTTTACGATTGAATATGGTGTGAAAATTTGCGGGTTCGATCGGAAATCGCACTGTCTCCCTTTGGTTCAAGAAATCGCTTTTTGCCCTAATGAATTTCGATTAACCGAGGTGAATAGTTAGTGGGGCTTGTTTTGAGAAATTTCAAATTTTAAAAACTTTTATTATTTCTGATTCGGCCCACATATGTTTTAATATTTTCATTTTAACCCATTTTACGTGTATGCCACGTCATCTTCTCTAAATTAAAAAAAAAATGAAAAACAGTTTCAAGACCATTTTCTTAATTCGAAGCTTGGGATGGCCAGGCAGTTAAATTTTCTCCAAAATGACTGATAACATCCCGTTAATGTTAAACATCTATATTGGTGAACCGATAGAAACTGATAGGTTTTTGCCGGATATAGTTTTTTTTTTTTTTTTTTTTTTTTTTTTTTTTTTTTTTGTTTCAAGAAGTAATTTGGTAGAATCTGTTGAAGTTTTGAAACAGAATTATTTTTTGAACAACTTTTATAAATGGGCAATTTTTTGACGAACTTTTATAAATGGTGGATTTTCACTGCTCACCAAAAAAAAGTTATTTAATATAATTTTTTAAAAATTAAATAATTTTATGCAATTTTTTAAATTTTTTATAAAATTGTATATATTACTTGCTTTTAAAATCCATTATATGTGGAAGAAAAATAAAAATAAATTACGGGTTAGCGAAGTGTCAAATTCAACTATTGATGACATGTCCCTCACGAATTTTGAAGCGAACTCAAAATCTATCTAAATCTAATCTACAAACCCTTGAATGCCTTTCAATTTTTACAATTACACCCCTATTTGTTCTTCTTTCCTTTAATTCTCTCACCATTTTCAACACCCCGTCCTTCTTCGCAATACCCTTTTTCCCTTTCTCCCTTTAAGCCCCAAAGATCACAGCTTTTTGCCTTATGGCTGAACCCCTCTTTTGTCATTGTAATTAATTAATTCATGGAGGTTGATAACAGTTCTTCTTCTACTTCGAAGTTCGATTCTTGTCCGGTTTCGACTCGGCAGAGGTTTACCATTGAGCTGAGGCCCGGTGAGACCACAATTGTTTCATGGAAGAGGCTGATTAAGGATGCTCACAAAGCTGAACCTCCTTTGACTCAAGAGACTCAGAAGGTTCAGGTCGCTCTGGTGAGGCTCTTTATGATTACCCTTTTGTGTAATTTGTTGTTTGCTTGTAGTTTTGAACTGGGATTTTTGAGGATTGTAGTTTGTTTGATATTTCTATTAAATTGTAAGCCGTGCATTGATAAGGGTTTTGTTAATTGAACTGGGTTTTGCTTTGTGCTTCTTGGAATTTTGTCATTTATTTTATTTTGAGAAATTATGAACATTGTGGCACTTCTAACATTTGTGGTTGTTTACAGTAATTGGATGTTGTTATGGTTTAATTTTATTGAGTGGAGCTTTTGTGATACCCAGATTTGCGTGATGGACATGCTATTCTATAGATTCTTGTAGATGCTGTTTTGTATTCTCTCAGGAAATGCCCAAGAAGAAACGGATCTAGCCAATGTGCTCTACTAATTTAGATGGGTGAACATAAAGGATGTATTCTAAGGTCTCTAGAAATGGAGGCCCAAAGAGAGCCTAACAACTGAATTCTATCCCCGAAAACATTGATATGTATTCCTGAATTATCCAAGATCTTTATATTCCATTCTTCCTTAAACATGCAAAGAGTTGCCAGAGCTGCGTCATCCACAAGACTTCAGCTTTATCACCCTACCAAGAACATGAAATCCTAATTGTTAGACATTAATTTTATCATTTGCATCAACTTTAAGTGCAGTGTTTGCTGATACACTTGAAACTTATACAATAGATTTTGGGTTTGTTCGCAATACTTTGATGAAAGAAATAGCTTGCTGCCTAGATTATAGGGAATTTTATTTGTGGCTTTTTAGTCATTCTTTTATTTTTTGATCTTCATGATTAGCTTATCATCGAGACAACACATAAATGTGAGGATTTAGGTAACCTGATAAATTTTTTTTACAGCTATAGCATTTTTCTTGACTTTTAAAGTGAATGGAGTTTATAGTTTTGGATGGCCCAAAATCAAATAATCAGGACTACTTTGGAGATTATATAATGTTTGAGTTGTTTGTGGCGCATTGATGACTATGATTTTAATTGTAAGCAAAGTGAAATATCAGAAGAAGACGATGCCTCTGATAGGAATATAGATAGATGATGGTCATCTGGTCGGTATCATAATTACTATCACAAACATAGTAACAAAATTAATTTTTCATTGCTGTAATTATTGTTATTGTTATTGTTATTATCACTATTATTTTTTGATAGGAAACTTAGATGCATAATTATTGCTGTTATAATCAATATCTTTATTGAGAAAATTATAATCATTCATTTGTCCAATTTATCGAATAACTTGTTGAGACGTATGGTAGAGGAAGAGCTTCAAAAAAATTATTATGTATTCATCTTTATCCCCTTTTTGTTTGTTTTCATACAGAGTGTTATATTTTGGGTGACCTTTTTAGAAGTTCTTTGTATTATGATAAAAAGGTTTCCTTATTTAGTGGAACAAGTATTATGATTCAAAAAGTCTCCTTTTTTCAGATGTCTTGTAAGGGTTGATTTTGTCTGTGTAACAGTACATTTGATTGCAGCACAAATATGTATTCTTATGATGTGGACAAATTATAGTAATAATTTGTCTCTTTCTATGCAGGATGAATATTTCCAAGATGAGAAGGCAGCCACTAAGCACAACGATTTTACTGATAATAAGGGGAAATCAAAACAGCTGTAAGGTTTCTTTTCCTCCTTTTTTTTTTTTTTTTCGGTGGTGGTTTGTCTATTCCTTATATATTTGTGTGTTTGTGTTATATGTCTTGTTAGCAAGCTTTCTACTGTTCTTGGTTTTTGATTTTGTAATAGTCTTTGTATGCTCTTCATATCTTTTTGTGGTTGGAATACCGGAAAATAATATTTCCTGAGATGTCTTTATTATGGTATAGGTCTATCTCATGCTGTGTTCATAAACTTTCAGTTAGTGTCCAAATATGTTAAACAAATGTGAATTTATGATTTTAGATTACCATATTTTATATTGGCCGATAACCGAGCTTTAAGTGTTTATTTAACTGGTCATGATGGGCAATGCCTTTTACATACTGTTTCTATATTGTAAATAAAGTAATTATTTCCTGGTTAAATTATATAGACTGTACTGAATTTCTCATAGGAAATGAAGTTACAATAATTTATTTGATCGGTTTTGCTGAATCACTCCTCTCCAATTCTTATGGGACCACAGAAGAGGGTCATGCACTAGATAGAGTCTTAATTTTGTTGCATGTTTCTGAAAAAGTTAAAGTGGGTTTATTATGTCTGTACATGGATAGGGGATTAGAGTTTTTGGATGCACTGCCAATTGATAGAAGGGATTATTTGCTTTTCAGTGTTTGGTGATGGGGATGACAAGAGTGTCTTAGGTATACAGTAAATGTATGTGCTTTTGCAGTTGTTTGGTTGGCATTGTGGTTAAGATTTAGGAGGGACTTGTAAATATGACTTCAAGATGCCTTAACTAAGATTTCAACCAAAGAAGATTTAGGAAGAGGAAGTTTGCTGGGGAAGTTACATAGGGAGATTAAGATTTTTTTCTTCAGCATTGACTATGTTGCATTGGTTTTCCAGTTAAAGGGGATGAGTAGGAGTATGAGTAAGGATATGACAAGTTATAAATTAAAAGTGGATACAGGATGCAGAAAGGATATGAACTTTGTCTGCTAGGTTTTATAAATTACAAGTTTCTATGTCAGCCAGTAAGCTACAAAATCTAGGCCTCAGAAAATGGTTCATTCCTATATCACTTTAACTTTAGAGGTCACGTAATGCTAAGCATGACTGGTTCTAAACAACAATGCAAATTGACACATGTTTGCTTAAAGAAGCACAATTGCATTGGTAAGTTGGAGCAATGGTGAATATATGTTGTGGCGCAAATTTCAGTTTACAAAATTCCCTAATTGTGCTGAAATTCCCTAATTATCCTAAAAATCCAATTGATTATGAGGGAAGAATATTTTTTATTGTGTTCCTAACATTTTCATCACTATAGCGTAATTTTGTTAAAAAGAACTACTGATAAATATTAATAACACCAAATCATGGTTTGCTAGACGGGAAAGTAAAAGGGTTTATCATCCAAATTAAATATCACATGAAAGTTTTTCCAAGAACAAAATATCTAGTTAGGATTTACCCCTTCTGTAATCTTGGCCAAGCGTGTAGATATTGTACTAGCCAGGGCTCATTAATGTCTTTCTGTTGATAATGGGAGAATTTATATCTATGGAGGCATGTGACAAGGATACAACAGTTCTAGTGAAGGTAGAATACCAAATGGCAGGGAGAAACTGTTATATTTTTTCAAAGCCAATTTTTACAGTTGCAACTGAATGTCAAGTAATCACAACACTAGAATTCTAAATATATATTAGTTGAAATATATCTTGTGAACACTTCTTTTGCTATCTAACATTACTTTCCTGGTACAAATTAACGTACATTTGACATATTTTAATATGTCTGAATGCTGGATATGTTTCAGAAAATTATGTGCAAATACATGCATCTCCAGAGCATTGATTTTGAGCATTGATATAATTCTTGTAGAAGCATTTATGCTATATGGATTTGTTGGTTTATCATTACTGTCGTGGACCATAACTTCTATTTTGTTAATTGGTTTTTGCATGCTAATAAAATGAGCGGTTTCGTCCTTTCTTTTGTTTCCATTGATCCCCAATTAATACTTTTATATTTATCTTCAGCCTATGCTTGACTCTTATTTTCTATTGAATTGCCAGAAATGAACCCACTGATTCTACTGAAGGCCAACTGAAAAAGCGGAAGAAATATATTCCAAAAGCTTTAGGAGAGAAGACTGATGATCATGTACCAAATAAGCATGCAAAATTAGGTCATGCAAGGCCGAAAGTTGCTGCAAAGAAATTACTGTTGGGGAAACAACCTTCCAGTCTCTCCCAGAATTTTGCTGCTAGCAGTGACCATTATCATGATAGAAAATCACAGAATCCATCAAATTCTCCAACAGTATTCTCCAGAAAGAAGCTTGCTGATTCTAGCATTAAATCTGAGTATTCTTTCTATGCAGGAATCCCAAATAAAGATGCTTCTGTACTTAATCTAAATTCAAAAGATACTGAAAAGCAGAGGATTGGAATTGCCCATTGCAGGAGTTTGGGGAACAAATTAAAGGATGAGAATAAACTCTCTGGTGCTATCGATTTGAGATATGAAGATAAAAATGCTTCTAAAAAACTAGAGCCTCAGGTGAACAGAATATTGACTGACACCAGTGAATTTGAATTCTCGACAAATGTTTGGCAGAGGGAGAAGAATGGAATTAATGGATTGCCTGACCTTAATATTCCTGCTTCTCCTACCGAGCCAATGGTACGTACTGGCATTTCCTGAAAATCTCAGATTATATCTCTAGAGTTTGACTCTATCTCGATTTCCTTTTTATTGTATTAAGTGTTAGTGGGTGAGTCATCTTATGGGTATTGCCTTGTGCTATCTCTCCTACTATCTCTCCTAGTTCAGCAGACTTGGGTGATTTTGGTTTTTTTCATTTGTTTGTGCAAAATAGTGCTATATTTATATCAGAGAATCTGGTAAATTGCTTTTTGTTTGAGCTGTGTTATTTCTATAGGAAACACTGTAGGTTCAACTTTCATAATGTTTCTGATGCATATATGTTTATCCTAACATTAAATCATGCCTTCCACTTTTTATCACATTTTGTTCCCGAGATTGGAAACCACCAACCCAATTAATATGGTATCCTCATTCTTTGGTTGTAAAATCATGCTCATCTAATGTAGTATCTTGAAAATTAAAATTGTATTTAAGTTATCTGGGGTAATATCAACTTTGATTATGCATCAAAATTTCGCTCTTCCTGATCCAGTGTCTAGAAAAAAGTTCATGGACCTTCCTTGAGACTAGACCTAATTACAAGGGACCTACTGGTATGGAAATAGGTAGAAGCCTCCCTTGAAGTTTCAAAAATCATGGTAAACATCTACTATAAGTCATCAAGGACCTCCTTGAAGTTTATAAATTGATCAAAAACCTCCCCAGGAGGTCTCAGCCTATTTTCCGATGGTAATTATCATGAAACCCCTTGAGAGAGGTTCTAATTTTAATGAAATACGCTGTTTTCAAAACTATTAAAAAACTTCCTTACTAGGAAACTTTTTGTTGAAAAGTCACTAAAACCACCTTATAGTCTTTTTCTTTCTTTTCTTTTTTTTTAGAAAAACCATAAATTATCTCTCAGGGTGTAAATATAATCACCCATTTTTCAAACAAAGTAGTTTCTCTTTAATAAGCACTTGGAAAGAGACATGCCCAAGTTGATAATGATTGGTTAATGATGTGCTCTCTCTCTCTCTCACGCACACACGCACACACGCACACATCCATGCGCACGCGCACCTGTACACGTGTACACTAGTAAAACCCTTTTTGCTGATATGTAGTGATTAATGTTTAGGTATTTTTACTGTTTCATTTTGTGTGTATTGCTTTGGACATGGAATTCTTTGGGAATGAAATCTGTGCTAACATATGTTTGTTTTAATTCGTATCCCATTTCTCAGAAAATGGCCTCCTATTTAAAGGATGTCTCGAGTTTGAGGCCAAAAGGTTCATCCCTTGAAAGGGCCATCAGGGAGTTGGAGAAAGTAGTTGCAGAATGTGAGTCGGTCATTTTCCTTGGGCAATATAAATTCTTGCCTAATGATAAATATGGGCCATTTTCCTAGTAAATATAAAGTCTTGCTTAATCATAAATGTAGAAGTTTAACATAAATAAGTGTGTTTATGCTATATAATGTGGATTGTTTTCGACAGCAAGACCACCTAATGTAGAAGTTCAGGAAGCTGACACTTCATCCATAGCTATCAAAAGAAGATTGCCCCGTGAAGTGAAGCAAAAGCTTGCTAAAGTTGCTAGACTGGCGGTTAGATGAACCTTTTTCTTATTATTTCTTTTTGTTGTTGTACACTATTTCAGTCACTGCTTAAGCTTTCAGCTCCACTTGAGTTATTTTGATTATTTTCTATTGTAATTTCAGCAGTCAAGCCAAGGGAAAATATCCAATGAGTTAGTTGATCGACTTATGAGTATTCTCGGGCATCTAGTGCAGCTTAGAACGCTGAAGGTGCTTATTTTTTCAAAAAGAAAGTAAACTACGAGAAATTCATTTTCAAATTTATCAAAGACCAATGCTTCAACCATTTTTCCATGTCAATCTATCCCTTGCTAAAAGTAGTCTCTTTTAATTGGGACCAACTTTAAACAATATAGTAATGGATGATAATTCCTTTGCAGAGTCTATAATTTTTATTTCATGTTTTTCTGAAAATTTAGTGGGACCACTCAATTAGTGATTTTTTTATGGAATATCCTTGTTGATTTTATCAGTCTTTTGCTTATTATACATGTTAAACAAATATCTCTCTCCCTCTCTGTGTCCCTTTTTTCTTTTAATTCTTTCTATATATAATGGTTGGCTGCAGAGAAACTTGAGAGAGATGGTTCTACTTGGTCTGTCAGCCAAGCGTGAGAAAGCTGATAGATTTCAACAAATCAAATTGGAGGTCACTGAGATGATCAAACTACAGGTTTCCTCAAATTCCACTTTGTTGAAATTCCACATTTTTTTTTTATGTACTCTAAATTTTGGTTTTAGTTTAGTTTCTCATGCTTTATATTATTGAATATAAAATTTGTATATAGCCAGACAGTCAAGTTTGATAATTATCCAACTGCTTAAAATTTTTATCTGGCCATTGTTAAAAGTAGTTCAAATTTGCTACTTCGCTACACTTGTTTTAATAAAAGTAAACACTCCTCTCAAGAAGTGAGAATTTGTAAAAATTAGATTGCAAATAATGCAATTTTTTAACGCTTGCAAATAATGCAATTTTTTAATGCTTGCAAATAATGCAATTTTTTAACGCTTACCAATGATAATTTGATGGAAAGTCATTTCGATGTGATGTTTTCCTCTATTAATTTCATGTAATGTTTTCCAATGTTACAAAGAAGATTCTTAGGCTCAATTCTATGTAATGCTTTCAAAGTTGAGAAAGATATTCTTGGGCTGCTACTGAATCTTGTGACAAAATCTGATAGCAACTTTGATTCTATTGTACCTTATGCAAATGTATATAACCTTCATCAGGCATTTAAACAAAGTGATGGAGCAGCTGATAATTTTCAAGAAGCATTTGGTTCAGAGGAAAAAAGAATCCACAGAGAAAAATTTAGTATGAATAGTGCACTGGAGGACAAAATGTGTGATCTTTATGACCTATACATCCAGGTGTTCATTTGTACCATGCCCAATAGTTGTATGTTATATTGCATTAGTAATTTTACATGTTACTGATATAGCTGATTAATGTCTAGGGGATGGATGAAGACAAAGGTCCACAAATTAGAAAGTTATATACTGAGGTATTATATTTGTTTTTCTATTTTCATCTTCTCTTTTCCCAGTATGAACTACCTGCACATTTTTTTTCTGCAAAGTTGATTACTTTTGTATGGTGCTAAATGGTGAAAGAATAAGGTTCCGCATTATAATCTAATATAATATGTTAAGCCTCAAATTTGGGAAAGATAGAACTTGTGCAGGCATGTCAGTACCATCTCAACCAAGTAGCTTGCATGATTTTAGATGTTACTTTGGGAATATGAAAGGAGACCACATGAAGAGATTGTGGAGAATGTTTTACAATTTGCAATAAGTACCGTGCTAGATGTCAACAGTTAAGGATGCATTCATTGTCATTTTTGTAAAACGATTTGGTGTTCTCTAAATTCAAGATTCAGGAAAAACATGCTTAGAATTGCATTTAGAAATGTTTTTCGAAAAGAAAGAAACCATTTCTTACTTTCGTATAGGAAATTGTAGAAGCATTTTGAGCTATTTTCACTATTTCTCTAGATTGATTATAAAAAATTAGAAAGCTCTTTAGAGTTGTTTGAAGTATTTATTAATTAATTATTATTTGATTTAAACATTTCTAAGAATGCTAATATATTATAATATTTGTATTAGATAAATAGTTTTGTCATTTTTCTAAACATTTCGATAGATATTTTTTACTTTTTTCATTTACTGAATACTGTTTTATGAAAATGTTACAGGAACCATTCTGGTGGCCTGGAATAGAGAATTCAATTTTTGCTTTTATTCTCAAAAACAAGTACCAAAAAGAATTTTCAACAGTTCCTAACAGTCTAAGTTGATGTATCCTGTCTGTCCTACGTTTGCACAGTTTACGAATGTGACTTCTAAATAAATTTTCTTCTCATCCATAAGTTGAACCTTTGAATATACAGGATTTGTGAATTGTTTTAATGTAGCGAGTTAATTTAAATATCTGTGGAATTGCAACAGATCATGTTTTGCCATTCCATTTCATCTTAAACTGTATTTTCTAAATGTCCTAGTGGTAGTTTTGAACAAATAATGTGGATTGATGAGCAGGAAATTGCTTCACTCTCATTCTGGTTCTGTCTTCAATTTGATGTGTTACTTTCTATCCCAGTTTTTGTAACAATTGTTCTCGCTCTTTCTTCATGAACATAGGAATTTGTTTCACAATTCAGAGGATTATATTTCAAACTTATGGGGGTCTGATGAGCCATTATATCTCTGTTTATGTATATGATTCAGCTTGCAGAGTTATGGCCAATTGGAGTCATGGACAGTCTCGGGATAAAGAAAGCAATCTTTAGGGCAAAGGACCGTCGAAGGGCATCACATGGTGATGAGAAGGTGTGGACACATTTTCATAAATAAATTCCTATAAATCCAATTCGATTTTCTTCTAAACTTAATATTCTTAATCTTTCAATCCTCTACTGTTTCTTCAGAAAGAAAATATAATTGGTTCATTGTTCTTAAACTTCCCAATTTCTGAGTTAGTACGAGTTTTCTTATTTGTCCCTTTTTCCCCCTATTTACTATTTTCTTGCTCTGAATTCTGCCGGTAGCTCATCCCAAAAGAAAAAAGGTGGGGGTCTTCCCCTTCTTATTCATTAATTAACTAGATATGATTCTCAGATTTCTAATTTTTATTTCAGTTTACAAGGGTTTACAACCCAACAACTCATCTCACTTATAACACCATTTGTTCTAAAAATACATCTTGGGATATGTAATAATAAAATAGATTCTGACGGTAATGATCTGCAGCATGTATATTTTTAACTAATGCTTGGTATTGGCAACATGGAATCCAGCTAGTAATTAAATACAACTGCTAAAGCTATTTATTTGCTCATTAGATATCGGCAGTTTATATTGTTATGAATCCAAGTGCAATCATTTATGGAAATGAAGGAAATTGGTCATCTATACATCAGTATTTGAACGTATTATCATAACTGGATAGGGTTTTGAGTTATGTGGTATGTTTTTCTGGTTTTTGGGATGCTGTATTTTCACTATTTTTGGTTTTCTTATACACAATATTAAGAAATTTTTTTTTTTTTTTAGGTAAAAATCTAACTCTCCTACAGTGGACATTTCGTCCAACTTTGTATCTTTTTTCTATACTTAAATATACTAATGTTTCCTATCAAAAAAAAATATTATTATGATTCTATTAACTGTTTCCAAGTACATTCATTTATGGAAATGAAAGAAATTGGTCATCTATAAATATTAGTATTTGAACGTATTATGTTCAGGCTCAAGAAAAACTGAAGAATAAGAAGTTGCCTGGGCCAAGTACCGACGGCATTATTCGGGGAGAAGTTAGCTCAATGGCTCAACCACAAGCGTTTTATGAGAAAACGATTGCTGAGACTAATACCCACAGTAGCTTAACTACTGATCATCATCACCATGCTATTGCTATGAGAACATCGAGTTGTAAGGCGAAAGGTTCAAATACAGATTTGCATAAACAAGAGAGGCTTGAGAAACTGGCCTACCCAGCGTCAAGAGAGCAACCAAAGCAGCAACAGGCAGAACCAGAAAGTAGTATGAACAAGTCATCATGGAGCACCAATAAGGAATCTCTCAAATCTCAAAAGCGGACAGTTGGCTACCCAGATGGTTTAAGCAACCAGTTGGCAGCCCCTTCTAACAGTGGAAGACCCTGCTAGCATGTTATATTATGTAAAGGTGCAAAGTTTGTATGATTTTAGGGAATTGCAAAACTGCAGGCGGGCTGTTTTATTGCTGCAATGTGATTGTGCTCTTGCCAACAAAAGATACCCAGTGAATAGCATGCATCAGTGTAGAGGTAATATTATGGCTATAGTAAAGAGTAGAGTTGTTAGATAGGTATTAATAGCACAAAGTTGTAATGTTTAGGCAGACATTGAACAATTTAGAGGAATTGTTTATGGAGGCCTGCTTTAATGGTTGATATGGTTTTCACCTTTGTTGATTAGTTTCTATGGCTTTCCTTCATTTTTGTTTTCCCAAAAAGAGAAAAATAAAAAGAAAAAGGTGAATTATTCCTTGGAATTAATACAATATTTTATGTTTGATGTATGAGATGTTGAGTTGAGGCAAACAATAACTACTACCTTTTTTTTTTTTATAAATTGAAGAAAGAACAAAAAGTATAGGAAGGCATTTAACAGTTATACACTACATCTCATTCACAAAATATTTATAAATATTATCAAATTTTCTTTCAATATATTAATATAACAATAAGCCAATGCTAATAATACAAAGAGAAGAGGATTTTAGAGTCTTTCCCTTGACCATATCATTCATCTTATTCACTTTTGAGGATTAATCTTAGTACGCAAAACACTAGAAGGAAGAAGATGAAGCCAATGAAACAAGTGGTAACGGCCAGGCCTGAAGAAGGTTCTAACACTGCATATGTGCCTGCAATAAATGCAATTACCATTGCTCCCATGGAAAACATGGTGAGAATCAAGGCAATACCCAACAATTGAATGGACAGGTCCTCCGACTTTTGGATTTTTTTAGTGGACAAAAAAAGATGGATAAAAACAGCAGAAAGGGAGAGGGTCATGGCGATTGTATCGGTTATTATAAACGCTTGAAAAGCAGGATTTCTATATAAAATTGCGGTGCCTTGGTTTGGTCCTTTTTCACTATTATAACCACCAGGAAAGGTGAAAGCCGCAGCAAAGGTTACGGTTGCTATGAGTGTAGCCACTACCAAATGTGATGCTCTTGTTTCCTTTTCGTCTTCTGCAGATAAATATTCCTTTTGGCGATCCTCAATTTTTGTTCCTTTCCTTAGGCGGATTACACCTTTCGGATATTGATTTCCTTTGCCAACATCTTTGGACAATTCTTGAATTTCTTTCTGTAATACATTGATTATCATACGTTACGTTAGAATCATATATACTTGTAATATGTTTATGCGAAAAGTTTAGTCTGTTCCTGTTTTTGAGATAAACCAATTTATGAATACTAAATTAAACTTACCTCCAGCTCAGAGTAGCCGTAAATTATTATGTCTAACACACTGACATTTTGGTTGTTGACAGCCTCCATGTCGCCCCAGGAATAATCGATATAATAATTAGGATGGGTAGCAGCCAAGATATGAAACGGAGTGTTACCTTTTGCATCTTTCTTATTTGTAAGACTCCTTATTAATGAACTCTCTCTCAGAAGATGTTTCAAATCCTCTTCATCTAAACCCAGCATGGCAAAGTGAAGAACATTCCAACCTCTATTATCCTCCAATTCGTAACATTCTGGACAATTGGAAATAATTGTTTTCATTGCTTTTAGATTCCCTCGGCCAGCTGCCATATGAAGTGGTGTCATCCTCCGATCTTTGTCACCAATGTAGGCAGTAGATCTATCACCTTTTAATAACAACTCTACCACATCGTTACCATAATATGCAGCATAATGAAGTGGAGTCCATCCATGTTGATCGGTGACTTTTATCAAGCTCTTCTTTTTCTCTATTATCTTTTCTACTGTACCTAAATCAACAAAACAATAAATTAACTACACTGTACCAGTTAGCTTTTATGTCTTATTTAATAATCTTTTTAATTTTAATTAAAATAATAATTATTGGGATAAAAATTTGAAAATTTTCTACTTAAATCAACTTACTTGAACTACAGGCGATGGCTGCCGCATGCAGAGCCGTCTTTCCATTGGGTCCTTCATGGGCTGCTGACGTGCATCTTTCTAATATTTGTATCACCATACTGTCATCCTTATATCCTCTGGCGGCAGCAAGATAGAGTGGAGTTTCCCCCAAATTATGAGCCGAATAATGAAAATCAGGGTCTCCTTTCTCTGTTAATATTTTTACCACATGGAAGCGTTTATGTCGCACAGCCTCATGTAATGCAGTGTTATTCTCATAATTGGTCATCTGCAGCGTCTCCCACTCAGGTTTTAGCCCACTCTCTAAATCTATCTCTTCCTCTTCAGTTTTCGCATTGACTTGCAGTAGTAGTGATGGACACATTTCAAGTATTTGTGTCACGAATTCTGTTGATACCATGTCTTCCTTTTGGGATTTGATGTTAATATGCAAGATTGTATCCTTGAGAATTTGTGTCACAATCTGCTGAGCCTGCACACAAAAAACACAAGCGCATAGCTTATGTAAAACACTAGTGTAGTGTCTGTCGTAAGCACTGCGACACTACTATGGCGTAGGTGTATAACTCTTAGGAGCAAATATGTGGTATTGAGATTGAATGCTTAATGAGAGGCAGGACCCCTCCTTATATAGTGGTAATAAGATTTTCGAATCCTAGTAAGACTTTGAATCTGTAATGACAAAGTACTACTAAATAGGAAAGACTTTGATTTACTTACCTTAATAGAATCAAGAGTCCTAACTCACATAAGATACAAGATCTTAAGTGAATTAGGATAAAACCCAAATAGGAAGCTAGTGTAATAGGGATTTAGTGGGATTTTGTCCCTTTAGAGGACCAATGGGCCTATCTCTAGGTGGGCTAATGGTGATGTCCAACTTGGAGAAAGGTTGGTTTCAAGCCGTGGGTTTGGCCCATGACACGAATTATGTTGTAGGCCTAACCAGAATTGGGTCACAGCCTTGGGCTTACATAGTAGAAGTTGTCTGTTTGGGTCTAATAAGGCTTAAGACGATTTTTAGCTCATACAATATAAAATCAAATAAAAATAGATATTTTTATTAACTTTTTGTTGCGAGTTTTATATAAAATTGGCAGTTACAAAATATGAATATCTCAGACAAAAAACTCTAAACCACAAATAAATAAAAAAAGATAAATGTCTTGAGATACTTAAAAACCCAAGTAATCTCAGATCAGGATTTTGATCTTAAATCATAATTATATAAGATGCTTGGTATCATTTTATATTATACTACATATTTGCTAAAATCAGGAGCTTATTTTTATTAATTTGTTGCTATGAGTTTTATATAAAATTGTATTGCATTTATTGTGTCCTATTATACTACCCATAGTTGGGCACTATTTGATTGGATAAGTGAAATTGAAGTCAAATTATTCAACCTTCCATTATTTAACTAATGATTTCGAATTACAACCATATGATTAAAAAACTATAGGAAAGAAATTAAAAGTGTTTTTTTAGTTATTTTAGAAGTCATAGTGAAATCTATTTTACACTTGTCCTCTGTGATAAAACATTTTATTTTATGTTAAAGAATAACTGTAAGAACAAATTACATGATAATTAAAGAGAAAAAAGGAAAAGCAAGACAAGAATAAATTAGAATTGGTAGAGAAATTCGCAACACTTGATTTATACTAAAGATCAATATCTGAAATCAAAAGGGAATAAGAATAAAATCAAGTGTCACTTTTTTTCCGAACAATGTTGAAGTGGTAAATCAATCCCTTTTAAAGTAATTAAGTTTATGTTACAAGGGTAAAACGAGAATTTCACAAGTCAACTGTGGAGTAATAGCTTTGAATGGCTCAAATTAGAGCGAGCATGTATACTGTCGGATGTCCCTCATGTCCAAGGCCAAGGTCCCAATTTGAGGCTTGGGAAACCAGGAATTCTTTTCGAGAGGGTCAAAAGAACCTTTTTTAAGCGTAGATACAAAAATAATATAATATTGATCATATAAGGAAAGTGTACTGATAAAAAAAAAATTATTTAACATAATAAATTTTATCATTTAAAATATATTTTTATTTTAAAATAAAAATAAATATACAATAATTACAAGAAAATTAAGCTTTTGGGATGATAAGGAAAAATTTTGCACCTAACTCAATTAATTTGTGCGTATAGTAACACAAGTTTGAAATTTCACTTAGCTAAAGAATTTTGAAATGTATAATATAATACTATACTTACAATTTAATCTCATAAATTTTCTCTCACAATCTTGACATGGTAGCTAGCAATTGATTAGTTCAAAAATGAGTCTCGCTTGCTCACTATGAGTCTTGTTACTCAATTGCAAACTAACCAATTGTGAATTATCATGTCAAGGTTGTGAGAGAAAGTTTATAAAGTTGAGTTGTAAGCCAACCTTTATTATTTTGAAATATATACGAGATTTTTCCCATATTTTTTTCCGAAAGAAAGTAAAGGGACACACATTTCACTATGTCGCAAAAAACAACGGTTCTCTCTAACATTCTAAAAATTTATTTTCTTTATTACTTCTTTCTCTCCTCTTTCTTACATAATTTCTAAACATTCTAAATACTTAAATTTTAATTTTTCTTTTTAGTTATATTTGGTTAGGGTATACGAGCTGAGCCAAGTATCTGGATACTCGAGCTCGGTTAGTGACGAACATTGTTGAGTTTGAGTTCGAGCCAAGCTCGTTCGAGCTTGAATACTTAAGCTCGAGCTCGAGCTCGCGGGTATGGGTGGGTACTCAAGCACGAACTTTGATTTTATTGTGAGAAGGGAGTTGTTTGTCATTGTAAAAACTTGGAATTAAAAAAGTTACAAAACTTGTAATTTGGCCCTCCGAGCGCGATAAGGCTCGCGAGCCTATCAAGCCAAGCTTCATCTAGATTGAACTCGGCTTGACCCCTTAAATGAGCCATTCGAGCTCAACTCGATTGACTTTGAATTGAGTTCGAGTTTTTTACGAGCCGAGCTCGCGTGGCTCGCGAACTGCTCGACTTGCTTCTCATTCCTATATTTGGTTACCATTTACCATATTTTATTTATAAGTGTATTTGTTATACTAATATCAGTTCTTTTGTGTAATTTGCTGTCAATAGGAGATCTTTTGAAGATCAAGTAAGAGTTGAAGATGAAGATTGGATAGAGTTCAAAACTTTGGTTTATGTTTTTTTTGTTTCCTACGTAAAAAAAGGTGTCATAATTTTTAATTTATGTATCTTTTTTATATGAATTAATAAGTTTTATAAGACTTTTATTGTATTCACAATCTTTTTTTTTTTTTTTTTTGTTAGCTTTTGTAAATTATTAAAATTTAAACTAAATTTGAGCTATTATATGTTAAAAAATAAAAAGCCCAAATAGACTTGTCCGGTTGTCCCTAAAGAAATTTATGAACTTCCAGAAAACTTCAACCGTTCAGTAAAATGAAAAACTTAACGATTGATGAGTATCTGCTTGAGTGACTGCCGTAGGGCCCTGAAAACAGATGTCGAATCTATGATAGCAATGCAGAACAACATGACCAGGTTTGCTGTAGAGTTGACAAACCGCCACCACCAAATCTGCCACGACGGCGACCTCCTCGTGAAGAAAATTGAGAAGCAGATTGGGTAAACTGAGGAGAAGGAGGAAGCTTTCTGGCGGCATAAAGAGCTAAGCTGCCACGTATATCAGAAGAGTAAAGAGACTGTTGTCCAGCCTATCAATTCTCATACGCTTGGAGTTGAGCCTCTTCTAAGGTAAACGATTCACAACGAGAAGCCAAAAAGGTCAAATTAACGACGACATAAAATTCGGGCCCCAAACCACCTAAAATATGCAAAATAAGCTCTGAATCTGAGATCTCAGTGCTTGAAGCAGACAACATGTCTACAAAATCCTTCATCTTTTGGACATATTCTTGAACAGATAGTGATCCTTTAGTAGTGGTTTGAAGAAGATGCCTTAGATGCATTACTTGTGACTTGGCTTGATTGATGTTTAGTTTTTCCAAAGTAATCCAGATATCATAGGTTCAGACATAGAAGAAATCAGCCAATTCAATAACAATTGATCCATTCTACACCAAGCAGCAAATGCTGGATTCAGTCTGGTAACAACAGAACCATTACTAGTAGTTATTGAAACAAATTCACGTGGGTTTAGACGCGGTAAGAAACTGCTCAAGATCAAATGCGCGGACAGCAGAAATTACTTGTGGACACCAGTAGGTATAGTTTTTCTGAGCAAGTTTTAGTGTAATTGGAGCCAAACTGGAAGCAGTAAGAGAAGAGAACGATGTAACCTGAAGCAGTAAGAGCTTGCGATGTTAATCTAAGAACTTCATCTTGTTGTTGCACAGAATTTTGAAGATTTTCCGAGAAAATGTTCGTGTTTGGTAACGGAGAATTGCCAGGAAATTTCTTCCTGGCTCTGATACAAAAAAAAAAGTTTATAAACTTCTAGAAACATCGACTTTGTTTATAAGTATCTGCTGCTATACGTACTGTCCAAAAGCTTGGCGTAATAGCAAGCAGCTTAACAAACTACTGATACCCTTTATTGACTAGATACAAACTCTACACCAATCAGCTAACAAAATAAAGTCAATAGTCCCGACACTAAACTTGACATCAGACCAAAGCTTGTAAGGTTATTGGTTTAATGACACAGTTTTTAAAATACCATTTTACCACTTAAAAAATATATTCTTTTAAAAATTTCCAAAAATTTCCATTAAATTCATTGTGAGTACAAAAATAACCCCATTAAAGATTAACCCTCAATTGTTGATGATCACAACACACCTCAACCAAATTTCGGCACCGGAAATCAATGGTGTTAGGAAAGCAATCGAGGTTTGGAAACTAGGGGGTTTTGTAGGAGAAGGATCGGTGAGTCTGTGGGTGGTGATAGGTGCGATTTTGGCTGTCGAAATCGCCCGAAATCTGGCTTGAAGAGAGAGAGGCGCATGTTAGCAAGAGGCGGCGCACGTTAGCAACATCGCAGCAGACGGTTTTTGTCTTTTTTAAGCCGATTCTGGTGTCCAAAATCACTTCCGAGACTACCTACAACTCCTCACAACCTCCTTTACAAAACTCACACCGACTCTTTTTCACCGGTTTTGCATTTTTTTCTTCTCTTAATCACCACTTTCAAATCCAATTCTAGCTAGCTCTGACCACCAAAATTCAATCTACTACCGCCAAAAGACTCACCAATGTCTCTACTACAAAAACTGCTCACTCACCATTTGTCGAGGGTGGCCAAAAAAAGGCTAGGAAATTGCAACAAAACCCTAGGAAAGGAGGCTTCAATAGGCAGTGTTTGGGAAGCAATCGGGTCGGGAAACTTGGGGGTTTTGATGAGGGCACAACGGTGAGTCGAATGGCGGGATGATTTCTGATGAAGAGAGCGGTCAGAAAAAGATTGAGAAACTGCTAAAGACACTTGATGTTTTAGGTGTGATTGTTGAAGCCAAAATACAATCCTATCCTCACTTATAATTGACTTTTGACCATCCTGTCCTTCCTCACAACGAAAATTGCTAATGGTGGGTAGTAAAGTGATATTTTAGAAGTCTGAGGTGGGAAATGTCGTTAAGCCATTTTTTGGGTTATATATATATATAATACTAAAATACTTTAAATATATTGATTGTATATATTTAAAATGACAAATTTAATCACATATTAAATAATTAAAATTAACTTTAACTTCCTATTTTTTTACAAATACTTTTAACACCCCACTATTATCTCATAAACTCTAATTTTTTTTTTTTTAATGCTATAAAGAATAAAAAGATAATTTAATGGAGGAAGAAGATTCGCAATAGGGCATACAAGTTACGTGCAATACAAAATTGTAAGTTTTTAATTGTTTCACATATAATTTTTTTTTTTTTTTTTTTTTTTTTTTTTTTTTTTATAGTATGGTAGCTATTTAATCTACATTTTTTTTTTAGTTGTGTTAAACTATAATATATTCTTGGGATTACTTGTAGAATTTTTTTTTTTAGATTTAATTTTTAAGAACTTTCAATTTAAATGTCTAAAATTTTATTTATGAAGAACAAGAACAATAGTGGGAATATATAGCCTAGGTGAAGGGAATGAAATGTTAACTATTTAAAATAAAAAAAAAAAAAAAAATGAATTGAAGAGCATTTATGAAATTGTGGAGTTCCATAAGAAAAGAAATGTAATTTTAAACTTTGAAATGGGGTGTCTCAAGAAATGGGACTTCTGTAGTCCATTAGTGGGGTGCCGATAGCATCACTCTTAAAAAAATATATATTTTAAAAAAAAAAGTCAATTACCAAAATGGTCATTTGATCTTTTAGAAGACCCAAAATATTAGAAAGCTATTTCTTTCTTAAAACTTTACCTTTTTTTTTTTGTTTTATTCTAAATTATGTTCAGAATTTTAAATTTTATTTTTAAGATTAAAATTATCAATCATAAACTAAAGCTTCAAAACCTAAGCTTGTGAGAATGCTTGTTACCTTGTTTGTAGGCCTTTACCCTTCAGCTTGAGTTGATTATGAGGAATTTCTTCAGGGAGGGGCTAATATTTTGCACCAAACTGGAAGTTACAATCTTGCCCTTTGGAACACAGTGCCTTTACGATCTTGCCCTTAATTCGTTGACTCTTGACTTCTAAAACGCTTGTTGACAGCAGCGCCAATCTTTGTCCCTGGAAGAAAACAGCAAAGGCTTCATGCAAGATCGCAGGGTTAGAACAGGGATAGAGGCTTCATTGGAATGCTAAGTATGAACCTTTTCCCTATGAATGTTGAGATTATCATTCCTTGCCCCTTTTTATATAGTGAAATAGAATAAAGTTTTAGAGAGGTGGTTCTTGTCGTTGCAAGATAGAAAGATTTTGGAGTTTTAGGAGAATGCAAGATCTTTTTCCTCCACATTCCCTTCTTAATTGTAATTCTATTTCCTTAGCCTTTGAGTTCTCTATTTAATTGTAATTCTATTTCCTTTTACTTGGTGAGCAAGTAACATCAAATAGGGAATTACTCCTCGTTTTTTTTTTTTAAGTGACGTTTAAGAGTTTTTAAAATTTTCAAAATTAAAGTCGTTCTGCCTTGTCTTTTCTGCACCTTTCATCATGCCTTCTCCACTTTTTATCAGCCCCTCTCTTTCCATTTCATCTTGTCATTTCTCTACTTTTGCTTCTGTCTCTCTTTAATCTTTTATCTTAACTTATCTCTTCCCTTTCTCCTCTTTCCTTATTTTCATCGCCACTTCTTCTTTCTCTAATCTGTCTCTGCTTCCATCTTTCTCTCTTTCTTGTCTTCCTTTTATGTTCCTCTCTCCACTTATTTGAAGCACCCTGTCGTCTTCAATTTCCACCTTCACTTCTCTTCTTGAGCCCTAGAAGATCAGCCTTGAACTCGTGAACTTTTGGGGTTTCCTTCCAGTCCACACGGGTGTTAACAAAAGCTGAAGTTTTCTGAGGGAGTTGAGAGGAAGTGGACGATACCGATGATGGGAAAGGAAAGTCTTGAATGAGTTACAGACGGCGGGAAAGAGAGGATGTCTATGCGTGTGGCAAGGCGTTTAGTGATGGCGTTGAGTAGAAGTGCGAGGAGAGTGGACTAGTCTGGTTGAGTGGTGTCCATGGAGAAATGGAGAAAATGGGCATTTGTGGCAGTTGCATAGTAGATTTGAGTTTAGAAATTTGTGATGTTTTTTTTCTTATCAAAATCATTGTCAAAATCAATTTGTGATGTGTTGCATTATTGTCAAATTTGTGATGTGTGTTGCATTATTGTGTTCCGCAAATTGAGGTTTTGTAAATAATTAGGCTGTAAACGTAGTGGAGATTATGAGTCGTAAAGTTTCGAATGAAGAATTAGAACAAATGAGGATATGGGTGCCTTTATCATGTAAGTGGCTTTTTTGTGTTTTCTTACGGTAATTTATTCTTAAAAGTGATAATGGTACATTGTTGCATGACTCATTTGACTCTTTAATTTATGAATGATTAGGTTTTGAAGAGAATCATAGCATCAACAATGAGGCCAAATTAATTGACACTGAAGGCAGTACAAGCATTGCAAATCAATCTGGAATGGTGGATATCAATAGTGGAGGTTTTATTTGATTTTTTCTTTGATTGATGTCAATACACTTTTTTTTGCTTTTATCAATTCAGTTAATTAGTTACAATATTTTCTCTTATACAATACATGTTGTAAAAAACAATGTAGAAGGTGCATCAAGATAGATTGTCAAAATTGAAATTTCTGGAGTTTGGAATAACCAAGAAAAATCAGTAGTGGGCATTGTAATGCATGATACACGCTGTGGAAATTTGACTTTACTAGAACAGTATGTGTCAGCTTCTAACACACTACATGCAAAATATCTTGCCTTATATCATGGACTGTGTGTTGCTCGTGAAAATGGCGTTAAAGAAGTCCAATGTTTGTCCTACTCTCAAGAACTAATTGACAGCCTTAATAGGAATGATGAACAAAAATGTGTATTGGGTGATTTGCTTGATTCCTTTACATATATAGAAGTCTATAAAGTGCCTGTTAGTGTGGATATGTTCGCTGATGTTATGGCTCGCATGGCCGCTAGGAGATAATCGAGCCTTGTACTCCTTAGTGAGAGTGATTGTTGGGTGTTTCAGTTTTTCTCAGTCGGTTTCTACTTTTTATTTCGGTTTTGGCTCAATTTTTGCGACTTTTGCCTATGTTTTGTTTTAGCCTATGCTGCGTGGCCTTTGGTGTTAAAAAGGGCATGTGGCTGACCCAAGGGTGTGTGTTTTGCAGGAGTTTTGCTGTGGTGAGTCTTGGTTTTTCTGCTAGTTGGGGATTGAAACTTTTGTTGGATTTCCTTAAGGTGGCTGGAGTTTTGACACTTTTTGGCTGCAAACCTTTATGTACAGACTGTGTAGTTTGATTTGTGCCTAGATGGCTTGCTTTTTTTATTGCCGGCCTTTTTTTTGTCCATGTATAGACTATATAATGAAAATTCATTGGCTTTTATCCCTCTTTACTTATCCATTATGAAGGTTCAGCAAATTCATTCAATGTATTTGAATAATATAGAAATGCATATTTGATCTAGAAGTTTCAATGCACCCACAAACAAACAAAAAGATTTTTCACAGCTTATCATTACAAATGATCTGCAACAGAATTTTTACAGCTTACCATAAGAAGAATTCGTCAGGCAGATACCAGTTGATTGGATATACAACAATATATTCAAGGAACAATGATGTTCATGAATTTCCTCTTAGCAAATGCCAACCACCATTTATTTGGAGTGCCATTGGGTCTATATGTAACACTCTACAGTCTCCCACTTGTTTCCTCTCTTATCTGCTTCAGATAATTCCTAAATAGCTCTGCATTTTAGACTCCAAAATTTAAAAACAAATCAACAGATCAATGTCTAAGTGCACTCAAAGCAGCCAATCACGTCCCATTGTACTAGGGATTGTGCATAAGACTGAAACTGAACATTTGACAGTTTACAGAAATGCCAACATACCATACAATAATATGATTGTGAAATAAGTAATTCTAGATTGAGATTAATGCATAAAGATAAATAAAATGTTTTTTTTTTTAATACCTAACGCCTAGTAGAAAAGAAACTATTTTCCAATGTTATAAACTTGAACAACTTTTATTAAGAACTTCAGACTGTAATGCCATATGATGATGCAATAGGTCATGCCAAAAATAAAATCGATCATTCAAAGGGAAGATTCCACATTAGATTTATACAATCTACTCAAAAGACCTGAAACATTTTGAAATATATAAAGTATGTCAGATTTCAATTTCAAGATATAAATTTTAAAATTCATCCAAAACCATCATCCTCTCCCTGTATTTTCTGATTTGGGCATTAAATCACCATCATTCCCACCTTCTAGTCCCTACTCCATTGATTTTCTCTTCTTAGGTTTCTTCTTGGCAGGTTGTTCATCATAGGACCTGCAGAAAAGATTAGATTTGTATATGGTTGTTTACTTCATTATCTAAATATCATCGGTCTCAGTTTAAGGTAAAGCTGATTTTCTATATGTGCATCTTTTGGTAGGCAGAGTGACACAAGAAAGTGTAGTGTACAGCTTTGGCACCTTGTTATATATTACCATAATAAAAGCTTATATCATAAAATAGAACAAGTTCTTTTCTTGTATGTTGGAGTAGAATTTCTTTACAGCAAAAAAAAAAAACAAAAATCAAAATGAAACACAAACTACTCCTAAAAGACAATATCTTATCAGAACCCATATGAACATCATGGACAAAACAAAAATAGTCTTCAATACTAGATAGGTCAATTGTAACACTTATTGACATTGAGCAATTGCTTCTCCAATTAACGCGGGGTCAACATCTAACTGCCTAGGAAGGCAATTTTGTCTCTCCAAACTATGTTTTTTCATGTGCGGAACCTTATATTTGTTCTAACCTCTAGCTTTCAAAATTGAAATCACACATGACTGTAAAGTTAAAAACGTATGATTCAATTTTGTTGGCAAGTATTCATCAAATGACTTCTGAACAGCCTCTATGAGCACATCTATAAAGTTGGGTGCCTGTTGGTATTGTAGTCCCTGTATCGCATTAAAAAAACCAAGGTCTAGAACATTCATATCTGGAGAATTCAGTGGTTAATAGATCAAACGTATGTCGAAACCATCCTTAGTAGCATTACTTTGAAAATACTCATCATCCAAACCAATATGAGGTTTCGCATTGTCCTATTGGATAACTATTGGACTTCTTGCATCAATTCTTGGCCACTTATCCCGGATAGCCGGCAAGAGTTTCTCAACTATGTAAGATCGATAAATTTCCTTATTGATAGAATTGATTGTTTTAGTCTCCATGGTTCCAGCAGAATGATTTTTACTACTCCTCCTTGTAGGTTCTTTATTTATGAAAGGAAATATCCCGATTTTTCCAGAAAATAATTCATTCCCTGATTCATCAAACCTTGGGCGTGTCACTACAGCCAGAAACATGAATTTAGTAATAAAAGTCTTACTCTTACATGTGCGTAAAGGCTCGTCTTCGTCAGGCAGGAGATAATACTTCTCTGACTGCTTTGTCATGTAGAACCACTTCTCATCAACATGAATAATATTTTCCATGGTTACAAACCTCAAACAACTGGGGTTGTTGCCATGTTCAATCATCGATAAACAAAAGCGTATTCTAGCTTTCATGTTTTCCACATTTAATAAAGGTTTTATAGCATTTGAATGACGACGTATGGAGCCCTCTTTTAATCGCCTAAACAATGTTGTCACTGAAAAATTTGTGACAGCAGATAAAGACCTCAGTGACATCCTTCTTCGCAATGGAATATTTCAAAATTGACTGACGTCAATTTCAAGACGCTTGCGCCCACAATTGAGTGCCTTTCTGCTAGATACATTAGTGTTAGAATCCAAAACTTCATTTTCTTTTCCCCGTTGCCAAATGCATTGGACTGTACACATACTAATTGAAAATAATTGAGCCACCTCAGATGTAGTGTTTTTCTTCAATTGTCCATTAACACTTCGCTTCAATAGAGATTCAAAAATTGCTTGTCTTTGTTCATTTGTAAGGTTTTTTCGACTCACATGTGTATTAACTTTCTCGGTTATGTCATTAACTTCATCCGTAGCTTCTAATGTTGGAAGAACATTTAAATCAATTTCCCCAAGTACACCTCTACTATTACATTGTTCGGCCATGGTGATTGACCGAACAAAATCAAAAAGAATAGAAACGAGTGAGGGACGAAAAAATTAAAGAACTGGAGCAGCATGAAAGAAAAGAAACAGATGAAGTTGGTGGGAGAAACAAATGCAATAAGACAAAATTGTTAAAAATGTTATTTAAATAAGCGGGAGAGTTTCCCACTTTCAAAGTCTCCCCCACCTGCAAAATCTGGAAAAAAAGTTGGTGGGAGAGAGAAATTTTTTTTTATTAAAACCTGTGCCCACACCTAAAACGTCACTTAAAAAAAACGGAGGGAGTATTATTTTGCCCCTAAGAAAATTCGGGTACCACGTATTTAAAACTTTATTGAGATTCCCCTTTCAATAATGCATTTTATTCAATCAAGCAATGAGATGAACCATAGCACGAGAATTAAGGCATGACAAGCCCAAGCTTATAATTAAAATGAAAGATAGATTACAAGCATGAAATCGCTAATGGATGAATGAGCAATGTATTCAATCGGGAAGAACAATAATCATGAAAAAGTAATCTTCGTGTTTGTTTCACTCTTTGAAATCATTTTTCTGTTATCCTATGTGGATTAAAAAATAACATATGTGTTTGTTTACTTATTAGGATCATTATTCAAATAAGATTTTTTCTATTGAAAATGAAAAGTGGGTGGAACTTGTTTTTTATTATCCAATTCTAACATTTTTCCAACTATATTCAACTAAAAACAATTACATTTCACAATAAAAAGTTTATAAATTAACAAAAACACCTCCACCCACCCAAGCCACTCCCGAATGCCAGCAACCACCGCTGGCCAACGCCGGTGCCGCAACGATGCACAACTTGCCGGATCTGGTTGGTCGTACGCCGATCTTGCCGTTTCTGGCCAGATCTTTGGCCGTCAAGATTGGCCATCGTTGACGTCCAGATTGCCATTGACGATGGCCAGATTTTGATCGTCATTCACGGCTTCATTTTTGGGGGGGTGTTTTTGTTAATTTTTAAAGTTTTGTTTTGGACGGATGTTAGCTAAATTAACAAATGTAGGAGGTTAAAAAACAATCTAAATATTTTCAAAAAATGCTTTCAAAAAATGTACCAAACAATTATTCAGCATTTTATTCAACTCTGATATAATTTTCAAATATTATACCAAACACATTGTCAGAATCATATCTTATTCTATGTAATCCTACCTTATCCTATTTAGATAGTTTTTCAAAAGAACATTTTTTTCGAAAAACCTATCAAACAGGCCCAATTTAAAAAAAAAAATATATATATATTTTGTTTGAGTTTTTTATCTTTGTTTTCTTGATTAAAAAAAAAATGAAATCTACACAAGAAAAAGAGGAAAAATAATTATTTCTACATTTATCTGTTGCCAAGAGATATGCTTAATGGAAAGTACATATAGTTTTCAATTCTCAATTTCTCATGGAAGTTGTAGATACCATATTCCGCTAGCTAAGAGAGTGGGCTCATGTGGATGTTATCCTATATATTAAGGATGCGTTTAGTTTGGGATAATCTTATATATTAAGGGTGCGTTTGGTCTGGGATAATCTTTTATTACTGAGGTAATATCATCTTATATTACTTAGATTACCACGTTTGGTTGTCAAGTAATACAAAATTCTCGTAATCTTACAAAACCAATAGTAATTATTGTTTGTTATATAGGTGGTAATCTGAATACCTCATTTTTCTTAGGTATTTTATGATTACGTGATAATATTAATTTTGTTACAATTTTACCCTTTACAATTAAAATTTTTGGACAATAATACCCTTATTTTGAAATTAATTTACATGAACCTGCCATTACAATTTTGCCCTTATATTTAAAACAAATTGCAGGCCACCCAGGACCACTGCCGCTTATCAGCCACCACCGTCAGCCGCTGGCCAACCACCATCGGCTGTCGGCAGTGGTCAAAACGGTGCATGACCGACTAGATCTGGCCAGCTGTACGTCGATTTGGCCGTTTTCGGCTAGATTGATGGCTGTAGATCTAGCCAGATCTATTCTGGCCTATCTTGGCCAGATCAATAGATCTGGTCGAAAACAGCTAGATTCATGGCTGGAAACAGTCAGATCCATGGTCACGGCTAGATCAGCGCACGACCAGTCAAAGCTAGTCGGTCATGCACCATTACGACAACTGCCGGCGACGGGCAGTGGCTTGGGGTGGGTGGGGGTGATTTTGTTACAAATTAAAGTTTTATATGGCTGGGGTGTTTTAGCAAAATCTCAAAGGTAGGGGGTTAAAAGAAATTATTAAAAAAATAATATAATATTATATTAATATTTAAAAATGAGAGCAACTTATTAATCTATATAACATTCTTACTAATTTATTCCTCCTAACCAAACATATCAATATAACATACCCACCAATTTATTCCAATCTAACTAAACACATTTCCCTAAACATTCTAGTAATCTTTAAAGTAATTTATATTTCCATTAATATAATGTTAGGGCAAAAAATCGTCCTTGGCCCAAATAGGGAAACAGGACCACTAGTGAAGAAAGACCAGGCCCAGTGCTACAGAGGCCCAAGCTAGATTAGTCCTATTTCGACATGAGGTATAGCCGGCCCAAACCACGTGGGCACAAGCTTCTCAAACCTGGCCCATGTCCTAGTTCCGTGGACAAATCCAGAGCCTACAACCCCCTCAGAATACTTTCCTACTCCTGATCAATCTCCCATTCAAGGTCACTTTCCTATTCCTGATCACTTTCCTACTCGGAGTTACTCTTCTAATCAGAATCACCTTCCTATAAAGAAACTGGTAAGACAGCTTACCACAACCCTAATTCTTCTAGGGTTTGCATCAGAGTCGTACTAGGACTCCTACTTCTACCAAGATTGGGAGACCAGACGACCACTATATAAACAGAGGCCAGCCCTCTCACAAGGGACATCGACATTACACCCTCACACCCGAGACTCTTCACTNGAAATGAAAAGCTGCTCAAAACAATGCATCTGTAAAAGTATAAAATAAAATAATATCAAGGTGATATCAAAACTTACTAGCCAGTTCTTGAGGAGGAGATGACTTCCCATTGTTATCTTTTGCTTGAGTAGAACCATTTCCTGCAGTTGCTGCTTCCCTCACTTTTTCATTAATTAACATTTTGTGATATTTCTTCTGTGCTTATAATAAATAACTAAAGAAACAAATCAAATTACCAAAGCAATTATTTTAAAAGTTTAATGAAATGAATTAGATAATGCTCAAACAATGGATTATTTATAAGTATAAAATACTATAACATGTGTTTGTAAGGTACTATTGAATCGTACCAGCCTGCTCTTGCGGAGGAGATGTCACAAGCTCATCGTTCTTGGCATGTAACTCAATCTCAGGTACGACGTCAATCCTCACTTCATTATTCGACATCCCTACCGACAAGTCATATACACTCAAAAAAGAGACAGAAAGAGAAATTATCTGAAAATAATGTGAAAATAAAACCCAACCAGAGAGGGAGGAAAAAAAGGAAAAAAAAAAAAAAAAAACCAGGTTGAAAGAGTTACCTCTTTGGGTACCTGAGGTTGGGATGCAATACCCGAAAATGAAAGTTTGGAAAGAAAGTTGTAAGGGAACTTAAGCTGAAATAAGAAAAGAGGGCTATGATACTTATACATGAAGAATGACCTCAAGTCAAGAAACAGTGAAACACCTCCACAGTCAAAAAAACGGAAGCCTTTTACATATTAGTTAAAAAAAAAAAAAAAAAAAAAAAACAAAACAAACAAAGCCCTCTCATTCAACATATATCCTAAGGTTAAAAACTTTTAGAGTACGATTTGGTTAGAAAATATTAGATTATTAAAAATATTATATTAATAGAAAATTAAATTACCAAAATGTTCAAGGAAATATGTTTGGTTAGTTGGAATAAATTGGTGGGTATGTTACATTAATATGTTTGATTATGAGAAATAAATTAATAATTATGTTATTTAAATTACTAAATTGCTGTCATCTTTAAATATTAATATGATATTATTTTTATTATTAATTTTTCAATAGCTTTTTTTAAACCCCCAACATTTCATATTTATCTAAAATACTATAATTTATATAAAATTTTAATTTATAACAAAATCACCCCCACCAAACCACTACCGGTCGCCAGTCACCACCATTGATCACTGCCTTCTGCCACTAGGAATCGTAGAAAGTCACTAGAAATTATCGAGAGCTGCCGATATGGTCATTGGCCAGCTGCCAATGGTGGTGGCTAGGTAGCGGTGGTGGTCTGCAATTTGTTTTAAATATAAGGACATATTTGTCTAAAAACTTAATTAGACAAAGGCAAAATTGTAATGATAGATTAATGTTAATTGATTTTAAAACAAAGGCATTATTATACAAAAATTTTATTAATAATGGGTAAAATTGTAACAAAAATAAAATTACCATGTAATCTTACAATACCTAAGAAAATGAAGGTAATAAAATTATCTCTAATATTACCACTGGTAACTACTATTAGTTTTTTAAGATTACTAGAATCTTATATTACTTGATAACCAAATATGATAATCAAGTAATATAAGATGATATTATCTCAGTATTTCAACATTATCTCCAACCAAACACACCCTTAGGTTTTTTTTAATTATTCTTTTTATTTTTAACTTGTTAACGTAAAGGTTTGCTTCAATGGGAGATTTGCAATTTGTGTATATATATATATATGTGTGTGTGTGTGTGTGTGTGTATGTGTGTGTGTGTGTGTGTGTGTGAATCTTTATTTTTGAAGGTATTATATAAAAAAAAAAAATCATATTGACACATATTTATTTTATTATTATTATTTTTAAATAATTGAGGCATTTAAGTTCACATTAAAGTCTGTATAATTTTTAAGAACATAAAACATTCTACAAACCTAATGAACTAAGATAATTTTACAAATTATTGATAGATACCTCTCATACGACTAGAATTCAAGACCACTTAAATATAGCTAATCGTAATAGTTAAAGGGTTTGTCAGACCAAAGAGGTTTATTGTTTTATTATTACAAACCATCATACAACACATTTCCTCATCTTTCCAGAAATTTCTTTCTAAAATTTTAAATTAAAAACATTATTCTAGAAAAAGTTCAATTTATATTATAGATACTCCATCTTCAATTCTGTTCATTTTCAAAATAAAACACATATTTCATTAGATGATATTGAAAGTGTGGGCTGATAAGCAAGAAGACGTCGTATATTAACACGATTTGACAAGCAACTACGAACACAAAGAAAACATTGAATATATTGAGAGGAAAAGAAAAGAATACGAGGCAGAATTTTTTTAGAATTTTTAATACTTACTGATTTTATTAGAGCAATTCCTTTTTATAACTACGAGTGGTAATCCATGTGATTACTTATCTCAGTCATTCATTTCTACCCAAAGAAACATAAAATTAAACAATTTCATTCGAGCTACAAATGGTCAATTTTGACGAATGAAATTATCCAAACCGTTTATTTCTATACAAAGAAACATAAAATTAAACAATTTCATTCGAGCTACAAATGGTCAATTTTGACGAATGAAATTATCCAAACCGTTTATTTCTACCCAAAGAAACATAAAATTAAACAATTTCATTCGTCAGATCTCTGCTCTAGTGTTCAAAGAGTCATTACTTTGCATAGTAGTTTCTTTTGCCGGGAAGACAAAACAATGGGCGGGAGAATTCCAACTAACGCCTATGTTATCTTTTGTTTTGTTTCATTATGTTTAACAGTAGTCACCCTCTTTTCTTAGTAATCATTTGTACCACTTACTCAACCCAGGCAACTTCTTTTCTTTTCAATAATTTCGTTGTTTGTCTTTAAAGTAGAAGCATTTACATGGTGATGTTGGTGAGAGTGGGGCTAATTAGCAAGAAAAATCCAAACACGTACACTGTGCACCTCCTCAAATCAATAAGTGGAGCCATTGGTCAAAACAAGAAAAACAACATGCCATCAATAATTTTTTTAAAGATTTTTATTACACTCCCCTTCATTTGGAAGTTGAAACACATGGCTTATATATTTCTTACGTCACAAACAATCTATAATATTACATAATCATATTGATAATTGATCGTGTTCACTGACACCGTCTAAAGGCATCTCTGACCTACGCCAAAATGGTGTAAAAATACACCAAAATGGCGTGGGTTGGTGCTCCAACCTATGCCAAAGCGCCATGCCATTTTGGTGTGGCGTTACAGTATTGCACCACACCAAAATGACGTGATACTGTAGCACACAATAATTTTTTTTTAATTTTGTATTTTTTAGTTTTGTTAAGTTAATTTGAGTATTAAATTTTATACCAAAAATCACTCCAAATTTGATTATTTGTATTTAATTTAATTTGATTATTATTTATAATAATAAATTCATAATAATGATATAATTCAAAAAATGATGAAAAAATAAAAATAAAACTTTATTCAATGTAAATATTAAACTACAATAACTTAAAATAAAAATTAACACCAAATTTGAGAATGTCCGATTTTGAAATTTTCTAACTCGATATAAACAAATCAAAGATACAGAGGTTCACCATGCTCTTTGAAATGCATTAATTGATCATATGTGGGAAGAACATACTAATTCGGAAAATTAAATTACTATCAATATGGAATTTTACCTTTGTGTTGTTGTTGTTTTTTTTTTTTTTTTATCATTTTATATTAGATGTAATGTTTTTCTATATTAAATGTAATATTTATTTGATTAAATAAATGTTTAATTTTATTAAATTAGTATAATTTTCAAAATAATTATTATTTAATAAAAATATTATTCCTAATATTTAATTAATATATACAAAAATAATGAGTGAAATAGATTAATTGTTGATTATTATAATAAAAGAAAAAAATATTCTACAGAATATTCTTTTTGATGTAATATTTGGTGTTGTGGGTTGGAGATAGAATTGTGTTTTGCATCAAAATTTGTATCAATTTTATACAATTTTGTACCAAATTTGTGTAATGGGTTGGAGAATGGAGATGATCTAATGTTTGTTAAAAAAAAGTTGCCTTGCCGCATATCTCTATTGCAGAAAACAGCAAGCGAAACACCTCCTCAAGACAAATTAAGTGGAGCCATTAGCCAAAGTGTGGGGATAAGTATGAATCACATGTACTTATTTCCAAACTTTATGGATAAGTGGAGCCGTCACCTTAATCTCTTTCACATAGAAAAGCACCAAGTGATAGTATTTAATTTCTCCATGAATGGTGCTATACTGTTATAAGAATTATTTTAAACTTTTTTTAAAATATTGATTTCGTATAATTCTCCTAAAATGTTCTCGAACGTTTAGACAATTTACTTAGAAGAGAAACTCCATTAGGTAATATATGTAATAGTGCAACAACTCAACATCATGAACATAACAATATGATTAAACAAGTCAATGTAATTTATAGACTATTAGACATAGTTAAAAAAAAATTAATATAACAATATGATTAAAGCAAATTTTGATTTATTGCCCCACTTTGGATCTAATATGGTAAAATAAATTCTAAATTTAAGAAATTATATTACATAATCATTCATCTTATTTTAATAAGTTGAATTGTATTTCTGATAATTTATAAAATTTTAAAAGAAATCAAGCTCTGAAAGATTAACCAAACCCAAGTTTATGCGATAGAATTCATATAAACATTGCATATGCTCTAATTTTATAATCTGAATCCATAAATATTAAAACTCAAAAGGAAAAATGTCAAATGCACAATAAAAAAGAACAAAATTTTGGATTCAAATTAAGATTATGTTCCATGCAGGGCGGATCCAGAAATCTTTATTAGGGTGGGCCAAACAAAAATTTTTAGTTCTAAAATTGAGAGTGGGCCATAATTTTTTAATATTTGATAATAAAAATTAAGGGTGAGCTAAAGTCAAACTAAATGAAATAATATATTTAATTTTTGTTTTTAAAAAATTGAGAGTAGGCTATGGCCCACCCTTAATACACTTTGGATCTGCCCCTATTGCAGGGCGGATCCAAAAATCTTTATTAGGGTGGGTCAAACAAAAATTTTTAGTTCTAAAATTGAAAGTAGGCCATAATTTTTTAATATTTGATAATAAAAATTAAGGGTGGGTCAAAGTCAAATTAAATGGAATAATATATTTAATTTTTGTTTTTTAAAAATTGAGAGTGGGCCATGGCCCACCCTTAATACACTTTGCATCCGCGTGTTTAAACTTGGTTAGAGAATGAACAATGGAAGCTGACTTTATTTCTTTTCTTTTTTCTGTTTAAAAGTTTTAATTTAAGAAGAAAAGATTTCAAGAGAAATTAAATTAATTTCTCTTTAAACTGATTTTATTTTCCTATGAAAATTTATAAGCAATATAGAGAATCTTTTTTACTGTTAAGCTTGTGATATATGTGTGGCTTCTTTTGCAAGGCTTTCTGCTTTCGCTTAATTATTGTACTTGGCTACTTCAGGTTTCAGACTCAGACTTCACGTGGGTTGCTTTTCAGTTTTTAATGAGTGATTGGACCATTAATTCTAATTTCTATGCTGAGATGATTCCATTGAAGTCATTTCATTAATTTTTATCGCATTTTTAAACCAAACATGAATAATTAGGGCTTACGTTTGGTTAGATTTTGGGAATATTATTTTTAGTATTTTCAAAAAAGTTAAACAGTGAAATACCTAAAAACTCGTAATATTATTCAATTTTATTTAATATTTTTTAAACCCCCTAAATTTATTAATTCAATTAAATACCCCTAAATATTTTTAATGTTTTTGTTACGACGACTCCGGCCATCCTCCGGCGGTGGTGGTCGGCTGTCCGTATTTGAGGGTAGATTGGGGGTGTTTTTGTTAACTTTTAATATTTTATTATAAAGGGTGTTTTGTAAAAAACAAACATAGGGGATATTTTATAATTTGTTAATTCTACATCGTAATACCCGCCCAATTCAACTTTTTTTTTTAACTTTTTTCAAAAAACTTTTCCCCAAAACACAAAATTGTGAACCAAACGGAGCCTAGGATTTATTTTTGTCTTACCAAAAAGATAAAAAGAAAGAATACGAATATATGATTAGAGTCTCTGATTTAGATATAGTCCGTTTGTTTCGATATTTTATATCCTATTTCCAACTCTATTTTTAAAATATCTGTTTATTTTATTATCCTTAAATGATTATATTTTCTTTAATTATTTTTAAATCTCTTAATTTTATTAGTTTAACTAAACATCTTTAAAAAAAAAAATTTAAAAATTAACAAAAAAACCTCATTCACCCACATTTATTAAATTCTGGCTACCACTGTCAGAAGGTGATCAGAATCTAGTATAATAGTATATTACCAATTAGATCTAACTAATAGTATATCAATCTATCATTTTTTGATCAGATATACAGTCAAAGATCTGGTCGTTAACTGTCAGATTTTTTGCCGTAGCTGATCGTCAAAGACGGTTATATCTAGTCGTAGATCTAACTTTTTTCAACTAGATCCATGATAAAAAAGGCCATATCGATACACAAATGATTAAATCATGTCGGTTGTGCACTCTAACACTAGATTTTGACAGTGGTAGTCGAAATCTGACAACTGTAGATGAGGATATTTTATAAAATTTTTATATATTGGAGTGGTTAATAAATTAGCAAACCTAAAAAAGTATTTTTTGTTAAGGTTCTTGCCCTTCTCCTCAAGATAATTTTCTTAGTTATCTGAAAATGTAAAGAAAGATCTGGAAGTCAATAGCTATTGATAAGTTTACAAATGTCCCTAAATAAAAGCAACCTGCAGGCAGATGATATTGATAACTGATATGTGTGGTCTATAAGCATGAAATGGATCACATTAACTTATTTCCACATTTTATGGATACGCGGGGCCATCAACCTTATCTCTTTCACATAGAAAACCACCGATGATAATATTTAATTTCAACATTTATTACATCATACCTACTGCATCAGCCTGCAGGCTGCTTTTATTTAGATTGTACTTGAAACCTCTTTCATTTTAAGAAAAAAAAAAAAAAAAAGAAAAAGCAAATTAAAAAAAGAAGAAAGAATGGGTATTGAGATCTTTGTGAACCAGCAGACCTATAAAGTATACACACAAGTTGTCACCTGCTTCTTTGGCTTATTCGCATATTTCCTATTTAAAAAAACACAAGTTGACCGACCAAGAAAAGACTAAGTGTAAATTAATTAACCGGAGCTTACTAAATAATTTTCAAAGACTGTGTACCAAACACCTATTTAACAAATGCTAATTGAAGGATTAAATAAAGACCCAATTTAACATCAACCTTTAATAAAATCATCAAGTCATTTTGGGTTTTGCTCAGATGGCAAGAAATTGGACTTGAGAGTTGAGACAACCTAGACTCGAGATTCCTCACAAACGGAAAATAGGCCCACGGGCCATGAAAGGCTGGCAAGTATCCACATCTAATGGGTCAAATAATCATAACTGGATCATTAACAGCCCAAGCCCAAGCCCGAGAAATTTGTCTAATGAGAGTTGGACCCAAACCTATGAAGTGATGACAAGTGGCCACTTGCCAAAACAAGATACCTTATCATTAAGCACCAATTCTTGTAATTATCACTTCCTGGATTAATTTGATGAGAGAGAAAATTAATTCGCCCTGAGTCACTGCATTCATAGAATACAACGAAATCGGAGTCCTGATCATTTTCAACATTGTAACAAATACCCCCATGCCACCCCCCCCCCCCCCCCCCCCTCAAACTAATAACTATTAATCTATTTTAATTTTTGATTAACAAATAGTTTCTACACAAGAAGATTGAATTTGGAGTAAATTCTCGTTTTGTCCTTACGTATATAATTGAATTACCATACTATCTTTACTGGTTTAAGTATCTATTAGAATCAAGGTTTATCCTAATAGTTTAGAGGCGAACGACTTATGATACCAAGGTTTGTCGAAACGAACAAGTTGGTACCTAAAAGGTTGATGAAAAGACAAACAGATACCTTCCGTCATTTCTGTAGTGATTTTCATTTGATAATAGTGAAAAGACTAAAATTTGCTAAATTATTGTTTCCTTAAGATATTTTAGTTTTTATAAATTTAAAAATATCTAAAAAACCCCAGGTTTGCTAATTTGACTACATACCCCACTATATAAGAAAGTTATAAAATAACAAAAACACCCCCGCCACCCCAGTGCCAATTCCGGCCACCGCCGCCGGACACCTGGCCGGAAAAATTGCGTTACGACACAGCAACCCATCGGATCTGTGTCGAAACTGCGTAAGATCTTCATTTTCCGGCAATATCCGTGCTGATCGTGCCGAAAAAGGCCAGATCTAACGGCCGTCATGAACCGGGAACTGCCGAAATTGTGTTACGACACAGACCCATTCGGATCTGGTAGCTAACACTCGATCTGGCATTTTCCGGCCAGATCCGTGGAAGGAGATCTGGCGACGGAAACCAAAAAGGCACAGATCTGGCCGTCGAGGCCCCAGAAAAGGCCAGACTTGATTGGGACTTTTCGGCAGATGTGGCTGGATCGGGCCGGAAAGGACAGATCGTAGGTTTGTACGACACAGATCCGACGTTCTGTGTCGTAACACAATATTCCGGGCGCACTACCGGGGATTTTAGGCGGTGGTGGCCGGAATCTGGCACTGTGGGTGGCGGGGTGTTTTTGGATTTTAAAAAGTTTTATATATTGGGTCATTAGTCAAATTAGCAAACTTAGGGGGTTTTTTAGAAATTTTTAAATTTATAAAAAACTAAAAATAAAACTTTCAAGGGCATTTAGTCTTTTCACCTATTATCAAACGAAAATCACTAACAGAAAGAACGGAAGGTACCCATTTGTCGTTTCAAACTTTGTGGGTACCAACTATCGTTTCGGCAAATTAGGTATGTATAAGTCGTTCTCCCATAGTTTAAACTACAATCTCTAGTTTAATAGATCCTAATCCAAGAGGTTTTGGTTCGTGGTCGATATAGTTTTATAAGCATATGACATATCAATATATATAATATAGCTATTAATAAATAAAAATATTTAAAAAAAAAAAAGCAATTATGGGACGAACTATTTGTTAATGATTCTACTCGAATTAAATCTTCAATTTTAACTCAAATTAGCATCGTAGCACCATAGAAATTTAATTATGTAGTTGCTTCACTTATTGAGAACAAGATAGGTATTTCCAGTGATCTCTTACTCTAATTTCCAATGTCCATGCACAAAACTTGAATTCTCATAGCATCCTCTCTCCACTTTTAATCCTCGAATTCCTGTGCTTGTAACCCACAGAATTTCTGCAAACTTCTGTCGTTCATGGCCTCAAAACTCTTCCCAACCATTCTTGTGAGCTGAACTCACTCGCAATATATGGTTGATCCCCATTATCCCAGTTACAATATATCTTGTAACATAACATGGCTTCCATCCCACATAACTGAATCGACATAAATGATTTTTCCGTGGATTCGATGTGTTATGTTGTTCCATCCTTATTATCTAGAAGTAGAGATAACACCTTGAGATGATTATCTTCGAAGGCAATCTGTATGCCACCATGTAGAAAAAGTTTCATTGAGAAAACCTGATACCGTCCCTCATTTATGATTGGAACACTTTGAAGCTCTTCACCATTAAACTTTCGAACATGCCAAAGATGGCATCGCTCACGCATTAGTACCGTGATTGAACACCGACCCTACGTTTCCTCAGTGGCTGATAATGACTGGTAAAGAATGAACTTATCGATGTTACGCTAAGACAAGAAGATTCGGCGTCGATAAAAATTACTTTCTCATATTCAATGAGTTGCCATACGCGAAGCTTGCTGTAATTCCATTCATTGTATGAGTCTTTTACGGAAAACGGGCTGCGAATACGCGAAATTAGCTTCGTCTTCCATCCGGCAGCTCGAAGTCCACGTATAGATTTGTCACTTAAAGATTTATCATGAAGAAGAACAAGGTCTCTTTTAGTGTTGCTTTGGATTATGCTTTGCGCCAAAGCGATTGCCCCACAAACGTAACCTTCTGAGGAATGAAGAACTGTTACATAGGCTTCTCTTTCATAATGTGCGGTGTAATTCAATTTTGTTTGCAAGAAATATCTCCATTCCTCTTTTCCTGCAACTCGAAGAAACAACAGTAAAATCAAACTGAAAACGTATGGAAAAGCATCACCTTCCAACGTAAAGATGACGAGATTAATTAGAGCGTTCATGGCTTTAAATAATTTTTATTGACCAGTAGTTAAAGCAGAATCAAACAGACTATTAGATAATTTCGGAGTATTCTTGTCTTTAATCAGACAAATAATGAATATTCTTGTCTCTAATATGGAGGTTACGTACCGAATCAATTCTGACTTAATTATATATGATGGCAACCAACTTAAGTTATATATTAATTTATTAATAAATTGCTTGACAAATTTGGAGATAAGATGCTGATTCATGAATGATATATACAGATATTTTGCATTAATTCACCAAACTTATTATACAAATATATAATCCATTTTAAGAATCAAAATTGAAAGCATAGATTGGAGAAATTGCATAACATTTATTAAAGCTAAATGGAAAACAAAACTTACTAAAATTCGGAACTAATTAATGCAAAAATTAAGAAAAACTTAATTGTTATTAAACAAGGTTTTAATTAAAACTTAAAAGACCATATTTACTGGTAAGTTACTACTTATTAATTTAAATGAAAGAGTCAATGACTTTTTCCCACCCAAGGTTTGCCTTAACGACACTTTCCCACCTAAAAAGTTTCAAAATACCACTTTCTCACCTAACGTTTATATTCCATTAATTTTCAAAATACACTTCACTTTCTTAGTCAGCGTTCGGCAAGTTACCAGGAGTTGAGGTAAAAAAAAATTTGTGGAGTGGAGGCCGATGGATAGAATGGTGGTGATCGATTGAATATTTGCGGCCGAAAATTAACTAAGAATAGGAAACCTTAATCTTGTAGTGGCCGACAATCTATCAGATATTAGGTGTCAAAGTAAGAGGGTTTTTGTCGAGAGGAGATTGGAGGTTCAAATGGTGGTTACAGAGAGAATTTTCTTTGTCGGAATCGGCTTTAGGTAGTAACTGAATATTAACTTTGGGTGGAAAGTGGTATTTTAAAACTTTTTGGGTGAGAAAATGTCATTAAGGCAAACCTTGGGTGGGAATATCGTTTACTCTAAATTAAATTAGAAGTTAGAACAAGTACTCAGATCATACAATTCAAACCCTAGGACAATTGTATCTATATATGGCAACAAATTTTTTTCTTCCATGTTAGGTAACCAAACTAAACCTTTCAGGTAGCAATCTAATAACTAGATAATTATAGTAGGTAATTAAAACACTAATTAAATAGATTAAAATTCAGTAAAAAAATTGAACTAAAACTCACCGGTTTCTGCATATCCAGGAGAGATTTGGCATGACCCAACAGGCATAATAACTTTTTGTTTTTGTTAGGGCCAAAAATCGTCCTCGGCCCAAATAGGAAAACAAGATCACTGGTGAAAAATGACCAGGTCCAATCTTGCAGAGGCCCAATCAGGATTAGCCCTATCTCTCACGAAGCATAACCGGCCCAAACCACATGGGCACGAACCTAATAGGCTCTGTCCAGTGGCTAGGCCTATGGGTGAGCCCAGAGCCCATAGCCCCTTCAACATTTTCCCATTCTTGATCAATCCCCTATTCAAGGTCGTCTTCCTCTTTCCTGGCGACTTTCTTACTTGGGAGTCATTCTCCTAAATGGAATTAACTTCCTATTTAGACACTGATAACGACAGTTGATTACGGCCCTGATTCTTCTAGGGTTGGCATCACAGTCACACTAGGACTCCTGCTCCCACCAGGATTGGGAGACCAGACGACCACTATATAAGTAGAGGCCAGCCCTCTGACAAAGGGGATCGACTACACCTTCACCCGAGGCTATTCACTTGAGTCTCGCTTATTCGCCGTAGTCCCAGTCCCCAACTGGACTTCCGGTAATCTCTCATTCCCTAGCCCTCACTATATTAGCCTCTCAGCCTTGCTGACTTGAGTGTCGGAGTGCCTACGGCAAACACTACCCTGGTGTTTCCCGTTCGCTTCACGCGTGTGTTTCTCTACGTGTGCAGGTACAGCAGATCGCTAGTGGCCTCAACCTCGCGGGATCAGACCCCCCTTTCCGTACAGGTAGATTTTTACATCTACAGTTTGGCGCCCACCGTGGTGTTTCCCGTTCGCTTCACGCGTGTGTTTCTCTACGTGTGCAGGTACAGCAGATCGCTAGTGGCCTCAACCTCGCGGGATCAGACCCCCCTTTCCGTACAGGTAGATTTTTACATCTACAGTTTGGCGCCCACCGTGGTGTTTCCCGTTCGCTTCACGCGTGTGTTTCTCTACGTGTGCAGGTACAGCAGATCGCTAGTGGCCTCAACCTCGCGGGATCAGACCCCCTTTTCCGTACAGGTAGATTTTTACATCTACAGTTTGGCGCCCNATGTGCAAAAGTTTCGGTTCTAGTTTGTCTGGTCCGGCGCTCCAATGGTACACGAATCTCCCGAACGGATCCATCGATTCATTCGCTCAGCTTACTGACACCTTTGTGGAACAGTTCGCCAGCAGCAAGAAGCTAGAGAAGTTGTCGGCCGACTTGTACCGAGTATACCAACGGAGAGGGGAACCATTGAGAGAGTACGTTAGCGGATTCAACAAAGAGAAGATCTCTATTCATTCCTGTAACCCCGAGACCGCTGTGGACGCTTTCAGGAAAGGCCTCCTCCCAGATGGAGAACTATACAAGGAGCTTACAAAGCTGGGTTGTACCACCATGGAAGACGCTCTGGCCCGAGCCGTTATCCAGATAAGGTGGGAGGAAGATGAGATGAACCGAGCCGCCCATTCCAGATACGAACCAAGGCGGAACGACAGGAAACCAGAGCCTAGACCGGCAGAGCACCGCTACCAACCCCCCGCACGGAATATGGGCAGAGCAAGGAGACCATATGACCGCCAACCCTTGAGAAGTAATAACAGGCATTCGGGATCGAACCAGTTCAAAATACCAGAATACAGTCTCAGCATCGAACCAACCCAGGTCGTAGAGATAATGAAAGGAATGGGATCCGCTGTCAAGTGGCCTGGTAAGCTCAATCCCAAGGCAAGGAGAGACACAACCAAGTGGTGCGAGTTCCACAACGATCATGGGCATAACACCGCGGACTGCATCGCCTTGCGGCTCGAGGTTGCCGCACTTCTAAAGAGAGGACACCTCCGTGATCTACTCACTGACAAGGGGAAGAACACCATTAGCCAGAAAAGCTCCAAACAACAGTCGCCCCCTCCGCGTGAACCCACACCGAAGGGTTTCTGCTCACTAATCTCCGGAGGATCAGCAATCAGTGGGATAATTTACTCATCAGCAAAACGACATGCTAGAACTAGCCATCATGAAGTCCAGTCCATCCAACCGGTCTCGAAGTCATACTCCCATCAGGTAATTCAGTTCGAGGATGACGAACCAATCACCCTAGCCGCTCCTCACCATGACGCTTTAGTCCTCTCCTTGCAAATAGCCAACATCCTAGTGAAAAGAGTGTTCGTAGATGGGGGTTCGTCAGCAAATATCCTCTTCCTCGAAGCGGTCAAAGCAATGAGAATCACTTTCAAGTAATATTTTATTAAACGGTTATACATGTAAATTTTCTATAAAAATCAATTAAACGTATTTTAACTCTACTTATTACAGTTTTGACCTCATAAAAAATTTAAGGCTTGGCCCAATGTTTCAACCCAATAAACACCTTAGAAACTCTATGGTTCCCTCCATTAGCGCGGGTTTCTTCAATCGCTAAATTGTCTTCTGTTTAATCTTCCCATTTTTTAAATAAATAATATCTTAAAATTACTGTTAACGTTTTTTTTTTTTTTTCTTGTACATAAATTGTATTAATTGTAAATATCAATCGTGATGTTATGGATACACTGCACTTAATTGGGCGGCATATAGGCAGGTAAATTGTATAAAGGAAGGTACATAGACACTCTATACTATCATGACGTCATGAACTGTTAAATTGATGTGTAGGGTCAAAAATCGTCTTCGGCCCAAATAGGGAAATAAGACACTTGTGAAGGATGACAGGCCCAATCTGAGAGGCCCAATTCGGATTAGCCCTATCTGATACGAAGTATAACCGGCCCGAAATACATGGGGCGAGCCTCTAAGCCCTGTCTAAATCTAGGCCTATGAGTGGCCAGAGCCCATAGCCCTTAACATTTTCCCATTCTTGATCAATCCCCTATTCAAGGTCATCTCCTCTTTCTGGCGACTTTCCCACTTAAGGGTCATCTCCCAAATGGAATTAACTCCTATTTAGACACTGATAAGGACAGCTGATTACGGCCTGATTCTTTAGGGTTGGCTTCACAGTCACACTAGGACTCCTGCTCCACCATGATTGGAAGACAGACGACACATATAGCAGAGGCCAGTCCTCTCACAAGGCACATCGAATTAACCTTCACACCAAGGCTCTTTACTTGAGAGTCTTGCTTATTCGCCGTAGTCACGGCCCGACTAGATTTCGGTAATCTCTCATTCCCTAGCCTCACTATATTAGCCTCTCAGCCTTGTGACTTGAGCATTGGAGTGCCTACGGCAAACACCATCCTGGTGTTTCCCGTTCGTTCACGCGTGTGTTTCTCTACGGTGCAGGTACAACAGTCGCTAGTGGCCTCAACCTCACGGGATCAGACCCCTCTTCCGTACAGGTAGATTTTTACTTCTACAGTTTGGCACCCACCGTGGGGTCAGCAACATTCGGCGTGATGAACTTGTCCGTGGAGGAATATTCCATGGCTGACAATCCAGACGACGTTAACTCAGGCCTCGAGACCAGACTGGAGGCTTTTATTGCTCTCATGCAACAAAACTTAGACCAGGTGGCCGCTGGAAGCCGAAAACACATCCATCAGGCTCGAGAACCAGTCGCTAAAAGAGAAAGTAAGTCGATTCTAGAACTCGAGTTTATGCCCGACCAAGCACCCCCACTCGTTTCCGCACCATTATCCATCATGCAACCCCTCTCCACACCAGAGCAACAACCCTGGATTCTGTAAAGGGCCGCGACCGTTAACGCATTGGCGCTCGACTACTCTGTTCTGACTAACGGAGATAAAGATACAACAGCCTCGTGATCAAAACGATCCAACAATAGAGAACCCGAAGGATCAACCCATCTCCACCATACACTTCCCCTCCAGTCAACCCAAACACAAACCCCCCCTGCCTGGCTCACCCTCGCGGGGTGAACGGCCAAACCAAACCAACTCCAGCTCTTGAGCCCGTCCATCCCGAAAGACGAGACGACACGAACAACTCCCTGACCGTTCATGTAGGGAAGAACAACAGAACAGTGACAATGGGAGTCACCAACCAGAAGGATGAATGAAGACACATGCTACCAAGGAGCGCACGACGGACTAATATATCAGTTTACCCCCGAGGGATGACCCCACGAGACATACCAGACCGATAAGACGGGATGACCCGATAGTATCCCCTTCCCCTGTGGAACAATTATTGGCCAAGAGACTGGCCGACGTTGAGGCGGTAATGAGGGTATCCCAGGAATGCAATCCCAACCAAGAAGAGCAGACCGAATTGTACGCCGATTCACCTTTTGCGGACGAGATCGCCCTGGCTGACATGTCCCAGAAATTCACTATCCCCAACATGAAACCATAGACGGTACCACTGACCCGGACGACACATAGCCTCGTACAAGCAGCGGATGTTCACTGTTTCCATACCCCAACCACTTAGAGAAGCCTGCATGTGCAAAAGTTTCGGTTCTAGTTTGTCCGGCCCAGCGCTCCAATGGTACACGAACCTCCCGAACGGATCCAAAATCATTCGCTCAGCTTATTGACACCTTGTGGAACAGTTTGCCAGTAGCAAGAGCTAGAGAGTTGTCGGCCGACTTGTACCGAGTATACAATGAAGGGGGGAACCATTGAGGAGTATGTTAGCAGATTCAACAAAGAGAAGATCCTATTCCTTCCTGTAACCCGAGACTGCTGTGGACGTTCAGAAAAGGCCTCCTCCCAGATGGAGAACTATACAAAGAGCTTACAAAGCTGGCTGCACCCCATGGAAGACGCTTTGGCCGAGCCGTTATCCAGATAGGTGGGAGGAAGATGAGATGAACCGAGCCGCCCATTCCAGATAAGAACCAAGGCGGAACGACAGGAAGCCAGAGCCTAGACCGGTAGAACACCGATACCAACCCCCCGCACGGAATCTGGGCAGAGCAGGAGACCATATGACCGCCGACCCTTGAGAAGTGATAACAGGCATTTGGGATCTCGGAAATGAGCTAGAAGTTGCCTTAAACAAAAAAGTCCATTCACTCAGAGGCCCATTCATTCGAAAGATAGGAGAAACCCAAGGTTTATCGAAACAATAAGTTGGTACCTAAAAGGTTTGGAAACAACAAATAGGTATCTTCCATCATGTTCTGTTAGTGATTTTCGTTTGATAATAGTGAAAAGACTAGAATGCCCTTGAAAGTTTGATATTTTAGTTTTTTATAAATTTAAAAATTTCTAAAAAACTCCCTAGGTTTACTAATTGAACTAAGTACCCCAATATATAAAAATTTTGTAAAATAACAAAATTACCCCGCCACCTGTAGTGCCAGATTTCGGCCACACAGACTCATCGGATCTGTGTCGTAACGCGTCAATCTGGCATTTTCTGGCCAGATCCATGGCTGATCTAGCCGGAAAAGGCCAGATCTGGCCGTCGACACTGCAATGGAGTTTTGCAGCCTCGACAGCTAGATCTAGCCGTAGATCTGGCCTTTTCAGGCCAGATCCGTGGTGGATCTGGCTGGAAAAGGCCAGATCGACATGTTACGACACAGATCCGACGAGTCTGTGTCGTAACGCAATTTTCAGGCCGGATTCTGGAGATGGTGGCCGGAATCTGGCACTGCCGGTGGTGGGGGTATTTTTGTCATTTAACAAACTTTTTATATATGGGGATGTTTAGTTAAATTAGCAAACTTATGAGGTTTTTTAGAAATTTTTAAATTTATAAAAACTAAAATATCAAACTTTTAAGGGCATTTTAGTCTTTTCACTATTATCAAATAAAAATTACTAACCGAACATGACAGAAGGTACCTATTTATCGTTTCAAACCTTTTTAGATATTAACTTATGGTTTTGATAAATCTTGAGTATACGTAAATTGTTTGGCCTCCAAATAAATATCAATTTTCGTGATGTCATGACTGCTAAATTCTGACTTCGAAAGTATTGTTTACTGTAGACGCATATTTTGCTTTAAGGTAGAAGTCGGCTTTACCGCGAATCCCTAAATTCTTTAGCTTTTTGCTTAAAAAAATATATTAATAACATGTACTTATTTGAAGTGGGTATGCTGACGATGAAGTGGGTCTATGATGGGAACTGAACTTCTAAAAGCTTTGGTGATAGGTGATGAGCAATTTACTATCCCTCGTTACCAACAGGTACGTAATTATTTTGTTATAATGGTGTAGTTTTTGTAGACGGCACACTCGACTATTCCAGTTGAGACGAGCACGAGCTTTTCAATACTTAGTTTGGTTCGACTTGGCTCGATTGTAGCACTACTTCAGTATGCATTAGCCATAAATACTAATTAGACAATTGTCTTGGTTAGTATGTCCTTAATTACTCATCAATTAATAAAGTTCTCTTAATTGTTTAATTATGAACATTCATGTAATATGTAAAATTATTAATTTTTGCAGAAGGTGTATATCTTGTGGGGTGAAAATGATTTGATTTTCGATATGGAAACTGCCTGGAACTTGAAAGAGTATCACTTCATCTTAATTGATGTACATTTATTTCTTTATTTACCTGTGTTTTTTCGCTACAATTATTCTACTGAAAAAGAATCAACATCGACCAAATAATTTATGACGATATATAATTTATTTAATTAATTAATTCATCGACAAGTCGGACAGAATGCAACCTTTGAAGGCAATAGAGAAGGCAGGTCACGTTGTTAATCTGGAGCGACTATGCCTCTATAACAGGGAGCTCAAGAGAATTCTTGCCTACGCTCAAGACATGTCTATTATTTGATTTCTTCATATAGCAGTTTGTTCATTTGAATGTAGAGTTCATCCATGGCTGTTGAAGAAATTCGATTATGGATGAAGGGTTTAAATCTAAACTGAATTTTATTTTCAGCTGTCAGAAAATTTGCAAAGATTTCTATGATCTCTAAGTGTTTGATGAGTGTATATAATAATGTTAATAAATGAATGATATTTCAGTCAAAAGATTATGTTATGTCGCTTAGTATATAAGAATTTGAATAATTAGTTTGTATATGTGGTATTATTCTTATATAAATATCGGTAGTATTAGAGAAACGAATCCAGAAGAAACAACATTAACAAAAGTAAAATCTCAAATTAAGAGAGTATTATAGTCTTTAATTTCTTTGTAATTTACAATCCAAGGGCCTTGACGTGCATACATTTTTATATATGATTGTTGGCTAAGAGCCCCATTCATTCCAAATTAGATAGGAAACCCAATTGTTGAATTATGTGGGGGACATTTTTCTACCAAGAAAGTTTTTTGTTTCATTTCGGTGATGCGTGAGAAATTATTGGAGGAAAAGCAATACAAACACTATTTAGCTTGCACGTATTTTAATTAATCTTCGGAACTAATCTAGATAAGTCACAATGTTATTATGGCATATAGTATCAAGGTTTGAACAAAAAAATTCAAGAAAGAAAACAAATATCCTTGACCGTTAGGTTAACCCCTTAGGGTTCAGAATACACTTTTCAAGATAATATTTTATTAAACGGTATACATGTAAATTTTTCTATAAAAATCATTTTAAACGTATTTTAACTCTACTTTATTACAGTTTTTTGACCTCATAAAAAAATTTAAGGCTTGGCCCAATGTTTTTCAACCCAATAAACACCTTAGAAACTCTATGGTTCCCTCCATTAGCGCGGTTTTCTTCAATCGCTAAATTGTCTTCTTGTTTAATCTTCCCATTTTTTAATATATAATAATATCTTAAAATTACTTGTTAACGTTTTTTTTTTTTTTTTTTGTACATAAATTGTATTAATTGTAAATATCAATTTTCGTGATGTTATGGATACACTGCACTTAATTGGGCGGCATATCATGGCAGGTAAATTGTATTAATGGACTGGTACATAGACCACTCTATTACATATCATGACGTCATGAACTGTTAAATTGATGTTAGGGTCAAAAATCGTCTTCGGCCCAAATAGGGAAATAAGATCACTTGTGAAGAATGACCAGGCCCAATCTTGCAGAGGCCCAATTCGGATTAGCCCTATCTGATACGAAGTATAACCGGCCCGAACTACATGGGCGCGAGCCTCTTAAGCCCTGTCTAATATCTAGGCCTATGAGTGAGCCCAGAGCCCATAGCCCCTTCAACATTTTCCCATTCTTGATCAATCCCCTATTCAAGGTCATCTTCCTCTTTCCTGGCGACTTTCCCACTTAAGGGTCATTCTCCTAAATGGAATTAACTTCCTATTTAGACACTGATAAGGACAGCTGATTACGGCCCTGATTCTTCTAGGGTTGGCTTCACAGTCACACTAGGACTCCTGCTCCCACCATGATTGGAAGACCAGACGACCACTATATAAGCAGAGGCCAGTCCTCTCACAAGGCACATCGACATTACACCTTCACACCCAAGGCTCTTTACTTGAGAGTCTTGCTTATTCGCCGTAGTCACAGTCCCCGACTAGATTTCCGGTAATCTCTCATTCCCTAGCCTCACTATATTAGCCTCTCAGCCTTGCTGACTTGAGCATCGGAGTGCCTACGGCAAACACCATCCTGGTGTTTCCCGTTCGCTTCACGCGTGTGTTTCTCTACGTGTGCAGGTACAACAGATCGCTAGTGGCCTCAACCTCACGGGATCAGACCCCTCTTTCCGTACAGGTAGATTTTTACTTCTACAGTTTGGCACCCACCGTGGGGCCTCTAGCAATCATTCGGCGTGATGAACCTTGCTACGTGGAGGAATATTCCATGGCTGACAATCCAGACGACGTTAACTCAGGCCTCGAGACCAGACTGGAGGCTTTGATTGCTCTCATGCAACAAAACTTAGACAAGGTGGCCGCACTGGAAGCCGAAAACACATCCATCAGGCTCGAGAACCAGTCGCTAAAAGAGAAAGTAAGTCGATTCTATGAACTCGAGTTTATGCCCGACCAAGCACCCCCCAATCGTTTCCGCACCATTATCCCATCCATGCAACCCCTCTCCACACCAGAGCATCAACCCTCGGATTCTGGTAAAGGGCCGCGACCGCTTAACGCATTGGCGCTCGACTACTCTGTTCTGACTAACGGAGATAAAGATACAACAGCCTCGTGATCAAAACGATCCAACAATAGAGAACCCGAAGGATCAACCCATCTCCACCATACCACTTCCCCTCCAGTCAACCCAAACACAAACCCCCTCCTGCCTGGCTCACCCTCGCGGGGTGAACGGCCAAACCAAACCAACTCCAGCTCTTGAGCCCGTCCATCCCGAAAGACCGAACGACTACCAGACAACTCCCCTGACCGTTCATGTAGGGAAGAACAACAGAACAGTGACAATGGGAGTCATCCAACCAGAAGGGATGAATGAAGACACATGCTACCAAGGAGCGCACGACGGACTAATATATCAGTCTACCCCCCGAGGGATGACCCCACGAGACATACCAGACTCGATAAGACGGGATGACCCGATAGTATCCCCTTCCCCTGTGGAACAATTATTGGCCAAGAGACTGGCCGACGTTGAGGCGGTAATGAGGCGTATCCCAGGAATGCCAATCCCAACCAAGAAGAGCAGACCGAATTGTTACGCCGATTCACCTTTTGCGGACGAGATCGCCCTGGCTGACATGACCCAGAAATTCACTATCCCCAACATGAAACCATATGACGGTACCACTGACCCGGACGACCACATAGCCTCGTACAAGCAGCGGATGTTCACTGTTTCCATACCCCAACCACTTAGAGAAGCCTGCATGTGCAAAAGTTTCGGTTCTAGTTTGTCCGGCCCAGCGCTCCAATGGTACACGAACCTCCCGAACGGATCCATCAATTCATTCGCTCAGCTTATTGACACCTTTGTGGAACAGTTTGCCAGTAGCAAGAAGCTAGAGAAGTTGTCGGCCGACTTGTACCGAGTATACCAATGAAGGGGGGAACCATTGAGAGAGTATGTTAGCAGATTCAACAAAGAGAAGATCTCTATTCCTTCCTGTAACCCCGAGACTGCTGTGGACGCTTTCAGAAAAGGCCTCCTCCCAGATGGAGAACTATACAAAGAGCTTACAAAGCTGGGCTGCACCACCATGGAAGACGCTTTGGCCCGAGCCGTTATCCAGATAAGGTGGGAGGAAGATGAGATGAACCGAGCCACCCATTCCAAATACGAACCAAGGCGGAACGACAGGAAGCCAGAGCCTAGACCGGTAGAACACCGATACCAACCCCCCGCACGGAATCTGGGCAGAGCCAGGAGACCATATGACCGCCGACCCTTGAGAAGTGATAACAGGCATTTGGGATCTCCGTGATCTACTCACTGACAAGGGAAAGAACACCATTAGCCAGAAAAGCTCCAAACAACAGTCCCCCCCTCCGCGAGAACCCACACCGAAGGGTTTCTGCTCGCTAATCTCCGGAGGATCAGAAATCAGTGGGGTAAGCTACTCATCAGCGAAACGGCATGCTAGAACTAACCATCATGAAGTCCAATCCGTCCACCTGGTCTCGAGGACATACTCCCATCAGGTAATTCAATTCGAGGATGACGAACCGATCACCTTAGCCGCTCCTCACCACGACGCTTTAGTCCTCTCCCTGCAAATAGCCAACATCCTAGTGAAAAGAGTGTTCGTAGATGGGGGTTCATCAGCGAATATCCTATTCCTCGAAGCAGTCAAAGCAATGGGGCTAGAAGAAGCAAATATCAACAGGCAACTGACACTGCTAGTAGGATTCAGCTCGGAGCAGAAATACACTATCGGGGAGATCACCCTTCCTATCTATGCCGGCGGAGTAAACAAACAGACAGTCTTCCTGGTGATCGACTGCCCATCCCCCTACAACGCCATTTTAGGCCGCCCCTGGATCCACGACATGCGGGCAGTCCCACCTACTTTCCATCAGACAATCAGGTTTTCGACCAAGTGGGGAGTACGGGAGATCAAGGGTGACCCTAAAGCTTCCAGGGACTGCTACAAAAACGCCTTCAAAGGCAAGGGAAACTCTTCATAGCAATTACAGTCTCGTCCAATCCCTCGAACAGAGCCTGACCAACCGACCATTGAGGAGTTGGATGAAGTGCAAATACATCCGAATGACCCGGAGAGGAAGACACACATAGGCTCCCGCCTCGACCCCAAGACAAGAGAGAAGCTGATAGAATTTCTAAAACAGAACAAAGACTGTTTCGCCTGGTCCCATACTGACATGACCGGAATCAATCCAGACGCAATGGTCCATCAGCTCAAGGCAGATCCAGACCACCCGCCAGTCAAGCAGAAGAGGAGGAAATTCGCACCTGAGCGAAACAAGATCATCAATGAAGAGATTGAAAAGCTCCTAAACAACGGCATGATCAGAGAGGTCCACTACCCCGAATGGCTGGCAAACGTTGTAGTTGTAAAGAAAAAGAACGGGAAGTGGAGAGTCTGCATCGACTTCACTGACTTAAACAAAGCCTGCCCCAAGGATTCTTTCCCCCTCCCACATATCGACATGATGGTAGACGCGACCGTAGGGCACGAACTCCTCAGTTTCATGGACGCCTTCTCGGGATACAATCAGATTCTGATGCATGCGGACGACCAGGAGAAGACAGCTTTTATCACAGAGAGGGGAACCTATTGTTATAAAGTAATGTCGTTTGGACTGAAAAACGCCGGAGCCACCTACCAACGTCTGGTCAACAAAATGTTCTCTGACCACTTAGGGAAGACCATGGAAGTTTACATCGACGACATGCTTGTCAAATCCCTGATTGCCGAACAACACCTCGACCACCTTAGCCAGGCATTCGCCATTCTCCGGAAGTACAACATGAAACTGAACCCAGAAAAGTGCTCATTCGGCGTCTCATCAGGTAAATTCTTAGGCTATATGGTTACTCAGCGAGGAATAGAAGCAAACCCCGACCAGATCAGAGCGGTCCTCAGCATACCATCCCCGACTTGCGTCAGAGATGTCCAGCGTCTTGCAGGACGAGTGGCCGCCCTGAGCCGCTTCATCTCCAGGTCCGCTGACAAGTGCCACCTCTTCTTCCACGCCCTCAAAAAATCCAACAAGTTCGATTGGACCCCCTCATGCGAAGAAGCCCTACAACAGCTGAAGAGGTATTTGACTACCCCCCCGCTGCTGTCCAAACCCATGGACGGGGAGAAGCTCTACACTTACCTAGCGGTCTCAGAGACGGCCATATCAGCGGTGCTAGTTCGAGAAGAAGAAACAAAGCAGTCACCGGTCTACTACATTAGCAAGTCGCTCCTCGACGCAGAAACTCGATACAGCCAACTGGAAAAGCTTGCCCTTGCCCTCATCCATGCATCCAGGAAGCTCAGACCGTATTTCCAGTGCCATCCTATAGTTGTGATCACCTCATTCCCGCTCAAGAAAATATTGCACAAACCAGAGCTATCAGGCCGACTCATGCAATGGACAGTAGAACTCAGCGAGTACGACGTATCATACCAACCACGCACCGCCGTCAAGTCCCAGGCACTAGCAGATTTCATTGCCGACTTCACACCAAGCGAAACCGCCCAGGCCGAAAAAGAATTACTATGCATGAACGGCGCACCACCTTCAAAGTGGACTCTCCTAGTAGACGGATCGAGTAATGTCAATGGAAGCGGACTCGGAATAGTACTGATCGCACCAGAGGGAGACATCATCCAGCGAGCAGTCCGCTGTGGGTTCAAGTGCATGAATAACGAGGCCGAATACGAAGCCCTCCTAGCTGGACTTACCTTGGCCAGAGAAATTGGCGCCAAGAGACTAGAAGTGAAGTCGGACTCCCAACTCGTGGTCAACCAACTACAAGGTACGTACCAAGCACGTGACTCAAAAATGACATCATATCTAAGCATGGTCAAAGAGTTGCAGGCCGAATTCGAAGAGTTCTCGATAGTACAGATCCCCAGAGCTAAGAACAACCATGCCGACGCCCTCGCCAACCTTGGCTCAGCACTCCCATGTTCCTCTCAGTCATCCATCCCCCTCCTATTCATGCAGTGGCCAGCCAACTGGAAAGAACCGCCACCTAACAAGTCTCCTATAGAAGCCATGGGCATTGAGCAAGCCGACTGTTGGATGACCTCGATAGTGAAGTACCTGGAAGACGATGAGCTCCCGGCTGGCAAGAACGAAGCACGCCGATTGAAAGCAAAAGCTGCCAGATTCACCCTACATGAGGGGCAACTCCTCAGAAAGTCGTTCTCAGGCCCCTACCTCAAATGCATAAGCCTAGAAGAGGCCCAAAGTGTTCTAGCCGAACTCCATGAAGGCAAATGTGGCAACCATGCAGGGGGGCGTAGTCTTGCTCACCGGGTGATCACCGTAGGTTACTACTGGCAGACTATCCGCACCGACTCAATCGCTTACGCAAAGAGATGCGACAGCTGTCAGAGGTTTGCTCACGTTTCGCACCTCCCACCAGAACGACTCCATTCCATCCTGACACCGTGGCCATTCATGAAATGGGGAATGGACATCGTGGGAAAGCTACCTACTACACCGGGGCAACGAGTCTTCATGTTGGCAGTGACAGACTACTTCACCAAGTGGATCGAAGCCGAAGCCTTCGCTCAAGTCAGAGACCGAGAAGTCAAAGCTTTCATCTGGAAGAACGTGATCTATAGGTTAAGAATACCAAAGGAGATTGTCACCGATAATGGGTCCCAGTTCATTAGCTCAGGCTTCACGGATTTCTGTGACATGTGGGGAATAAAGTTAAGCTTCTCAACACCCCGCAACCCCCAGTCTAACGGCTAGGCCGAGTCGTCAAACAAAACAATCATGTAGACACTGAAGAAGCGATTACATAAAGCTAAGGGCGCATGGGCGGACGAGCTACCCGGAGTCCTCTGGTCATACCGAACCACGGCTTGATCATCAACTGGTGAAACACCTTTCTCCCTGACATATGGTTCAGAAGCAGTCATTCTAGCCGAAATATCAGTTCCGTCCACCAGGCTCCAGTGGGCGGACGAGAAATCAAATAGCCAAAACATTTGCCAGAACCTAGACACTGTGGACGAGCTACGGGAACAAGCGAGCATCAACAACGCAGTCTACCAGCAACAGGCCGCCCGACACTATAACCGTAGCGTGAGGATCCGCACTTTCAGGATAGGTGATTGGGTCCTTCGTAAGGTTTTCCAAAATACCAAGGAGATTAACTCTGGCAAACTCGGACCCACCTGGGAAGGCCCCTACAAGATAATCAAAGAAGCAGGGAAGGGCGCCTACAAACTCCAGACCCCCGAGGGCAAAGACATCAACAACAGTTGGAATGCGGTTCACCTCAAACGTTACTACTCATAGGTGAACCCTGTCCTTGACGGGAATTTTGTTTTTCTTTTCTCATTTCTTTTCATTGTTAATAAAAAGGATGAGTGGGCCTATCCACCTCCTCTTAGACAGTCGGCCTCATGGCCAGATATTTAATGAAGTATTATTCAGTAATTATCATCTTCGAATCAAGTTACTTACACCTTCAAATCGGCCATGCCGGATGAACATACGAACACCTTCAAATCGGCCATGCCCGATGAACGAACGTACACCTTCAAATCGACCATGCCCGATGAACATACGAACACCTTCAAATCGGCCATGCCCGATGAATGCACGGACACCTTCAAATCGGCCCTGCCCGATATACATACGAACACCTTCAAATCAGCTACGCCCGATATACATACGAACACCTTCAAATCGGCCACGCCTGATGAACATACGAACACCTTCAAATCGGCCACGCCCGATGAGCGTACGGACACCTTCAAATCGGCCATGCCGGATATACGTACGGACACCCTCAAGTTGACCTGGACGACGAATTACTCACGATCGAATCCACCCTACTCGACTCTCGAGAACACCTTAAGATCGGCCCTGCCCGATCCAAGACTTGGCACCTTGGGACCGGCCCCATCCAACCCAAAAACTGAACTCAAGATGCACTGCCACTCATCTAGGGGACTACACACTCGGTCAACCCGACCGAACGAACTAGTCCTATACCGTTAACCAAAGCACCAACTCAGCCTGACATAAGGCCTACATGCCTTAGCCATCAGGCCACGCTGAGGTAACACGCACGAAAATAAGGAAGAGAAACAAAAGAACAGTTCATTCATCCAAGGAGACAACACGAGAAACCCGAACAATCAAAAGTAATATATATGGCACCAAACGCCCAAGTTCAGAATACAAAAAACGACACAGACGTCAGACAAAAGAGCATCGCAGGCCCCAAAATACAAAAAAAAAAGTGTGAACACTAAGCATCCTCGGCACGAGTCTCATCCTCCATCAAATCAGTCGCCACGCAAGCACCACTAGTGCTCGGCCCCGGAACCAGGTCGCTCACGTCACCAACACCCGGCTGACTAAGCTCAGGTGCCTGCTCCTCGCCCTGTCCCACCGGATAACCAGTTTCCTCTTCCAACAACTCTTGCATGAGCAGAATGTCTTCATCTGGATCCCAATGAGAAGTCCGCCCTTCTTTAAACTCCAGCATGAGCTCGCCTCGGGCCTTATGATGGCGTCATCAGCAATGGAGATGCACTGCTCCCTGAGGGACTTGACCTCTGTGGTCCTCTCGGCTAACTCGCGCCGTAGTCTCTCGACCTCAGCCTCACTATCCCCGAGACGCTGCTGACTCTCCTGTTCAGCCTTCCGGGATGCTGCCTCCTTCTGCCGCAAACCGGCGTTGGCCTTGGATACATCCTGTATCCGCTTCTCCTGTGCCACGACAGACCTCCTTAGATGGAGACTGCTAGTGAGTACCTGCACAACAAAACTGAGTAATGAGAACAGAATCAAACAAGAAAAATAAACAAGTACTGCCATACCTGAACGGCGTGAGATACACCCCAGTTAGCGGCAGCAACCGCACCCATCTGGTTCAGACGCGCCTCGTCCGCTAGGAACAAGAAAGAGTCAGCCAGCTTACTCATAGAGGTCGCATCCGAGTAAGTCGACGCAATAGCCGGAAGCGTAATGGTAATAGTCCCGGCTTCCTCATCCACAACGGTAGCCTGGGACGACCCGACTCCCGCCGAAGGCTGCTGACTCGACGGCTGTCGACTGGGTGGCGTCGCCAATACATTCTCAACCCTCGCATCCGCCCTTACCAACAACTCCCTCTTCCTCTTCTCTTGACGCCTGGCGATGGATTCGCTCGTGCTCGGGACAGTCAATTTCTTCATTAGGGACTCTGCAAGTGCAAACTCTCCAACGGTTAGTGGGTTCAGCCCGAACTCACCAAAAATGATGTGGTTGCAGTATCGACTCAGGAGCACATCCCAAGTCTGCTTTAGCGAGGGGAAGGGAGTACCTCTCTGAATAGCCTCTACTCCGGCCCAAAGAATACTGCTCCTCAGATTAGACTCTACCAGCACCACTCGCCAATCCCTCTGCTCCAATGGGATGGCTAACACCCTCTGGGTAGCTACGTCCAAGCCGTCCCCGCTCTGCCCAGCGCGATTGAAATCGAGCTCTGCAAACAAAAAACATAATCAAGATTTAGTAATCAAAAGTACAAAAGAAACAATGAAGTTCTCACCAGTAGCTCGCCAGCTGATCGGAATCTCGCCTGTGACCCTGTCTCCAAAAACGGCCTGACCCTTCAAGAAAAAGTAGCAGTCCTTCTAGTTTTTATCACTAGACCGCAGGTCGGTCACCAGATGAGACCGGTCATGCCTCAAGTTTAGCAGATATCAGCCCTTCTCCTTATCGTTCTCCTTCAGGAAGTACGAGTACAGTAGCTCGTGCAACCCAAACACAATTTGATGCCGAACACACAGATCCTCCAAAGCCATCAACAGTCTCCAGGCGTTCGGCATAAGTTGGGAATGGGCGATAATGAAGTGATTCAGCACCTCCCAGACGAGGCGAGGCACAGGCAACCTCAGCCCATCATGAAACCATTTCTCGTACATGCAGACCCAACCTTCAGCCTCCCAATCAACCCGCTCGTATGACCGCGGGGTCCGGACTTTGACAGAACCAAGGATATGATACAGTGTACGGATACGCCAGACGTCACTATCCCTCAGCACGGGCGGATAATCTCTGGTCAGAATCCCACTGCCCTGTTGGCTCGGCCCTTCCTCAGAGCTACTACCGGATGAAGAGGGACTGCCAGCCCCTCCGGAGTCTTCCCCACTTCTACCATACCGACCCGAGCCACTCGGCCCAGCTCCACTTGACCCTGCAGCAGCAACACTAACTGCAGTCGGCACGCTGACCGGAACGCTCCCCTCAGGCATTATCACCATAGTCGGGGCACGCTCATACTCGTCCCCAACGTCCACCACCTCTTAACTCGAACCTGATGATGTATCGTCTGACATCGGATCACTCGCCCGTCCAAACCAACCGACTCATTCCTTAGGAGACTCGAACTGAAGCACTAAGTGTCAACTACAGGTCGCCCTTCAGCACCGAAACGATGCCCTCAAGACCGGCCTCAACCTCGGTCGACCCGTTCTACTGAAGTGGTACCCTAGCCAGTCGTCCCGCCTAGCCGACCGACCAAAAGAAAAAGCTTGCTAGTCGACCTGCCCGACAACGAGAGCCTTTGCCCTGGGTCGACCCCTCCAACCGAACGACCCTAAGCCAAAATCAATAGAGCACCAACTCGTTTGCCCCAGACGACCGATCTACCTCCAATTTCAATCCTAGTCTACTCACCTCGATCACTAACCCCTCAACCTATACTCACTCACCCTGAATGACCGATCCCCTATTCCACCACACACCTTCTCGCCACTCGGTTAGGCGTACCGACCGACCCAAACAACGCCAAAGTCGACTTCGTCTTCCAGAGCCAATCCAAAAAACCCAGAAAAAAAATTCACCTACGACCAAATTCTTCCCGGATATCCACCGGAAAATTCAAACCCATGCCTATTCACCAAAATCCTAACACCAAAACGCTTGGAAACCCAGTTTAAACCCACTCAAAAACTCAAAACATCCTTATCCTGCTTCCCAGAAATTGCATCAAAAAGAAATCTACCTACAGAACAGCAAAACGACCTCAAAAGGAAAAATTACCTCGGATGATTGTAGAGAAGACCACCTTCGCTTAAGAAACTGGGACAAAAACGAAGAAAAAAGGGAGAAATTTTTTTTCAGATGAAAACCCAAAACCAACGCGAATGGAAGACGAACAGCCGACTCTCCAATTTTGTAAAGAAAGCGTGAACACGTGGCAGGCTGTGATTGGTCAGGTGTCAGGAGTCTCTTCGTTTTCCCGCTCTCGAAACGACGGACAGATCACCACCATACACGTGGCAACGATCCGAATCACCTGGGGAATCGTTAGTTCCGTATGGAATCTGCATCTAGATCGCTCGTCCCCTCCGACCGACTCCATTTGTACCGCCTGGAATGAATCCGACACGTGTCCAGTCTACACGAGCCAACAAATTCACTTGGCCACTCGATCCACCCGACCGACTTTTCGGTCCGGGGGCCCTCCCAAGCATCCCATGCTCAGTCGGCCCGGAAGGCTTGGTCGACCGATGTACGAGTTGAGAATGGTCCGGGTCGAACCATCTTCGGAGCAAGATTTGAATCTCGCCCAATCACCCGTCCGTAAAGAACGAGTGGACAACATGCACCCGAGACGCCTCACCCGCTTAGTCGCCCCTTCATCCTGACCGATCGAAACTTTTAATACCTCCTGAACTTGTCCGACCCGACATGTCGAATGAATGCCTCTTTTAAGTCTCCTTCCAGTCGTGCGGATGTACCGACCGATCGCATCTGACTCCCTACTCTTCAGCTGGCCGAACCGACCAGGCACCGCACAAGGATAGAAAATTTTGGTTCGGGAGGAGATACCAAGCGAGTCTCAACCAAGAATCACCTGTAGTGGTCAAAGCAATCACTTTAATGGTCGTTCGTCCATGAGGGAAGACCGAGCTCGCCTTTTACGTAACCTACTCTCTGACTTGAGTTACTCTCAACTCAATGAGTGGGGGACAAACTGTTAGGGCCAAAAATCGTCTTCGGCCCAAATAGGAAAATAAGATCACTTGTGAAGAATGACCAGGCCTAATCTTGCAGAGGCCCAATTCGGATTAGCCCTATCTGATACGAAGTATAACCGGCCCGAACTACATGGGCGCGAGCCTCTTAAGCCCTGTCTAATATCTAGGCCTATGAGTGAGCCCAAAGCCCATAGCCCCTTCAACATTTTCCCATTCTTGATCAAAACCCTATTCAAGGTCATCTTCCTCTTTCCTGGCGACTTTCCCACTTGAGGGTCATTCTCCTAAATGGAATTAACTTCCTATTTAGACACTGATAAGGACAGCTGATTACAGCAATGATTCTTCTAGGGTTGGCATCAAAGTCACACTAGGACTCCTGCTCCCACCAAGATTGGAAGACCAGACGACCACTATATAAGCAGAGGCCAGTCCTCTCACAAGGCACATCGACATTACACCTTCACACCCAAGGCTCTTTACTTGAGAGTCTTGCTTATTCGCCGTAGTCATAGTCCCCGACTAGACTTCCGGTAATCTCTCATTCCCTAGCCTCACTATATTAGCCTCTCAGCCTTGCTGACTTGAGCGTCGGAGTGCCTACGGCAAACACCATCCTGGTGTTTCCCATTCGCTTCACGCGTGTGTTTCTCTACGTGTGCAGGTACAGCAGATCGCTAGTGGCCTCAACCTCACGGGATCAGACCCCTCTTTCCATACAGGTAGATTTTTACATCTACAATTGACTAACACGTTTTTGGCTTTAAGGTAGAAGTCGGCTTCATCGCCAATCCCTGAATTCTTTAGGTTTTTGCTTAAAAAAATATATTAATAACATGTGCTTACTTGAATTCTTGAGTGCTGACGATGAAGTGGGTCTATGATAGGAACTGAACTTCCAAAAGCTTTGGTCATAGGTTATGAGCAATTTACCATCCCTCGTTACTGAAGATTTTTCTTGAATTAAAGAAACAAACTAAGGAACAGTAGAGAGGAAAGTATCAGACATAAACACAAAAAAAAAAAACTGAGAATTTTTATTAAGTAAAAAAATTTGTTACAGGAGAGAAACACTTTTGTAGTTAGAGTGCTCAAAACGCACCGTATAGGAGATTTCTAATATTACAAACTAACTCAGTTTAGTTCTCAAACCTTACAAATACACCCTTTGCCTAACATTTCCCCTTAAGCTGGACCACGTTACAATTACACTCTTTGTCTAAAATTTCCCCTTAAGCTGGACCACTTGTACACCACTTGTGCTGCACATTCCCTGCAAGCTGCACCACTTCCAATGCATGCTGCATGATGGGAATGCAAAATATCATATTTACCCCCCTTAATGTCTAGTCTTTTATACTTAATTGCTGCCTAAATATACTCATTATTATTCTATTTTGATTTAGGATGCAAATGGAGGCGTTAATTGCAAAACGGAACTAATTAAGTGAATTCGGACAATTTCGACGTTGTTTTGTAATCTGGGCATAACTCTCTCATCCGAGCTCCGATTGAGATGATTCAAAATGTTGTGGAACGATAAGAAAGAGATATATAGAAATCAAATAGCCAAAACATTTGCCAGAACCTACACTGTGGACGAGCTACGGGAACAAGCGAGCACAACAACGCAGTCTACCAGCAACAGGCCGCCCACACTATAACCGTAGCGTGAGGATCCGCACTTTCAGGATAGGTGATTGGGTCCTTCGTAAGGTTTTCCAAAATACCAAGGAGATTAACTCTGGCAAACTCGGACCCACCTGGGAAGGCCCCTACAAGATAATCAAAGAAGCAGGGAAGGGCGCCTACAAACTCCAGACCCCCGAGGGCAAAGACATCAACAACAGTTGGAATGCTTTCACCTCAAACGTTACTACTCATAGGTGAACCCTGTCCTTGACGGGAATTTTTTTTCTTTTCTCATTTCTTTTCATTGTAATAAAAAGGATGAGTGGCCTATCCACCTCCTCTTAGACAGTCGGCCTCATGCCAGATATTTATGAAGTATTATTCAGTAATTATCATCTTCGAATCAAGTTACTTACACTTCAAATCGGCCATGCCGGATGAACATACGACACCTTCAAATCGGCCATGCCCGATGAACGAACGTACACCTTCAATCGACCATGCCCGATGAACATACGAACACCTTCAAATCGGCCATGCCCGATAATGCACGGACACCTTCAAATCGGCCCTGCCCGATATACATACAACACCTTCAAATCACTACGCCCATATACATACGAACACCTTCAAATCGGCCACGCCTGATGAACATACGAACACCTTCAAATCGCCACCCCGATGAGCGTACGGACACCTTCAAATCGGCCATGCCGGATATACGTACGACACCCTCAAGTTGACCTGGACGACAATTACTCACGATCGAATCCACCCTACTCGACTCTCGAGAACACCTTAAGATCGGCCCTGCCCATCCAAGACTTGGCACCTTAGGCCGGCCCTATCCAACCCAAAAACTGAACTCAAGATGCACTGCCACTCATCTAGGGGACTACACACTCGGTCAACCCGACCGAACGAACTAGTCCTATACCGTTAACCAAAGCACCAACTCAGCCTGACATAAGCCTACATGCCTTAGCCATCAGGCCACGCTGAGTACAACCACGAAAATAAGGAAGAGAAACAAAAGAACAGTTCATTCATCCAAGGAGACACACGAGAAACCCGAACAATCAAAAGTAATATATATGGCACCAAACGCCCAAGTTCAGAATACAAAACGACACAGACGTCAGACAAAAGCATCGCAGGCCCCAAAATACAAAAAAAAAGTGTGAACACTAAGCATCCTCGGCACGAGTCTCATCCTCATCAATCAGTCGCCACCAACACCACTAGTGCTCGGCCCCGGAACCAGGTCGCTCACGTCACCAACACCCGCTGACTAAGCTCAGGTGCCTGCTCCTCGCCCTGTCCCACCGGATAACCAGTTTCCTCTTCCAACACTCTTGAATGAGCAGAATGTCTTCATCTGGATCCCAATGAGAAGTCCGCCCTTCTTTAAACTCCAGCATGAGCTCGCCTCGGGCCTTATGATGGCGTCATCAGCAATGGAGATGCACTGCTCCCTGAGGACTTGACCTCTGTGGTCCTCTCCTAACTCGCGCCGTAGTCTCTCGACCTCAGCCTCACTATCCCCGAGCGCTGCTGACTCTCCTGTTCACCTTCCGGGATGCTGCCTCCTTCTGCCGCAAACCGGCGTTGGCCTTGGATCATCCTGTATCCGCTTCTCCTGTGCCACGACAGACCTCCTTGATGGAGACTGCTAGTGAGTACCTGCACAACAAAACTGAGTAATGAGAACAGAATCAACAAGAAAAATAAACAAGTACTGCCATACCTAAACGGCTGAGATACACCCCAGTTAGCGGCAGCAACCGCACCCATCTGGTTCAGACCGCCTTCCGCTAGGAACAAGAAAGAGTCAGCCAGCTTACTCATAGAGGTCGCATCCGAGTAAGTCGACGCAATAGCCGGAAGCGTAATGGTAATAGTCCCGGCTTCCTCATCCACAACGGTAGCCTGGGACGACCCGACTCCCGCGAAGGCTGCTGACTCGACGCTGTCGACTGGGTGGCGTCGCCAATACATTCAACCCTCCATCCGCCCTTACCAACAACTCCCTCTTCCTCTTCTCTTGACGCCTGGCGATGGATTCGCTCGTGCTCGGGCAGCAATTTCTTCATTAGGGACTCTGCAAGTGCAAACTCTCCAACGGTTGTGGGTTCAGCCCGAACTCACCAAAAATGATGTGGTTGCAGTATCGACTCAGGAGCACATCCCAAGTCTGCTTTAGGAGGGGAAGGAGTACCTCTCTGAATACCTCTACTCCGGCCCAAAGAATACTGCTCCTCAGATTAGACTCTACCAGCCACACTCGCCATCCCTCTGCTCCAATGGGATGGCTAACACCCTCTGGTAGCTCCGTCCAGCCGTCCCCGCTCTGCCCACGCGATTAAATCGAGCTCTGCAAACAAAAAATAATCAAATTTAGTAACAAAAGTACAAAGAAACAATGAAGTTCTCACCAGTAGCTCGCCAGCTGATCGGAATCTCGCCTGGGACCCTGTCTCCAAAAACGGCCTGACCCTTCAAAAAAGTAGCAGTCCTTCTAGTTTTTATCACTAGACCGCAGGTCGGTCACCAGATGAACCGGTCATGCCTCAAGTTTAGCAGATATCAGCCCTTCTCCTTATCGTTCTCCTTCAGGAAGTACAGTCAGTAGCTCGTGCAACCCAAACACAATTTGATGCCGAACACACAGATCCTCCAAAGCCATCAACAGTCTCCAAGCGTTCGGCATAAGTTGGAATGGGCGATAATGAAGTGATTCGCACCTCCCAGACGAGGCGAGGCACAGGCAACCTCAGCCCATCATGAAACCATTTCTCGTACATGCAGACCAAACTTCAGCCTCCCAATCAACCCGCCGTATGACCGCGGGGTCCGACTTTGACAGAACCAAGGATATGATACAGTGTACGAACGCCAGACTCACTATCCCTCAGCACGGGCGGATAATCCTGGTCAGAATCCCACTTGCCCTGTTGGCTCCCCCTTCCTCAAGCTACTACCGGATGAAGAGGGACTGCCACCCCTCCGAGTCTTCCCCACTTCTACCATACCGACCCGAGCCACTCGGCCCAGCTCCACTTGACCCTGCAGCAGCAACACTAACTGCAGTCGGCACCTGACCGAACGCTCCCCTCAGGCATTATCACCATAGTCGGGCACGCTCATACTCGTCCCCAACGTCCACCACCTCTTAACTCGAACCTGATGATGTATCGTCTGACATCGGATCACTCGCCCGTCCAACCCACCGACTCATTCCTTAGGAACTCGAACTGAAGCACTAAGTCTACTACGGTCGCCCTCAGCACCGAAACGATGCCCTCAAGACCGGCCTCAACCTCGGTCGACCCGTTCTACTGAAGTGGTACCCTAGCCAGTCGTCCCGCCTAGCCGACCGCCAAAGAAAGCTTGCTAGTCGACCTGCCCGACAACGAAGCCTTTGCCCTGGGTCGACCCCTCCAACCGAACGACCCTAAGCCAAAATCAATAGAGCACCAACTCGTTTGCCCCAGACGACCGATCTCCCTCCAATTTCATCCTAGTCTACTCACCTCGATCACTAACCCCTCAACCTATACTCACTCACCCTGAATGACCGATCCCCTATTCCACCACACACCTTCTCGCCACTCGTTAGGCGTACCGACCGACCCAAACAACGCCAAAGTCGACTTCGTCTCCCAGCCAATCCAAAAAACCCAGAAAAAAATTCACCTACGACCAAATTCTTCCCGGATCTCACCGAAAATTCAAACCCATGCCTATTCACCAAAATCCTAACACCAAAACGCTTGGAAACCCAGTTTAAACCCACTCAAAAACTCAAAACATCCTTATCCTGCTTCCCAGAAATTGCATCAAAAAGAAATCTACCTACAGAACAGCAAAACGACCTCAAAAGGAAAAATTACCTCGGATGATTGTAGAGAAGACCACCTTGCTCCTAGTAGACGGATCGAGTAATGTCAATGGAAGCGGACTCAGAATAGTACTGATCGCGCCAGAGGGAGACATCATCCAGCGAGCAGTACGCTGTGGGTTCAAGTGCACAAATAACGAGGCCGAATACGAAGCCCTCTTAGCTGGACTTACCTTGGCCAGAGAAATTGGCGCCAAGAGACTAGAAGTGAAGTCGGACTCCCAACTCGTGGTCAATCAACTACAAGGTACGTACCAAGCACGTGACTAAAAAATGACATTCTATCTAAGCATGGTTAAAGAGTTGCAGGCCAAATTCGAAGAGTTCTCAATAGTACAGATCCCCAGAGCTAAGAACAACCATGCCGACGCCCTTGCCAACCTTGGCTTAGCACTCCCATGTTCGTCTCAGTCATCCATCCCCCTCCTATTCATGCAGTGGCCAGCCAACTGGAAAGAACCGCCACCTAACAAGTCTCCTATAGAAGCCATGGGCATTGAGCAAGCCGACTGTTGGATGACCCCGATAGTGAAGTACCTGGAAGACGATGAGCTCCCAACTGGCAAGAACGAAGCACGCCGATTGAAAGGAAAAGCCGCCAGATTCACCCTACATAAGGGCCAACTCCTCAAAAAGTCGTTCTAAGGCCCCTACCTCAAATGCATAAGCCTAGAAGAGGCCTAAAGTGTTCTAGCCGAACTCCATGAAGGCAAATGCGGCAACCATGCAGGGGGGCGTAGTCTTGCTCACCGGGTGATCACCGCGGGTTACTACTGGCCGACTATCCACACCGACTCGATCGCTTACGCAAAGAGATGCGACAGCTGTCAGAGGTTTGCTCACGTCTCACACCTCCCACCGGAACGACTCCATTCCATTCTGACACCGTGGCCATTCATGAAATGAGGAATGGACATCGTGGGAAAACTACCTACTGCACCGGGGCAACGAGTCTTCATGTTGGCAGTGACAGACTACTTCACCAAGTGGATCGAAGCCGAAGCCGAAGCTCAAGTCAGAGACCGAGAAGTCAAAGCTTTCATCTGGAAGAACGTGATCTGCAGGTTCGGAATACCAAAGGAGATTGTCACCGATAATAGGTCCCAGTTCATTAGTTCAGGCTTCAGGGATTTCTGTGACATGTGGGGAATAAAGATAAGCTTCTCAATACCCCGCAACCCCCAGTCTAACGGCCAGGCCGAGTCGTCAAACAAAACAATCATGCAGACACTGAAGAAGCGATTACAGAAAGCTAAGGGCGCATGGGCGGACGAGCTACCCGGAGTCCTCTGGTCATACCGAACCACGGCTCGATCATCAACTGGCGAAACACCGTTCTCCCTGACATATGGTTCAGAAGCAGTCATCCCAGCCGAAATATCAGTTCCATCCACCAGGCTCCAGTGGGCGGACGA